>NC_072784.1:2373346-2682525 GCF_022539595.1 Amphiprion ocellaris | reverse complement strand
TTTCAATCCCAACTTTCCATTTCCCTCCCTCTTTATTCCACCTTTGTGCCTTTCTGCCATCGCCAACTGCTCTCGTGTTTCTCTTCTCCTTTTTCTGTGGTGCTTCAGGCCAACAAAAGGAAAATATCTGAAAACGAAACACATGGCAGAAAACAAAACAGGAAAAACAAAGAGTCTTAAAATGTTCCTGTGCAATTGTCATAACCATTTGCATAGACCGATATGCTGAATTATCTATCCACTGTACACAAATGCCAAAAGACAGAATTGTTTAAATACTGTGAATTATGGTTAACTATGGTCTTAAACAGAATCAGTTTAGGTCATGAAAACTTTGTTAAAAATATACATTTAATCAGTTTCATGACCTTGACAAAACCAAACACAAATGAGAAAACTAAAAGTTACTTTCGCTCACAAAACAAATGAAAAATGCAGATTTCATCGGCAAATAATTCAGACAACTAGACAAAAGGTTGAAATATAGTCTGACCAAATGATCCACATGCATCTGCAAAGTCAAACCCCACAGTCCCTAATAGGTTTAATGTATCCTCTGCTGTTTGTAAAATATCTTTCTTCTTCAGGTCATTATTGCACTGCTTGGCCTGTTGCACCAATAACCAGCAGTGCACTTAAAGGCCCTATTTTTAGTGCAAAGCAGACCGAAAAGCACAAACTGCTAGCTCATCTGCTATTTGGGCTCATGTAGCTGCACAGCATCCAAGTATATTAACAATTTACTTTGCACTGCCTCATCTGAATAAAACTCGCACCTGTCTGCACCTCTCTTCCTACATGTGCTCTCAAACTCCTTGCACCAAAATGCTATGGATGCAAATGCAAAACCGATCGACCTGCGGTTACTGGCCTCGCCGACCTGCCTCGTATTTATTGTTCTCTTTTGTGCTGTTTGTTTTTGTCGAGCTGTTTTCTCTAACCTTTACCCTCACACCAACCAGTCGAGGCAGACGGCTGCCCTCCCTGAGCCTGGTTCTGCCGGAGGTTTCTTCCTGTTAAAGGGGAAGTTTTTTATTCCTTTAGTTGCTAAGTGCTAGTTTAAAGGGAATTGTCTGGATTCGTTGGGTGCCTCTTTATGATTATTTACTTTGTGAAGTACCTTGAGATGACACAAGTTGTGAATTACATATCAAAACTAGTTTTGCGTAAGGACAATATTTAACTTTTTTATGGCAAAATGTCTAAACACTATTAGATTGTTATATATTTTGTTAAGTTGTGTACCTACATTATTCCAGTGATTCAAACAATGCTCAAAGCCAGACAAAGACATAATTCTATTCAGTGTAACAGTCTATTTCATGTTGGTCGTCTGTCTGTTTTGATGTATCACTTTACCCACTTTAGTAGGGATACATGGCAAAAACCATGAGATAATGTTCCTTTTTTATTCCGTGGTTTGTATCATTCATTTCTGATTAATATCAGTTGCTTGGGCTGGCCAGTGACTGAATTCACCACATAATGCTAGTTATTTTGGCTGTCCATGTAGTCAACTAATCTAACTGTAAATTAGCAATTAGCATAATGTTAAGTAATGTTACTTTCAGCTATTTCATGATTATTAAATGAAATAACATGAATAAATGTAGTCTAAATAAGGCATTAATAATATCTCATGGATGAGCTGGATTTCTGTCTGATTCACATCCACAGTATATACAATAAAGAGAAAAGTGAAGTCAATGTGGAAGTGACTTGTATGACCTGTGTTCTTTCTACCAGCCAGCAGGGGGAGACTCTTGTGGTTTGCAAAAAAAAGCCAGATTGTATAGAGGTCTATGAGGAAACGGCCCAACTTCTCACTCGATCTATTATCTCAGTAAACATTCTCCTGATGAGTTTATGGACTCATTGCTAGTTTCAAGTCTCATTCAATGCAGCATGAGGTTTATTTTGTAAAATACGGTCCCATTTAGAGTAAAATACACACTAAAGCAGAATCTGTTTTAAGGTGTGGCTACCTTGTGATTGACTAGCTGCATGTTGTCCCTGAGTTCCTGTTCACATCCACCGCTACCCATCACATCCAGTTTCATATAAGGAAGCAACGGCTAAACGCTAAACTCAAGCTGTCCAACCATCCCAAATGTTAAGTCCATGTTTAATCTATAGTGTTCACATGAAAAAGACAGTATCTCTTGTGATCTCATGCTACTCCACATCAAACTACATCTTGTGCTATTTCTTTGATTAAAACCCCCCTAGTGGCAGAAATTGCCCACTGAGCATTTAAATGTGGGTCATAAATGAGCCTAAAACAACCCTAAAGTCTTTCTTTTTTTCAAACTAAAACCGGTAACGGTTTGATTCTTCTTTAGATGTGTGATAGATATGCAGACACGCTATTTTTATCATCAGCCCTGTAATTTCTCTGCTCGTGGTCAGTTTGGACGGAACATGAAGAGTTAAGTTCTTGGTAAATGACTCCTCTTTGCTCTGGTTTCTCTCACACTCCTACCACTCCCTAACATGAGTTACAGTCCGCCACAGCTCAGTGTGTGTGTGTGTGTGTGTGTGTGTGTGTGTGTGTGTGTGTGTGTGTGTGTGTGTGTGTGCGTCCAGTCTTTCCTCCCAGCTGGCTTTTTTAGACGAGCTGGAATCAGCTGCAGTGCATTTATTTCATTAGCAGAAGTGGAAGAAGCACTAAGTGGCAAACACACGCTTTTTTTCTAAACTTTCTCTGCTCAGAGATGCTTCCAGAAGTGCGTCATGAAACAGACACATACTTTTATTTGGTGTGTAGTTCAGTCTTTTTCCTTTTCTGTTATTTTCTTCTTCTCTGGTCTCCTGTTACTGCAGTCTGCGTATTCACTTGTGTCCTCCCTCTCCCTTTCTTACTCTCCTTAATCTCTCACCCACATGACTTCAACTATTTCCTTTTTCTTCTTTTCACATTCTTTCTTCCTTTCTTTTAACTTTGGTTTAAATTCTTTAGTCACTCTACCCCTCACATGTATGACACTCGACCATATAGATTTCCCCTTTTTGATCTGAAACCAGTTTAAAATGTGGAGCGTTTTTGTCAATACAGCAGGTTTGAAAGCCAGAAATGGTTAAATGTGCAACTTACTCCAGAGTAATATGCAAACTTGAAGCCTCCTGAGCATATTCACTTGGACTTGTGAACAGAAAAGATTGTGTTTAGAAGTGCAACTCTCTGAACTGGCTTCCTCAACAACAATTATGGCCCAGAAGAATGAAATGTTTAACTTTTTTTTTTTTGGCAATGACTAAAAACCAAGCAATAAACAAGGTCCTCTGGTACCTTAAAGGTCATCCCTAAATGTTTAGGGCAACTAAAAATGTGGTGCGTCAGCCTTTGGTTTTGATCTTCTTGGCTATTAGAGGCCAAACAGTTGACGTATCTTAACACAAACTTGTTTTTGAGCAGAAAGTTTTTTTTCCATTCCCAATTTAATTTAACAATCCATTTTTTTCATGCTTCACGCTGTTCTCTCAAGTTGCATTTTTTTGGACACTGTCCTGTATCTATTGATTTGGTTTTCTTTCACTGAATTATTATTACTTCATTGGTTTCATTAGTAATTTTCCACCATTTCTACTTATTGAGTATCCATTCTCCCTCCAAACTTGTCACATATGGCTGCTTTCTTGTCTGTAACTTTAAGTGTTATTTTTTAACGTATAAGGTATCTTGATAGACCTTAAAATTCCCTGAAAATCAGAAATAGATGCCAATGAGTGTGTAGCCAAGCTGGTGTTGTCATCACTGCTACTTTTCAGACTACCAGAAGTCTGTCTTGTAACATGTGGTTAACCTGGTAAAAGGGTGTATTTGAACCCAAACTGTAATCTTTTCCTGAGCCTAACCAAGTAGATTTAGCACCTAAAATATAGTCCTTCTCCTGTTGCTGATTAAATCCTTAAAATCTCACCTCTGTGTATCAAAATGATATATTTAGAGTTGTTTTTTCTTCATGAAAATAATCCCTTCCTGCTTTTAAAAGCCTTAGATGTAACGACACTGTTGCTTCCTATATAATGCATGGATTTAAATAGTCCTTGCTAGTCTTTCTATTCACTTCTCCGTGATCATTGCAGCTCGAGCACACCAGCTCATCTACAACTCTTCTTCAAGTTAATCTATGCTACACAATGGCAAGTTGTGATATTGGAGCAAGTCAGCCATACATGCTTGACCTAGAAAACAGTTCTGAAGAATAATAATCACACAGAAAGCTCCAGTCTGAAAGTTGACAGGATTAGTTATTTAGGTTTGTTACATATGAAACATTCACTTTGGTGATGCTGACTATGAAACAGCAGGTTTCAGTTGCCTGGGAATGAGACAAGGTTGGTCATCTGTGAAACCCTGACCTGTACAAATGGTTCTGCCCCATAAAGTTTCATTAATGTCATTGTTTTATCAGCATGTCGTTCAATACGCAGCCTCTCTAACATCTGTAATCCTTCTCCTAAAGGTGTTAATAATGGAGATATAATCATTTCCTTGTCTCTCTATAATTATCACAAACTAAAATGTTGACTTCAGGTCCACATGGATGGTTTTTTTTCTTTCTATATACTCCCAAGTGTTCCCAGCTAATACGATCCGCTGGAAACTGTACTCCTTGACCAAGAAATAATTATACTCTTAAACACATTCCTCGTCTGTCCTGTTAAAACACTCCAAATTACATGTTTCTCCACATCCCCTGAAGACCCCTTCTTTTTCTGAACCTCTCCCCCCTCCTCTGCCTCTCTCATCGTACCACCTGTGTGTTGTGAAGCAGGTGTTTCCCATGATGCCATTTGGTCTGTAATATGTGACATTATGGAAGCAGAAGCCAGAAATATGCGCTGTTTTATGATGGTCCTGACACCCCTGTTATTTTCTTATGATTACAGGTTCAGCTACTGGAAATTGAGCCTGTGTGAGGAAGAGGAGGATGAGCAGAGGGGAAGATGTGTTTGTTTGTTCTGATGCGGTTGTGCGACCGTTCTGATGTAAAGAAGGTCACAAGGTCAACACAGACATGCTACAAAGTCACGGCATGTGATGTGTTGTGTCGGGTTTTGGCGATTAAAGGAGGACCTAGAAGAGGGAGAGACTGAGAGAAAGAAACGCAGGACTATAATGTCGTCCTGCCAGAGAGGTTAGCCATGTTGTGGTTGGTTTTCTTCTCTTTTCCAGGGTGGACTTCACAAAACCACAAGGACACAAAGGGCAGCTGACATTCATGGGAATTTCAGAAGTAAGTTTGAGCTTAACCCTCCTGTTGTCCTCATTTATGAGCACCAAAAAGTATTGTTTCATTGTCTGAAAAAGTCCAAAAATTCAGCAAAAAAATTCCACAAATTTCTGAAAATTTGCAAAACCTTCAGGAAGAAAATTCCAATAATTCCTTAAAAGTTTCCCTTAAAAATTTTATTTTTAAAAAAATCCCCCAAATTTGGCAAGAAAATTCTTGTAAATATTTTCCAAAAATTAGTAAAAATCTTCCACAAAAAATCTTAAAAATATCTAAAGTGATTCCATATATATCAGTAAAACTTCTAATATTTTCTTTAAGGACATTCACAAAAAAATCAACCAAAATCCAGCAAATTTCGCTTAAGAAACAATTTTAACATCTCTTTTTTTCCACCAAAAAATGTTCAAAGATTTCTCAAAAATGTTGAAACTGTGGACATCAGAAGTTTCACTGTGAAAATATATATTTTTTCCACATTTTCAATAAGGACAACATGAGGGTTAAGTGAACTGCCTCTTAATGATCAAATCACCAAGAAGTGAAGCATTAACTGATAGATATTGTGCTATCCAGTGTTTTTCCTATTCTTCAAATTCACAACAGACACACATTGTAGTTTTCGCTGACTGAATCCCATATATGACATCCTGCTGCCAGAAATACTCACTAAAGCGCAACATGTGGATTAATCCGCTGCTGAAAATAGTCCCAACTCAGCTATTTCAGACAGCTTAAGACTTTTAAAAAATCTATATTGAAATATTTACACATTCAGACAAGCTAAAGGTGTAAGATTTCTTTGGGCCTTTACTGGGGACTTGTTAGAAACAAAACCAGCTGCTAAAAATGCAACACAAGGGAATTTGTTGTCCTAAATTTGACAGACATTGCTGCAAATGAGCCCAAGAGAGCCACCAAAACACTGAAGGCCAACCATATCTCTACAAACAGAACCACTTTGGGTGAAAAAAGACTAAAGCTGAATCTTCATGAGTAATATCTTAGCAGAGCAGCAGCAACAACTTTGCCAGATTCATGCAATTTCCTCATCCTTTCACTTCCGTTTGCATCAGTTTGGTTGGTGTGTCTGCACAAATCTGCTTTCCTTCTCCTAAACCTTTTCAATTTCATGCTGTATATTGATTTCCAGATGCTATAAACAACGTGTAGAGAGAGGTAAATGTGGACTGTAGTATCAGAATTTGGTTCTAAATTTCCGACAGTGTCTCAACTAACAAATGGTTCAGAAAACTGACACTGACACCTCTGGAGCTACTAGAAAATAGTCTCAGCATCAAGCATCATCATCAAAGTCCGTAGAGTTGAAGAACTTGTTAGAAAATGAATCATCTTTTAAACAACCTGGTCTCCTGGGAACGGTAAATCTCTTATTTTAGGTTTCTCCTGGTTATTTTTTCAACCAGTTCCTGTTTCTATGTAATGGTGCACGCATGCCGCTGCCTTTCTGTGTTTATGCTATGGTAAATACGTGTGTGTGTGTGTGTGTGTGTGTGTGTGTGTGTGTGTGTCCGTGGCTGCCTGATGGAAAAACCAGCTGCTGTTTTGTTCCACCACTTTAGTGAAAGAAAGACAGCAACAAAGAGAAAAATATCTATTCTGCAGTCTTTTGGAAAGAGAAGATGATGGTGGAGTCTTTTCCTTTCCACAAATTCTCTCTCTGTCATTGCTGTCACACTGTGAACACACACACACACACACACACACACACACACACACACACACACACACACACACACACACACACACACACACACACACACACACACACACACACACACACACACACACACACACCCATCCAGCAGGAGGAAAAGGGTCCCAGTAAAGCAGGAATGCACGGCCTTCGTTCATTTTTACTGAGGATCGAAGCTGAAGATGAGTGGGTGCATGTGTGCAACTGTCCTCTTCTAGCGATGATTTAAACACATGGAAGGAATCTGTAATAACTGTGAATCTTTTCACAGACAGGTGTACTGTAACCGATGGAAATCACACGCTTTTCCACTCCTTCTTCCCTCCTGGCTTCAGAAAAATGCTTCAGGTTTCAGGTGTTTGAACACACACACACACACACACACACACACACACACACACACACACTGAAAGACTACGCTATCAGCTATGTGGTCTTCTCTCATTATAACTTGATGGATCTCATGGAAGGCTTGAATCTGGATTTTGTAATTTTTTTCATAATTTGAAAAGTCTGATCAGCCACACTAAAAAATGAAGTACATTTATCACACCTTTAAATCGATCAAATCAGAATCAGGGGTTCCAGATTTAGTCCCAATCAGAACCTCCTCAGGGACTGACAGGTGGAATCCGTCTTTATTTAACCTTTGACATCTACGCTCTGCTATTCTCTGGTGTGTGGTGTAATCATGTCAAGGTCAAAAGAGCTCCCAAAGGCTTTCAGAAAAGGGTTCCATGGCATTACTTACTGGCTTACTTTTTAATTCATCTTCTGAAGATGAGAAACATGCAACGGGAATTTGAGAAATTTGTTCCTCAGTAAGAAGATCCACCTTCATATTTTGTTAAATTCACCACTGTTTTGCCTTATTTGACAAAAACGACGGTAGAGCTGTGCTGTCTTGAAATGTCAGCTGATTCATTTGCTTATTCTCCACATTGTTTTAGAATGCAGTACAAACATAACATTCGGACTTTCCCCGCTTAAGTCACACTACTGGTCATGTACATCTAATCTCTTGTTTAAATTGTCATTTTCATATCATATACTTGTTTCTAGTTACTATGCTGATATGTAGGGATGAGCAGTGACACTGGCTTGTGATCAGAATGGGTCAGTAAAAGCTTAAAAATAAGATATTGGCATCAGTCCAACATGAACGCTGGGCAGATAAAGCCTGTCAGTTTAAGCCGGTAACTTGGCAACAGTGAGGCAAAAAAAAAAAAAAAAAAAATTCCCTTCCATCATGAAGGGAAAAACTTCGGGCAGAGCCAGGCTCAGGGAGGGTGGACATCTGCCTCAGCCAGCTGGGGTGAGGGTAAAGGAGACGACAGATTAGACCAGACAAATAATGCATTAAAAAACAACACAACAACACTTTGGAAGCTGGTCAGACCATTAACTGCAGGTCAGAGATACGCAGCTCCCAGATCCAGAGATACCTGCAGAAAGGACAAAACCCAAACTAAATAAAAGTTGGCGACATCCAACAACTGTAGAGAGAGTGAGGAAACTCCAGGAACCACAAGTAAACCTGCAGTCTGAGAGCAAAGTGCTCTATTGGTACAATAAAGTCTTTAAGATAAGATGGAGATTGGTCATTAGGTGCTTTACAAATGAAGAGAAGGATTTTAAAATCTATTTAGATTTTACATGGGGCCTGTGAAAACAGGTTTATATCAGACTCTCTTACTGGTTCCTGTCAGAAGTCTGGCTGCAGCATGTTGGATCTTTACCTGGCTCTTGGAGACCTGATGCACTCTGAAATTAGGAGGAAACAGTATTTGTATAAAGATATTGGCATCAGCAATTAGCCAAAATATGTCACATCGGATATCGACAAAAATCGTTCATCCCTAGTGTCATGAGGTTTATTGGTCGCAAGTCATAAAAATTAATACAACTACAAATAATGTTTAATTTCTAGAATTGCTGTCTGCTTACTTTAGTGATTTTATTACCATTAGTTTGCCTGTCGTCAGGATTAAGCAAAAAGTTTGATTTTCATTTTCTGGAGAGGTGGAGCGTGGATGCAAGAAGACCTTTGAGCAGGCTAGTGGCGTTGGCACAGGGCTGTGCACTTCTAGTACAATTTACTTTTACTATAATTAGAATTCTTACTTCTTGACCTTTCAGAATAAAAGCACCAACAGTGAAGCGTTGGTGTGCTGCTCACAGGAAGGGAGGGGGAGGCCTGGGAATAGCAGTGTGTAATCACGCCTCAACATTTCCCTCCATCCACCGTGGCGTCCAGGCCACTCAGACTGCTATAAATACACATCAAATTAGAGACTCGCCTTGTGTGTGTGGGAACTAATGGTCCATGGGCTGAGAGAACGTGAGTGTGTGTGGACTACAGTGTCTGCAGTCTGACCAGTGGTATTTCTTTTTCTTTCTTTCTTTCTTTCTTTCTTTGTACAGTATGATGACAATGGCAGGGATATGGCAATATTCGAAGGCTGCAACAACTAAACTGCCGATTTTTTTTCCTTCATTCTGGAGGGACATTTTTTTCCCGTCAAACCTCCATTGAGAAATAAAACTCAAAGTGTCCGTCAACATGTATCTTCCCCTCTTCCCAACACCGCCTCTACTCTGCTCTTAACATACTTTAAACTTGGCAGCAGGTGTGATGAACCTTTTAAAAGCCCCCAACCTTTTCATTTAGTGGCACGGCGAGGAGAGACGAGGCGAACGTGTGTGTTTAAGCAGCCGTTCGCCACGCTGCTATTAACATGACAGCCACTGGTGCTCTTCTATTAAAGGAAAACTCCACTAAAACATGGTAACTCAGCTCCAAACAGCTGTGGGTTGTGTTCTTTTCATTCCTGGTTGCAGTTTATAGTTTAGTGTATATTTTTTCAGCTTGTGGATAAGTAGACAGTCACATATTACATGACATCATATCCTGAGATTTCAAGGTGTCTCTTAGAAATGTGTCTTAAAATCAAAGAATCAAATCAAGTATAGATGGCATACATGTCTTTGTGCATTGGAAAATTTAAAATATGGCATATAGTTTTTGAAAAAACACACGTAATTCAGTAAAGGTTTCAGCCTTGGTTGATTCGGTAACACCTCTGATCTCTTTCACTTAAAGATTGTATATTAAAGATGGATGTAGCCATTGGTTCTGTAAACTAAAACCAATGCAAAATTGCCTTGAACAGGCACTCTGTATAACATCCAGCAGGGGGCTACATACTTAGTTGCAAAAAGAAGCCTGATTGTTGAGTTTGACACTTGATTTGTCGCTTTGATGAACACTTTCCTGATGAGTTTAAGCTCGCAGTCACTAGTTTTAAGTCTTCTTCATTACAGCATGATGCTCATTTAGTAGATTATGATTCCATTTAGAGTCAAATAGACAATATAGCAGGGTATGTTTTAAAGCACTTTGTGATTGACAAGGTGTTACCGTATTCTGATGCATAATGTCCTCCAGTTTTTAGTCAGGTGCACAATCAGAAAGCAAGATGGCAATGGCCAAATGCCAAACTGAAGGCTTTAAAATGGTAATCTACAAACTAATAGGTGACGTAATGATTGCTGCATCCATCTTTTGACTGCAGACTATAGTTGGCATAACAACAATTCCATAAAACTGAGACAGTAACGCCTACAGGAATGTTGACCTCTGCTATGGTGCCGCTACACCATCTTTCCCTCACCGAGTTTGTCTTTTAAAATGACAATCGATAAAAAAATGTTTATATTCAATTCAGTTCAATTCAATTTTATTTATATAGCACCAATTACAGTCAAATTGTCTCGAGACGCTTTACAGAACCGATATGCCTAAACCCCCAGAGCAAGCCAAAAGGAGACAGTGGCAGGAAAACACCCTTTTAACAGGGAAAAAAACCTCGAGCAGAACCCGGCTCTAATGTGGGGGGACCCATCTGCCTGCTGGCCGGGCGGGTTGAGAGGGACAGAAGAGGTAGAAAGGTAGAGATAGAGGGGTAGAGGTAGAGATAGAGGGATACAGATAGAGGGATACAGATAGAGGGTTACAGATAGAGGGTTACAGTTGGTGGGAGAACAGCCACACATCTGAAGCATCCAGCATCCAGCTCTGGGACCAGTGATACTCGGAGAAAGGACACAGGGAGAAACAGAGTGAGTGTAATGCAATAATGGTATATACAGTGGTATGTAAAAGTTTGGGCACCCCTGATAATTTTCAAGATTTTCCTTTATAAATCACTGGTTGTTCAGATCAGCAATTTCAGTTAAATATATCATATAGCAGATGAACACAGTGATATTTGAGAAGTGAAATGAAGTTTATAGGATTTACAGAAAGTGTGCAATAATTATTTAAACAAAAGTAGGCAGGTGCATAAATTTGGGCACCCTTGTTGTTTTGTTGATTTGAATGCCTTTAGCACTAATTATTGGAACACAAAATTTGTTTGGTAAGCTCACTGACCCTTGACCTACATACACAGGTGAAGCCAATCATGAGAAAGGGTATTTAAGGTGGCCAATTGCAAGTTGTTCTCCTCTTTGCATCTTCTCTGAAGAGTGGCAACATGGGAGCCTCAAAACAACTGTCAAATGACTGAAAGCAGAGATTGTTCAACATCATGGTTTAGGGGAAGGATACAAAAAGCTAGCTCAGAGATTTCAGCTGTCAGTTTCCACTGTGAGGAACATAGTGAGGAAATGGAAGACCACAGGCACAGTTCTAGTTAAGGCCCGGAGTGGCAGGCCAAGAAAAATCTCAGATAAGCAGAGGTGAAGGATGGTGAGAACAGTCAAACTCAACCCACAGACCAGCTCCAAAGACCTACAACATGATCTTGCTGCAGATGGTGTCACTGTGCATCGTTCTACTATTCAGCGCACTTTGCACAAGGGGATGCTGTATGGGAGAGTAGTGCGGAAGAAGCCTTTTATGCGTACATGCCACAAACAGAGTCGCTGGAGGTATGCTAAAGCACATTTGGACAAGCCAGCTTCATTTTGGAATAAGGTGCTGTGGACTGATGAAACTAAAACTGAGTTATTTGGACATAACAAGGGGCGCTATGCATGGTGGATGAAGAACACAGCATTCCAAGACAAACACTTGCTACCCACAGTAAAATCTGGTGGTGGTTCCATCATGCTGTGGGGCTGTGTGGCCAGTGCAGGTACTGGCAGTCTTGTTAAAGTTGAAGGTCGCATGGATTCCAGTCAGTATCAGCAGATTCTTGCGAACAATGTTTAAGAATCAGTGACAAAGTTGAAGTTGCGCCGGGGCTGGATACTTCAATAAGACAACGACCCTAAACACTGCTCAAATTCTACTAAGGCATTCATGCAGAGGAACAAGTACAATGTTCTGGAATGGATATCTCAGTCCCCAGACCTGAATATTATTGAAAATCTGTGGTGTGATTTAAAGTGGGCTGTCCACGCTCGGAAACCATCAAACTTGACTGAACTGGAGATGTTTTGTAAAGCAGAATGGTCAAAAATACCTTCAACCAGGATCCAGACCCTCATTGGAAGCTATAGGAAGCGTTTAGAGGCTGTTATTTCTGCAAAAAGGAGGATCTACTAAATATTGATGGAATTTTTCTGTTGGGGTGCCCAAATTTATGCACCTGCCAACTTTTGTTTAAATAACTATTGCACACTTTCTGTAAATCCTATAAACTTCATTTCACTTCTCAAATATCACTGTGTTTGTCTGCTATATGATATATTTAACTGAAATTGCTGATTCAAACAACCAGTGATTTGTAAAGAAAAATCTTGAAAATTATCGGGGGTGCCCAAACTTTTACATACTGATAAACCTGGGGTTGTTCTTGTTTTCCTCTATTAAAGATGAATAGTATGTTGTCCTGGCATTACCAAGAGCTTTTTTATAAATTACTAGACTATTTTTCCAAGCTACATAAACTTCCTTTAAATTAGTGGAATACCACTTCCTTTCCAGCTTTCGGGACGCCTGCTTTAAAGTCCACAGCTGGGAATTATACCAAGGAGCAGGTCCTCTCTGAGATAGAACTTTCTTTTTTACAGGTGCAACACTATCAAGTGTTGTACGCAGTGAGGCTGCAGCATTATTAACAATATAATCCACTTCTGTGGGGGTAAAATTATAATATTTCCCTTCCATTATATCAGTAAGTGGTGCTGGACTAAATAGAGAGGGTATTATTTCCTTAAATTTAGTCACTGAATTGTCAGACAGACATCTACTGTAATGATATTTATTCTTAACTCCTATACAATCTATTGTTGTAAATTGAAATGTTATCATAAAATGGTCAGAAAGAAGAGGGTTCCAGGGAAATACTGTTAACTTTTTGATTTCTATGCCATAAGTCAGAACGAGGTCAAGGGTGTGATTAAAACTATGAGTTGGTTTATTTACATGTTGAGAAAACCCAATTGAGTCTAATATTGAATTAAAAGCAGTCGTAAGGCTGTCACTGTCCACGTCAACATGAATGTTAAAGTCACCCACAATAATGACTTTATCTGAGCTGAGCACTAAATCAGATAAAAAGTCTGAGAATTGAGATAAAAACTCAGAGTAAGGAGCAGGAGGACAATATACAACAACAAATAAAACTGGTTTCTGAGCTTTTAAATCTGGATGAGAGAGACTGAGAGTAAGATTTTCAAATGAACTGTAACTAGGTTTAGGTCTCTGGTTCATTTTTAAGCTAGAGAGGTAAATTGCTGCCACTCCTCCTCCTCGGCCTGTGATTGGAGGAACATGACAGTTAGTATGACTAGTAGGAGCTGATTCATTTAGACTAACATATTCTTCCTGCTGCAACCAGGTTTCAGTCAAACAGAGCAAATCAATCCGGTGATCAGTTATCAAATCATTTACTAACAGAGATTTAGACGAGAGAGATCTAATATTTAACAGACCACATTTAATTTTCCTGTTTCTTCGCTCAGTTGAAATAGTGGTATTAATTTTTATTAGATTTTTATGGTTACTATGTCTTTTGTTTATATTTGAATTGTTTAATTTATTGAATTTTGGTGGTCAGGGGACCGACACAGTCTCAATAAAGCTAACTGAATTACTGGAGGGTGACAGCTGAGAGGAAACTGCAGAGAGGTGTGGAAGACTACAACTCTGCATCCTGGTCTGAACTCTGGGTTGTCATGCTTTAGGAGTTCTAATAGGGGACGGCTAGCAGAAGCTACACTCGCAGCTATGCTATTGCGGTCCGCACCGGCTAAGGGAGCCTGGCTAACAGCTAGCGGGGTGTTTTCCATGGTGCGGAGCCGCGCTTCCAATTCAGAGAGCCTCGCCTCCAAAGCTACAAAGAGACTGCATTTATTACAGGTATCGTTATCACTAAAGGAGGCAGAGGAGTAACTAAACATGTGACACACTGAGCAGGAAAGAGAAGGAGAGGAAGAGGGAGAAGCCATGCTAACTGCTAAGTGCTAGGCTAGCGGACAGAGATAACAGATTAATTTAGAATTAAGTACTGAGAAGGTGCTTGAAGAAAACGAGTGTATGTTACGATTCAACTATTACCGCTACACACAGATTTAATGAATATCAAATTAGATGGAGTGTATAAGCTACAACAGTCACAGAACACAACACAGCGCTACAACAGGAAGTGACGCAATACGATCACCGTAACGTCAGACGTCAGCAGTCAAGTTAGTGCCTCTCAATATATGTATATACATATACAGTTCAGATACGTACATCTAATATACAGTTAAAAACAGAAGCTTACATACACTGTATAAAAGACAAATATCTTTTTTTTCTCGCTGTCTGACATTAAATCAGATTAAGCTTTTCCTGTTTTAGGTCAGCATTACTAAAATGATTTCAATTTGCTAAATGCCAGAATAATGAGAGACAGATTTGTTTTTAGAGAATTTTTATTACTTTCTTCAAAGTCGGAAGTTTGCATACATTTCCTTAGTATTTATTAGCACTGCCTTTAAACTATGTGACTTGGTCTCCTTCCACAAGCTTCTTTCTCACAATAGTTTGCTGGAATTTTTGCCCATTCCTTCTGACAGAACTGGAGTAACTGAGTCAGGTTTGTAGAGCGCCTTGCTCAAGACAGAGAGCACATGGAAAAGGTAGGCTACTGCCACTCACCTACTGTGCTGTTGACTTATTGAAATAAAATAGTTATGGCTTAGGTTGGGCTTCGGCTATGACTATATAGTGCATATGTGGCCTCCACTGCAAAAACGGTTTGAAAAATATGTTTTTTTCGTGTCTGATCCTACAGATTTAGACACTGAAACTAAAGTGAAAGGTGTAATGTTGATGGTATGATGTCAGTATGGTTCCAACAGATCATTTTCTCTGCTGAAAACTGTGCACGACTCAATGAACACGTGGTACAATAAATCTCTAGATCAAGGGTGTCAAACTCATTTTAGTTCAGGTTACACAATCAGCTCAGTTTGATCTCAAGTGGGCTGGACCAGTAAAATCAGAGCATAATAACCTATAAATAATGACGAAGTTTTTCCTTTGTTTTAGTGCAAAAAAGTTCACATTTAAGGAATTATTATTAATGTTACAAACAACCTACTTTATGTTCAAAATGACAAAAATCAGAGAAGAAAAGACAAAAACCAACAAAACCGAGACAAAATATTAGAAAAATGAGACACAAAATGACAAAAAGGAGACACAAAATGACAAAAGCGAGAATGAAACAAAATAACAAAAGCTTGAACAAACAATACAAAAGAAAACAAAAAAAGAGACAAAAAATTTGGCAAAAACGTCACAAAGCAACAAAAAAATTGACAAATGACAAAAATGAGATAAAAATTATACAACTGACACAAACAAGACAAAAAATGACAAAAGCAAGAAACAAAACGACAGAAAAATAGACTAACAACACAAGCGAGACAAAACAACACAAATGACAAAAATGATGCACAAAACAATGAATAAAGCAAAACTCAAAGTGATAAAAACCCAAGTGAGGCAAAAAGGAAAACACAAAATGACAAAAACGAGAAACAAAATGACAATAGCATGAGACAAACAACAAATCAGAAAAAAAGACAAAAAACAACAAAAACAGAACAAAATATTACAAAAATGAGACACAAAATGACAGAAGAACAGTGAGCAATCTAGTATTTTACTTTATGATCAAAACAACTTGTCAAGGTCTAGAATTTATTTTAAAATGATAGTTTTACCAGTTTACAATTTGCAGTTAATCTTCTCTTTTACACTTTACAAAGTCGTCCCATGGAACCCTCTGGAAGGCCAGTTTTGGCCCGCGGGTCGCATGTTTGCATCCCTGCTCCAGATGATGCAGAAAGATACGAAATGTTCTGCCACCATCTCTTTTAGGGGAGGTAGGCAGCACTGCTCCCTCTAAACTGTGCGCGTGCGCAGTTGCGCACTGCGGACACGGTCTCCGCGCATAGAAAGTCTGCGCTGCGCACAAAAAAAAAATCCAACCTAAATTGTAAATAAAATAAACACGCAACATTTCATTCTGTGCTATTTTTCTATGTGAGTCAGTGAGTGACCGGTGACTGGCTGCTGCAGCCAATGATGCGATTCACATACGTATTTACCATAGACTGTATATAATGGTATTTACGCAGCTAATCAACGTCAGGCGTCCTTATGTGCAGCCACAGTTGTTCTCATAGATATGAATGAGTAGATAGGACACGCCCCTTTGAGCTGCGTGCTACAGCGAGGCTAAGCTAGTGGGGGAAAAGTTTCAGTGTATTCTGTTGATGTAGACGGCATGAAAACGGAAACAAGAAGTATGCTGGCTCACTGTGCTGCATACAGTTACACACTACGTCGTACGATTGAGACAAGGAAACTTGGAATGACTTTTCATAGGTAAGAACAGTTTTTGGCTCTTTTTTCATTATGAAATCTTGTTGAGAGCTTCCAGTCTATGAGAGCTAACTAGTTAGCCACTAGCAAACTGTAAGGCGAGCTAGCAGCTTGACAACCAAGTACCAGACGATTAATAGTAGCTGTAGTATAGTTGTACAAGCAGTAGTAGTAATACTAAAAGTACAAGCAGCAGTAGTAGTATAAACAGCTGTTAGAGTTGTAGAAGTAGTATCAGCATTTGTAATAGTATTACAAGTTGTAGTAGCAGTGCCAGTATCAGCAGCAGTACTGTACTATCACTACTACTAGTAGTAGTCACATTACTATTACTACCACCAATACTACCAATAGTAGTTATAAAGCCTAACTCATGTATATCCAGATTACCATCTATGTTCTTCCTCCAAACCCATTTTATGATTGGGATTACAGGCAGTTCTTTAGGACTGCTCTCAAATAATTGAAATGTTACTAAACAAGATTATACTTATCAAATTAAATAGCTCTGGTCTCCAGTATATTGGCGAATTCGGTTCTTTGTACTTAATTTATTAGCATGATTTCTGTTTAATATGTTGTGTACAGGCTTAATTACTTCTCTGTCTACTTTTCTTACTCCATGTAGGTTTCCCAGAGACTATGGGTTGAGGAGGAATTGGAAGTTTGTCGGCTTAGACCTGGTGTCATTCCATCAGTGTTAAACTTCCCGGCTCATCTTGGAAGAGTATGTGCCAGAAAGACCACAACCAAGCAGCCTTGAGATCTTAGGCAGCGTCTCCCTCAGGTGAGTGTCGACGGTGTTCACGGTCAGGTCTGTGGTAATCCTGTCAAAAAACAAAACAGAAAAAAATCTAGATTATAAATCAACATGTAATCAAAGCACTCTGTGTATAACGCCATAGTATTGGATGTAGTTCAGGGGTCCGTTTCACGAAGCAGGTTTAGTGAAAACTCTGAGTCTGTTTACCCTGAAATGAGGGAAACTCTGAGTTTTCCGTTTCACAAAGGGAGGTAACTCAAACCAGAGACAGAGGGGTAACTCTAGCCTGTTTCACAGAGAGGTAACTTAAGCTTTTGGTCAGTTACCGTAGTAACAGACTCTATGACTCTAACCTAGTCGGGACCAGGTTTTTCTCAGTAAACCTCGAGTTTCTCTCTGTCTCTGCCCTCTTTCAACCACACGCTATTAGATTTCCTCATTCATTCATTCAGCTGGCGAGTTTTGGCGTAGCCTAGTTCTGCCGTCTATAAATGTCATGTCCATTTATGAACGATCCAGTGGATGAAGGCACAGCATTACTGCGCAGAGAATTAAATATTCGTCGGGAGATTGTTATCAGGCCACGCATAGATGTTCTCGCATTTCCGGACAGTTATCTTTTACAGCGGTACCGTTTCACGTCACAGTCCATAATCTACATACAACCTAATCCGTCCTTACATTTGCAACATTACCAACCGCAGTCATGCTCTCACATCCCAGCAGATGTTGTGTGTTGTGCTGCGGTTCTTTGCAAATGGAAGTTTTTTATATAATGTCGGAGATGCAGAGCACTTCAGTAAAGCAACTGTATGCAGGACGGTCAGAAAAGTGTGTCTGGCCCTGAAACAACTTTTACCATCTTTGTGGTTTTCCCTGGATATAAACCTGTCAGAGCCATCAAGGCTCTGTGTGTGTGTGTGTGCGTGCATGTGTGTGTGTGTGTATATATATATATATATATATATATATATATATATATATATATATATATGTGTGTGTGTGTGTTTGTGTGTGTGTGTATATATATATATGTATATATATATATATATATATATATATATATATATATATATATATATATATATATATATATATATATATATATATATATATATATATATACATATATATATATATAGTTGGCTCAGTAGTAGTCTTTAGTTAGTTTAGTCGTTAGTTAGTTTAAATAGGCTTAATTATTTAACAGAACATGATATGGATGCAGACATTTAGGCTGTGTGTGGGATAAAACCACTGCACAGTCAAACAACCACTTAATATTTAGGCTACTTTACAATGTAAAACATGATCAAAATGAGGTAGCTCCATGAGACTATGCCGACTTCTTACCTGTTTTAAAAATGTTTTTATATTTCATCTTAAGCTGCTGCCACATGCGCTTCTCCCCTGCAGGATTGCACCTAAATGAAATAACTTAATAGTCTACTATTCAAACAGTTTTCCCCTGTAATATTATTGTGATTTAAACTTACACATTGACCCAGGCAGCAATGTTCTCCCACGCCGTCTCCCTCTCTTTTGCAGCTGCAGGTGTTGCACTTCTTTCTAAAAACGTGTTCAAACTCGCTATATAAGCGCATTAAGATGTCCACTTCAAGCGGTGTAGTCCTCCGCTTCCCCGTTGCCATGGTGACTCGTCGAATCGGCGCTCCATTGATACTGGCTTTTCAGAGCTGTGGTGCACATGCTTAACTCCGGGGGAAACTACTCCGAGTTGATTTAACCAAATCAAATCAACCGTTGTGAAACCGAAAACTTAGAGTTTTCTATCTCAGAGTAGATCAACTCAGAGTTCAGGATTAAACTCAGTTTGTTGAACCTGCTTCGTGAAACGGACCCCAGAAAATGTCAAAGTATAGTATGCTTTACTCAAGAATAACATAGTATGGCCTATAGTTCATAGTACAGCATGTTGGCAAGAAAAAAAACAAAACATAGATTATTATGTGGTTCAAAAATTGCAAAATGATAGGATGTTGCCTAAAATTGTCATGTATGATATGTGGTTCAAAAAATGTCATAGTGCAGTATATTGTCAAAATAGTATGTAATTCAAGAAAACATCAGAGTATAATATGTCATCTAAAAAATGCCATAGAATAATCATTTCATTGCACAAGTAAAAGTATAGTAACTTTTAAAACTGTTCGAATTCTTTTATGTTGCTAAAAAAAAAAAAAAAAACTAAAACAAAAAAAGTCATAGTAATATGTCAATTAAAAAAGCCTATAGTATAGCGTGTCGCCCAACAAACATCATAGTATAGCATGTCGCTCTAAAAACGTCACAGTATAGCCTTTAGTCCACAGCTGTCAGTAGGTGAGGAGCAACACAAAAACAGTCCAAACACTGGTTTCCAGAGGGTTAGACGAGTATTTATTTGAAAGAGTAAGTTTACAACAACACAACATGTGAGGGGGTTAAAAACAAATGGGTGTTAGTAAAATAAAAATAAATAAACAGAACTAAAAGTGAACTTCACGTTGGCATTGATGGACATTCCAACCAGGAACAAAGTAAAAGACAGTCAATAGGAAAAAAACCTCTTCCTGTTCACCTCTTAAAACCCAAAAACACACCACAGTAGCACCCTAAACTAAAACTACCAATGGGTTCCCTGTTTTCCTTTCTGAACAGTTCAAAGGTCCCTCTCTATCTCCCCACACATCCACCAACCACTGGAACACATCTCCAAAGTTCTGCTGGACCAGCTCAGCTTCCCCTCAGAAGAAGTGCTGCCACCTGCCAGATGAAGGAGCCTTTTGAGAGGCAGCTGGCATCGTGATTGGACTGTACTTTGGTCTGTTCCAGTCCAGCTTCAGCTCCAGAGACGGCAGGCGGGACGAGTCAACGGAGGCCTGGTGGACGAAGGCATGAAGCTGAGTACAATCCAGAAAACAACAGAGGAGGAGTGCAGCTGCCCAGAGCCAGAACAAACAGAGTAGCATGGTATGTCTCTTAGAAAACATCATAGTAGAGCCTTTGGTATGAAAAAACACCATCATATACATCGTATATTGTACAAATAACAAGTCAAAGGAAAGAGACATACATTGTAGAATTGTAGTAATTGTGGGCTGACTGATTTACTGATTATCAGTATTTTATTTTTTACTGATTTACGGTAATAAATACATTTAAAAATGGCGCTACTTTGGCTCTGAACCTTTATCTACCTGTGGTCGCTCTGTCTTCTGGAGTGATTTGATTGGTTATACGTCACGAATAAAACTCCTTTAACTTAACATCTGTAAACAAAAACGTATCAACAAAGTTTTCTGTTAGAGTTTGTGTTCTTCTAAGTTTAACTCCAAGATTTTAAATACTTTCATTTACTGCAAATGAATATCTACTCCAAAGGTCTCACTAATAATCATTATCAGCCTTAAAAACCCACAAAACACCCCTTTATACTCGACCACACTTAGTACAGTCCGGTTCCCCCTTCTATAAATCTACTTGGAATCTTCCACTTCCTGTTTGTCAAAGTGGCCTTCTACCTGGACAGGTTTTGTTGGAGCTCATGCAACAAACATTTTGGGTAACTGCACTTTAATATGGATGGATGACACTGAATTAGAGTCTGTTTTAATGAGACTGAGTTAAGATGTGTAGCTCTGTCATTAAATAGTAAATTATTGCTCAGAATTCACAGAGAAAAGTCTGAAATGTTTGCTAGGTTAGCGTCCCACATGTTCTTTGGCTCAGCTAAAGCTAACTCTCTCAAACTTGTGGATCTCTTGAGTTGCTTGTTGTTAAAATATCTTGCTAGAGGTGCTGAAGCTCAGAAAGTCTGAGATGTTTGTTCAGAATAAGCTCATTCTCAAGTCTGATCTGAACTGTCCTCTTTTGTTTGAACTTTCCCTAAACTTAGGAGTTAATGACAGAGCAGCACATCCAGACTCAGTCTCATTTATGTAGAGATTAAACTTCAGTGTCATTCATTGATGTTAAAGTGCAGTTTTTCAAACGTTTGTTGCACATGCTCCCGACCAAACCAGTCCAGGTGGAAGACGATGTGAAGAGAAAGCTCCAGAGGATGAATATCACACATTTACGTTGGAAATAAATGTCCTATAATGAGACATTGTTATGCAAAAGTTGGATTTCCCTTTAATGATGTTCAAATCTTTGTTGAGTGTTTTGTTGATGTTGGTTTCTAAATGTTTTCTGACACTCGGCCCCAAAGATTAAAACCTTTTACGGCTCACAAGCTGCAACAATTCACACATTATCAACTATCTTTCTGACTAAACTAAGATAAAAAGTGAAAAACTCTTTTTGGTTTTTATGACAGTAAACTGAATGTATTTGGGTTTGACATTTTATAAACCAAAACAAGAAATGAATTAGTGGAGAAAACAATGAACAGATTAATGGACAAAGAAAATGTGTTTTCCAACATACATACAATTTTAATTCAGTTTTATTTATATAATGCCAATTACAGGTCAAATTGTCTCAAGACGCTTTATTTTTATATTTTTTTGTCATATCTAAAATATGTCAAAGTAAGAAATTTAAACCTCTTGACTAATCCAATTTATTATTTGGTTTTTAAGAGACTAATCGCCAAAATAACTTTCTCCACTAAAACTAATAAACATGAGGTCAAATAGAAGGAACAGTTTTAAATACTACAGTCCCATGATGACAAGAATAAAGTTTGTCAACAAAAACTAAATCTGCTGGTGGATTCCATTAAAGTCCTAATAAATGATGATAAACATCTGGATGGAGGTTGATAAAAGTTGACCTCCCTTCATTTCTCTGGAGCGACTCCTGGGTTTTATGGATGGTGGTTAAAGACCTGCTCTAGTCGTCTTCCTTCTAGTCGCTGTAAAAAGTCAGTCCATCCTGGCCGACTTCAACACCTCTTCATGACAACTTGTTCTGCCTCTGACCTGGTGGAAACTCCAGAAACTCGGGAAAACCTGTCGAGACTCGAAGAACTCGTGGAGACTCGAAGAACTCGTCGGGCGGGGGAAGGTGTGGTGGGCGGTGGGGGGAGATGGGGGAGAAGAGGGGGGAGGCCGCCACCCACCTCCCCGCCTACTCTCCGCCCTGACTCCACCCAGACTCCGCCTTGGCTCCACCCATGCGGTCACTTCGGCAACTACGATGTCAAAGGGGCGACGAATTTATTTCTTTGTATCTGATCTGTAGCTCAGTGAGTTAAGGATTTGCCTATGGAGCTGCAGGTCGCTGGTTCAAGTCCAGACACTTCTTAAATTTTCATCAAAATCCTGACAAAGACAAAGAAAGAAAGTTGCCGGTGGTGGGTCTTGAACCTGCGACCTTCCAGTCTGCAGACTCTCTTCTTATCCCCCTGAGCTATTCACTCAGATACTAATTCTTCTCGTTTTTGCGCATTTATCATCTATTTTTTGTCGTTTTCGAGTTTTTTTTTAACTCGAGTCTCGACTCGACCGTTTTTCTCAGGAGGTTGGGCTTCAGCCTTTGTGCTGGAGGGTGGAACCCTCAGTTCCAAGACTTTCCAAAGCCTCCACACCTCCCGAGTCCTCAGGACCTGAGCTTTCACAGTCTGAGGGCTGAAATTTTCTAAGTCCCACAGTAGTTCTCTGTTAGATTGAACCTTCAGACAGTCCAAGGACTGAAATCTTGAAGTTCCTGAGTAATTCTCTGTTAGTTTGAACCTTCAGACAGTCTGAGGACTGAAATCCTCTAAGTTCTTGAGTAGTTCTCTGTTAGTTTGAACCTTTAGACAGTCTGAGGACTGAAGTTTTAAAAGTTTCTCAGTACTTCTCTGTTAGTTTGAACTTTCTGGTTAACAGAAGCCTTAAAACTTGTGACCATGAGTCTTGATTTCACATT
The DNA here is from genome assembly GCF_022539595.1 of Amphiprion ocellaris. Classification (NCBI taxonomy): domain Eukaryota; kingdom Metazoa; phylum Chordata; class Actinopteri; family Pomacentridae; genus Amphiprion; species Amphiprion ocellaris. The sequence goes on along the minus strand of NC_072784.1, from coordinate 2,659,114 downwards.
TAGACCATCCATCTGAGTTCTTCTCAGACCTTCACCTGTGGGTTTTTTAGAAATCCTCAACAAACTTTGATTCTCTTCACTGAACAGTAAAGTTTGTGGAGATCAGAAGGTAACAGTTTGATCGATGCCTTCAACTACGAGTAGACTTTATCTGGAAAACAGTTTTCTGAAATGAGTTCTTAGTAAATCTGTCCACAATCAAACCAAGAACATAGAAAGAGGAAATGTTTGAAGAAACAACTTGATGTTTTCATTTCAGACTAGAAAATGCTTTAAAACCTTTATCTGTTTTTGCTTTTTTTGATCGTTTTATTGTCTCTTCTGTTTAATTTGATCTTCTAAAGTCTAACTGGTGTCTTTTCAAATGTTTTGTCATTAGTTTGATTCTTCTTAAACGTTTAGTTTTGCTCTTTTCTCACCTTTTATTCTGTTCTAATGTCTGATTTGATTTCCAAATGTTTTGTCTTTTTAATGTTTAATTGTTTTTTCAAATGTTTTATCGGCTTGTTTGAGTTTTTTTTCCTTTCCCAATATTTAATGTTTCGATTAAATCTTTAAGGTTTTTCTTTTTAAATGTTTTACCACCTTTTAATGTTTAGTTTTCTTTTTAAATGCTTCATTGTATTTTCTGTTTAATTCCTATTTGAAGTTTTATTGTCTTTAAGATGTAATTTTCTAATTAAACATTTTATCTCATTCAATATTTTGTCTGTTTAATAGAGTTAAACATTAAATACAGTTAAATTATATTAAACAGACAAAATATTGAATGAGATAATTCAACAAGATACAATACATGTCATTATGAAATTAAACAAAATTTTTAAAATACAAATATTAAAAATTACAGATAAAATATTTTCCATAAACATTTAAAAAATAAAATTAAACAAGAATATTAAACATTTTAAAAAATGCAAAACATTTAATTAGATTATTAAACCTTTCAAAAGACAAAACATTTAATTAAAAAATTAAATGTTTAATTAGAAAATTACATCTTAAATTTCTTAAATCTTTTTAATAGTAAAACTTTTTAAAAGTATTATTGTATTAAATTTCTTTCCCTTTGATTTAATTGCTTTTTGTTATGTAGTTTATTTCTTTAATTTTCTTTTTCTGTCAAGATTTTAACCCCAACCTTAAAAATGAAATAAACCCTTAAGTCACAATGAAAATATTTCTGTTGTCACAATCATGAGTTAGTCAATTTTTCAGTTTATCAATTCAACTTTATTTGTTTAGCACCTTTTACACAGATGACAAAACTAAACAAGTAAAGAGAAAAAACTATGCTAAAACTATGATTAAAACTCAAAAACACATTTAAAAAAAAGATTTAAAATGGTAATAAAATCTGTTGTGTTCAGGGGATGGAGGGAGTTTATTGAAGTCTTCTTGGGCTCACATGGCAAATCATTTAAAATATAAACTTGATATTCAGTCTAAGGAAACTGCAGAGCGACAGAAGAACCAACAATATCTCCTGTTTTCTCCTTTAATGAGTCGACTCTTCTTGTGCTTTCAGACCAAAGAACTACAGACTCTTCACAACCTGCTCAAACTCTTGGTACAGGACCTCACCACACGGGTCAAGAAGGTTTCTGTCTCATTTCTACTCTGAAGCTCACCTTCTCCTGCTCAAACTGCTGACAAATGTTTCTGCTGCTCTAAAGTCTGGTCTCCAGAACTTCCTAAAAACTCTCAAAGTCTCTTCTGCTGCAGGTTGCTTTGTAGAACTGTTCCAGAAAACCTCACTAAACCACATGGAGGAGCCTCAAGATAGTCGTATAAATGAAACCGTACAAAAACCAAACTAACACAACCCAAACGCTAAAGTCTCCTGCAGCCTACCAGAGAACCTCTGAGAACAGAGAATCAGGACAGGAACTCTTACCTTCTGGACAACCAACGCTGGTTCTCAAACAAGAATACAGAATGTGTCTGACCAGAAACCTCTAAAGACTCACTACAGCCAAGATAAAGACACAACTCAGCTGTACCAAATCCACTAATCACTGCACACATTAGCACCATGTGCTAACTGTGGCTAAAGAACCACATTTACCAAGACAACTATCCAGTACAAAGCCCTAAAACACACCAAGAAACACATTAAAGACGATTTTACTGCTGGAAGCTGCAAGCCGACGCCTAAAGAACAAACTGAAGCAATGGAACCAAACCCAGTTCTGTGGTGAAGAGAACCAGAGGAAATGTTTGTCTGCAGCTAAATAAAGCAGGAAGACACTGAGCTGCTCAGGTGTTCCTGATAACACCAAGCAGCCACCTGGACAGCCAATAGGAACACAGCCACCTGGACAGCCAATAGGAACACAGCTTCCTGGAAGTCCAGAGGGCTGGCTTAGTGAAGGAAATATAGTTTGAAGTTGAAGCAGAAAGTTAACAAAGAAAGTTGAAAACCACCTTCTGATCCCTGAAATCTCTGAGTTTTCACACAAAGAACACCTGAACATGTCAAACTGGTTCCATAGTAGAACCATCATTGTAAAAACGTCATAGTATGGTGTGTTGCTCAAAAAACATTAGGACCCGGCTGTCAGGGGACAAACATGTAAGAAACATGAGAACAGACAGAACCCAACCAGTAGGTCACAGTTTATCATCATCTAATCATCTCCTGAAGTCCATATGGTGAGAGACATCAGTATCTGGTTGTTAATTTACCAGAGGATGCTTATAATCATGCTGATGTGGTCTGTACTCTACAGTATTTTAGTGACTCAATAAATGCCTAAGTTTTTTTTTTTAAATGCTTTTTAGTTTTTAATAAACATTTAACAGCCTTTATGTAATCAATAAGTGGCCTTTGCCTATCTTAAGAAAAATTCACTCAGAACTCTGATATGTTAACAGCACTAAATAAATCAATAAATACATGCATACACACAAAAATAAGTTAATACATTAACTGTGTTAAGATAAGATTTAGATTTTTAAAAAAAAACTTGTTTATGGTTTTGCAGAATCCAGTATTGCTCACTGGTTGGTCATTACATTTCGTTAGTTTGATTTCACTGTTTAAAATGATGCCACCTCTTTTCAGACAGAACCTGTGATCATAAAACAATACAAAATTTTTAGTTCTGTGTTAATAAAGCACTTAAAGCTTTAAGTATGGCTAAATGCTTTTTTCAAAATTAAATATATCACTCCTTAGGTGGTAGTGGCCCCAAGTTCAGTAAAGTTGGAAAGATATTCACAGATTCAGGCTTCCAGCATCAATAACTCATTAGATATAGGTTGTCAAACATAAACGGTGCCTCTTTCCCATTGTTGCAAGGCAGACAATGTGCTACAAGCCCAGTTTTATCAAAAGTAGCTGTCTTTTAAGCTACAGGAATAACATTGGTGTCTATGGAGTGAACAGGGTCCGTCTGCAATTTGCAAAACCTCTGCAACAGTAAAGAGAGACAAATATTCAATAACTTCACTCTTATACATTGTAGTGTCACTAAAATCACTGCAGCCTTCAACTGGCTCCTGTTGACAAAGTGTTTTAACAGAAATGTAAATGCTGTAATTTGATTCTTTTAATGAACCATGTAACTTGAATGGATGTGATGCTGGTGTGACCACAGTGCACACGTCTGATGTTGCTCACAGTGGTCCAAGGAACGCTCAGGGAGTTTGTGTGTTTGCTCACACTCAGACTGAAAAATTACAGGGAACATTGGTAGGCAGTGTGTAAAAGGAGCTGGTTACATGAGAAGTTGTGGGTGTGCAGCTTGTCTAAAAATGTGGCCAAAATGACTCTTGCCACGATTTGCAGATGCAAATACTAGAAGATGCTGAGTTTGCAGAAAACAGTAGCTCATGTTTTAGAAGAGTGAGGCAGACCTACAGATATGTTGGATTAAAGCTGCTTTACATGCATGCATCACATTTTTGAGCTTACATTAGCATTTATAATCCAGCATAGGACTGGCAACTTAAACAAAAATATTAATATAAAGAGGTAATTACAGAAGGTAGATGCATTTCATGAATACTAATGTGATCAAAAAGGAGGACAGTAAACCTCAGGAACATGAAAATCTGACCGCAGGATTTCTACTCTCTATAAAAACAGTGCACTGAGCATCACAAATAATGATGTACAGAAGATTAAGAGGGTAGAAAATCTCCTTTATCTCACTGCCACTGCAGCCTTTCTGTTAATGTTAGCATTAAACATTCATTAAAAACTGATTTTTACTGCTGCGTCGTGCACGTGTGCGCCCTCACTGTGCCTGGTGTTGCTGGCGGCAACAGGTTTCTACACATAAAAAGATCAAGGAGGAGAAGCAGAGCGCCTGGCGGGATACCTGGAGTGTTTACTGCATCCTTAGAAACCAGAACCACTTGTTGGGGTGTTTCTGTGTCTTTGTGTAAAGTCAGCGAGATGGAGGAGCCCAGAATGAATGGACTCATCTAAATGCACTTCAATTAACTTTGTCTTTTATCAACCTCTTGTCCATCACTTCCCTTCTTTGTGTACAGTTGTTTCTTATCTTATCATGCCTCCTCATCCCTCCCTCTCTCTTGTCTTGGCTCTCCATCTGACAATTTTCTGCTCTGCACAATCAACAGTAAAGACAAATAAACAGGAGACTGGTTTCATAGTTTTGCAAATGTTGCTGCAAATCAGTCATGATAACATAATTAGCTGCTGATACTTGAAACTTGGCAACATCATTAAAGAAGACGCTACAAAAGGTAAAACATGAGCAATCAGGCCATAAGTTTTAAAACAACCTCCAGGTTAGACTTACTGGGTACAAAACAATGATGAATGACACATTTGTTTGCCACTTTCACCTGCCTAAATCATAAAAAATGAACAATTATGTTTTCATTCTGACAGTCTGTCTTCTTTTTGCCAGTTGTACAATAGAGTTTTCTCTGAGTTTATCCCTGCTTTAACCCTGCAGTGTGGAACTTTTGCCTTGGTAACTGTAGGGGAGAGTAATTACTTAAATCCTTGCTTTCTGTTTTAGTTTTCCTTTATATCCGAGCATCAGAAACTTTTCCTGGTGGTTTCCTACATTTTTCCATCATGGCACCACCAAGTTCCTGGTAGCTTTGGCCTAGTCCCTCTCTGTCGCCACGTTTGCTCCCATCTTCAGATCCGCACACCAATTATTGCTAGTTCACGTAAAATGGATTGCATCAACAGAAACCGGATTTAAAACCACAGTTTACTGTGAACTGATGCTGGTAAGCAGAATCAGCATTGTGTGGACTCACTTGGCAAAGACTTGAATGCAATGAGTGTTCATCTATATGTAAGTAAGTCCAGATCGACCAAATTGAACCCAATTTTAAAGCTGCACTGATCGCAATCGTCCATCCATCCATATTCTATACACCACTTAATCCTCATTAGGGTCACGAGGGACTGGAGACTATCCCAGTTGACTTAGAGTGAAGGCAGAGGACACGTTGGACAGGTCGCTAGTCTATCACATAGACACAACCAAGCACACTCACATTCACACCTACGGACAATTTAGAATCACCAATTAACCTCAGCATGTTTTTGGACCGTGGAGGAAGCTGGAGAACCTGGAGAAAACCATGCAGGCACAGGGAGAACATGCAAACTCCATGGAGAACCAGCTGTGAGGCTACAGTGCTAACCACCGAGTCACTGTGCAGCCTTAATTACAATCAATCAAATGATTATCTGTGATGTCATGAACCTACAGACAAACATCACCCAACTTTAAAGTTTCCTTTTACTCTACGAACCTATCAGCATCTTTCAGCTCCACTACGGAAGAGTGTATATCAAAATTACTTTTGTCAGAAGGCCAGAAACTCAATCGCTATGAATGCTAATGCTGCATTAGCATGGCAATAAATGGATGGGGGTAAATCATGGTCAGCATGTCTAGTTGTAACTGAACGAACCTCTTTGGTGTGACGTGAAACATCTTCAGGAAGCAAAAAGCTGATAGGATGACCTGGATGAATCTACACAGACATATATAAACACATGTCAGGGTCAGGTATATGACATATCAGGCCAAGTGTGCCTTGGATCTGAGCTGCAAAGAATAAAGGGTGTGGAAACATTCTAAAATAAAAAAAAGTCATTATCTGTGTCAGATCGGCCGTCCTCCTGCCTCAGCTGTAGATTACATCTCCAAGCTCTGCAGCTTTCCCTGTCTTGATGCCAGAAGCTAACATCAGCTCTTGCCACAAGGCCAGAATTCAGCCATCTTTGAATGAAGCTCTGCAGTAAGTGGACAAACACACATGCACACATCCAGCTGACGGATCAGCAGCTACCTGTTTGCCACGCTGGCACCACCTAAACTCTTAAACGTCTTTATGGAGTGGTTTTAAAATGGCCCCCCTCCGGTGGTTTCCAGTATGGCATCAGGGGGCCACAGGTCACCTCTTCCTCTCCTTTCTTCTCCTCTTTTCATGTCCCTCCTTCTCTCCTTCTCAGCAATTTTTAAACAGTCCTTCTTTCCATATTAGCCGCTCTGAGAGCCTATTAACTAACATCCCCCCCACCAAGTCCTGCACACCTCTAAACACACTGCTGGTTTCTGTTAGCACTTAGCCACGTTAGCAGCGGGGGTGGGGGGGGTGGATAAAGAGGCTGTATCTCCATGCTGGTGACGATGAGGAGGAACTGCTTAGATTGGTCCTGCACCTTTTTGAAGTTTTATGGTGGTGTTTTAAATGGGATTTCTGGGGCTTTAGGTTACAAAATAGGTAGTTTACGGCTGTTCATGGTGGGGAGTTTTGTTTTCCTCCCCGTCAGGAAGCTGTCTTTTCCACTCAAACCGGGAGGCCACTGTACCTTCTGCCACGTTCATTAGAGCTCAGCTTTGAGAAATTATATCCTCTGTGATCCACATGGCTAAATTCTTAGACTGTAATCAACTCTCAGTGCAAAATTCTATATTTGGTTTGAAAAAAAAATGTAGCTGGATGAGTTTGATGGTTCAGACTCGACAACAAAACAAAGCCATTTGAGGCAGGACTTCTACAAATGTAGAACGTCATCACAGCGGTAGCAGTTATCATGTCATTAACAGGATTATATTGTCGCATGATACAAAGATATGGAAATGTGAGGGTGCATGGATTGGCCATTGCAGTGCTGGATAATGTTGCATTGGGGAGCTTTGAGCTGTTTTGGGTGTCAGTATCTTTGTTAAAATGTATGCAGCAGCTTTGAACGTTTTCCTAACATCGACCTGCTTTGATACACAGTCCAGTATTTCGGCGAATGCAAACGAGTCTTCACAACCTATAAAAGCTGTCCTGGCTGGTGCGTTAAGGTCAGCGGTCACGATCAGGAAACACCCAACTGGACTATGGACACATGCAGTAAATGGACATTATGTTATTCCCTGTCAAAGTTTAACTTTCCCATGATGATAAAACATTCTAGTTCCAGTCTCAGGCAGTCAGAAAGTAACTCTCAGCATGCAAATTTACATGATAAAGTCACTAGGAGACAGTGATGTGCTGAGCTCTCAAAAGCAAACCCAATTCATTCATTGTCTGATGTGGTTGTGTTGCTCACGTTTCAGGTCAGATGATACTTTGATCCTGTACTGGAGGTCTATCAAGGCTGACCTAGCTCTGGAGGACGCTTTATTAATGTGATCTGTTTCTTTGTCATTTACGCTTTTTGTACCTTGATGAAGCAGCAATGAACCTTAATCAAGATTCTAACCTTTTTTTGTTAAAAATGCAGATCATGATATTTCAGTAGTAAACTGTAAATTTCCCTGTTAAGGATCTATCTATCTATCTATCTATCTATCTATCTATCTATCTATCTATCTATCTATCTATCTATCTATCTATCTATCTATCTATCTATCTATCTATCTATCTATCTAGCTATCTATCTATCTATCTATCTATCTATCTATCTATCTATCTATCTATCTAGTAATGTGTCAATATCTCTGTTTCCAAATGTTTTTTGCCACCGAAAGAAAGACCAAGATCTTTAAAGGCATTTGCTGTTAATGAAAGGCACAATTATCTGTGTAATTTAGTGAAAATTAAAACTTACTTTTTATTGCAAATGCAATAATCCAATGCAAAATGCAAAATCCAATGATGTATAAATTCCTTTGTGGTCTTACACATGAGGTCAGACACATGTTCTACCTCACTGTCACTTTGATACGGATGGAAAGTAACTAAATACATTTACTCAAGTAGTATAATCTGAGTGTACTTAAAAATTCATACACATATTGTAATGAGTATTCCAATTTCATGCTACACACATGCTACATTTTTGTAGCCTCTCACAGCCAGACCATTCTCTAGTGGTGCTACAGCGCTCTGTAGAATGGTCTGACTGCACCTTGTTATTATTCTGCTGTAGAGGAAATGAAACATCTGGCTCTTTTGTGTTTCGTTAAGCCAGTCACAAACCAGATTCCTGGTATGTTGTGTACGTACTTGGCCATTAAAGCTGATTCTGATTCTGATTGCCTTGGGCTGTGATAACAACACTGTCCTTTCAAAATAGAGAAGAAGGAAATGTTTTGGTGAAGTATTTGAATTCAGGGAGGCAAATACTGTCATTGGAGGGGATAGCTCACTGAAAAATGTTGCAGGGTGGCTCTATGGCATTGTCCAAACCTTCACCAAATCTTAAGATTTTCAGTGCGGAGGGGATTTTGTGAACAGCAACACAGACAAGGAAAAGGAAGGAGAAATGAGTGACCAACGGCAAGCTACTACCTGGAATCTACATCTGGTGAGTCATGCTACATTTTAGAGGTGTTTTTGTATTAATACATTTAGATTAAATCAATGTGTTTCAGCCTTGTTGGCCTGTGACCTTGAATGCATTAACATTCAGTGACTCCACTCAGACTTGCTGCTTATTTTCCCCTGCTGTGTTATTCTATATATGCATGAGTTCTGACTTGCAGTGACATCAGCTGGAAGTTTTTCACTTTGAAGGCGGAGTTAGTAGAGGTGGGCAGGTCCAGCAGCAGCGACTGCCGCTGATTGGCTGATACCGAGGCTCATCATTGGCTGCTGTGGTGCGGAGACATCGGAGCTGCTGGAGTCTGAGTTGGCTGATGAGATCTGCAGACACACACACATCCACAGAGCACCAGTGGATTACTCACCACTGCACTATAACAGCTATGTGGCCCGGTTTCCTCTTTCTGTGTCGCTTTCTCATTGTTTATCAGCGTCTCTCCCTCTAATCTTAACTGCGTTTTCTGCCCTATCTGAGGCTTTGCTTCCAGCAGAAATAGATGGAGGCCACAAAATCTAAGGTACACAAAGTCACACTTACAGACTGTTCTGGAAGTAAAACAGAGTGTTGTAAAATCAGTAAAACCTGAGGCCTCTTCTGTGGCACTTTGAGATGTTCCAGAATACTTTCTGAATGTGTTTCTTCTTTTTACTTTTGACTTTACCCCATATTGGATGATCCAAAGTCAACAATTCCTGCAGTACATAATTGACTGCCAGCGTTCAGTGATTTAAGAGGTAGTTTGATGCAGCATCGTGTGGAGGTGAGGCTGATGGATGGGTGCGTTTCTTGAACTGTCCTATTCTTAACCAAACTAAATCTGTACTTTAACCATCCGGTGTGTGACGTGCAGTTAATACATGAAAAGGAGAACCAACATTTAATCTAAAAAAACATTAAAAGTAGTCCAGTTGTTTTCAAAATTGCCAGTTATCAGTAACAAATATGGTTAAAACTGGAATAATTTTTGGATAAACAGGGGCCAGTTGACTAGAAAGAAAAGCTTGTGTGTATATATATATATATATATATATATATATATATATATATATATATATATATATATATATATATATATATATATATACATATATATATATATATATTTATAAAGACAGAGTTTTGTCTCATCTTTCTCTAAAAAGCTAATAACTCTATTTCCCCAAATGTCAAACTATTGATTTAAAATATCTTTTGTATGCTATTGACCAAAAGACTTTTTAAACAAAGGTGGGACACCAGGCCGACCTGCTGTCATGGAGATACCAGAAGAAATCATCCTGCATCAACATGGGTTGCCAGTAACACCTCAATGCCACCAAATAAGTTTATTTTAAAGATCCCTTGTGGTCTAATTTTTTCTTTTCCTTTGTGTTAACAAGGTCCATAAGGTGTACCAATGACCAGAGATTTATATGTAACAAACCCAAAGACCCAATCCTGTTAACTTGCAGGGCAGAGCTTTTATCAGTCTATCAATATCAGTATCAATCTTCATATGGATATAGAGGTGGGGACTTCATAGATGTACACAATTTAATGGAGGCAACAGTGTAGAGTTACATATCAGCCATGTAAAGGCATTCAGGGCTTATTTTCACAATAAAAATGTAACTTTGATGAGATTTTAAGGGTTTAACTAATGACTTGAAAGGGAGTTAAGAGCTGATATTTCTGTAAAGCATCATCCAACACCAAGGGCTGCACAGTGGTAGTTAGCACCTGGAATCTTTCTGCATGGAGTTTGCATGTTCTCCCTGTGCATGCATGGGTTCCACCGGATTCTCCGGCTCCGATCTCCCACAGTTCAAAAACATGCTGAGGTTAATTGGTGATTCTATGATTCTAAATGCTGATTCAGAGTAGACTAGTGACCTGTCCAAGGTGTCCCCTGCTTTCACCCTAAGTCAGCTGGGATAGACTCCAGCCCCCATGACCTAGTGAGGAGTAGTGGTGTATAGCATCTATGAATGGATGCGTGGATGGATCATACAACATGACTCTGAGTCTGTTTCATCCATTCATGCTGCGAGGAAACAGGAAGATGATGTTCCAATTCTGAATCCACCTACAAAGCTCTGATTTGGCTCTTCAGCTATTTCCAGTCAGCACATCAAACCTGGAGATCTGCAGCCAATCTAGGCTGGGAAATTATACATTCCTTCTATGCAGGACTTAGAACTGATTTCACTTTCATGTTTTCCATTTTGTCTGCATTGTAACCACAACTATGCAGATTGCCACACTTTCTGTTGTTAACCACTGGAGGCCTTAGGCCATTGGGCTGTGATGTGTTCCACCAAATGTATCCCTAAGACTCCCTATAAGTGTCTAAGAACCTTTGTTTCGACGTAAGCGCATGTTTATCCATGACTGTCGCACTGGTTCTAGAAGCAGTGATGACAACAGACTCCTTCTCTTCATCATTGTCTGGAGTTTGAACAGTTTCGTGATCTCAGCAGCTCTACTCAGACAGACAGAACTGTCCTGGCGGCCCCTGGTGGTCACACCGAACATCTGCACTCCCACAACCAGAACTCCCGTTCACACACACAGACCCTGAACCTCTGCAGCTCCTCTAACCTGCTGCTATACTGGGCTTAGCACTGGTCTTACTGGTGGACTGGCTTTACCGTGGAGGGGAAGGAAGATGAAGAGACAGCACACTAGCTTTTCCCAGGTAACATCGACAATCACTAAATATAGGAAGGTGCTGCAGATTTGGGGTGTCGGGGGGAGAGAAGGAGGGAGGTAGGGGTGGGTGAGGGTACCGTGGAGAGATCAGGAGGTGTGGTTCAGAGGAAGGAGGGCAGGTCTGAGGAAAAAGGAAGGAGGTGTCCTCTTTGGAAGGCAGCAAAAACAGCCAGAAGAAAACAGTGCAAGATGCTGACTGTTAGCTTCACGTGCTTCGACATACACTGATGAACTCATACAAATGATGTAACATGGATAGATTCTTATGATGCTCTGTATTACTTAAACTGACAACAAATGCCAAGAAGAGACGGCTGATATTTCAGTGTGACATTAAAATTAAAGGAATGGTTAAAATATATCAGTGAACCACACTCATGCCCCTATCTTCCTGCCACAAATGCTCACACAACAAATGAGCATTATTGTTTTTTACCTCTTATCTAGGTTGTTTTCTCCTGAATAGATCCTTGCTTGTGTTTTTCCTACTCCCAGATGTACGTCGTTTTGGATAAAAGTGTCTGCTGAATGAAAATGTAGAACTGTAGTATTCCGCAGCAGGAAATAGTTCCAAACATGCATGATTTCCTCCTGCTTCATTAAAGCTTGCAAAACACTACAACACTCAGCTGCTTAGGAACCTACTTAGCCTTTTTTGCTTTTTATTTTAGAACTAAAACTTTACATTTCTGAGCTATTTGTAAAGATTTGTGTCATCATAAGGTTTGTGTGGGTTAGAAGGTCGGTACGTTACTTAACTACATTTTGGTGGTTAGCACTTGCAGCTAGAAGATCCAGTCCCAGCCTTCCTAGGATCTTTCTGCATGGAGTGTGCATGTTCTCCCTGTACATGCGTAGGTTTTCTCCGGGTACTCCGCCTTCCTCCCACAGTCCAAAGACATGTTGAGGTTACCTGGTGATTCTAAATTGCCAGTTGGTTGTGAGTGTGATTGTCTCATTATGTAGCCGTGTGCTAGACTGGTGACCTGTCTAGAGCGTCCCCTGCCGTCACCCTAACTGGGATAGACTCCAGCCCCTCCGCAAACCTAACGAGGATTAAGCGGTATATAGATGATATAAGATAAAATAAACTTTACTGATCCCTCAATGAGGAAATTCACACATTGCAGCAGCTACGGGCTTGAAAGAAGCAGGACAAGACTTACAAAAGTACAATAAGGATGAAAATACAGATAAAGCAAAGGTATAATAAAGATGAGTGAGTGCACAAAGCATGATGAATTTACATATGGGTCCATCCTAGCCCATCTATAAGTTAGTAAATGATAACTGACAAGACAAAAGTGCATTTAGAAAAATGTGTTATACTAGTAACACATCAACATACATATGAAAGATGAGAACACTTTGAAAAAAGACTTCTCTCCCACTTTCTACTCTAAATTACTGGTGCATATTTCCACACAAGTTGACACCCAGCCCCACCCTCGGCCCCACCCCACCTCCACCCCCACCTCCACCCCACCTCCACCCCCACCTCCACCCCCACCCCACCCCCACCCCACCCCCACCCCCACCTCCACCCCACCTCCACCTCCAGGACACACAGTGTTTACTGGGTCAGGACAGGACCCAGCATGGCAGTATGTTTTAAATGTGTGTGTTCAGTGCTGGTCTGGACAGTCTCTCAGGATTCACTTCATGAGGGGGGCTGGGGAGACCCACTGGAGCTTTTTCTCTGCAACATCAGCAGGCCAGATGTGTACGTGTACATGCATGCGCAGCTATGGCTGAAATGGGCGGAGCTGACTGCAGGGGAGGTCTGTGCTGATTGGATGACGCCGTGAGTCACCAGCATGGAAGAAATCTCTCTCTCTGTCTCTGCTTTCTCTGCTCTCATGGATTTTTCTCTTTTCTTTTGCTACGTAGACACACAAACACTCCTCCCTCCTCTGTCTCCTCAGGATGGAAACAGCAGATTCACCATTGGGTCAGACCAGGAAAGGAACACAAGCTGGTTTTAGTTAAAGAACATCTCAGTAGAGGGTTTTCTCAAAGTCTTAACCCTCGTGTCGCCCTGTGAGTCAAAATTGACCTGTTTTAAAGTTTGAAAATGTGGGGAAAAAAATAAAAAAATTTCTCAGTGAAACTTCTGATGTCCACATTGTCAACAGTTTGGGGAAATCTTTGAACATTTTTTGGTGGAAAAAAAGAAATGTTAAAAATGTTTCTTAAGAACATTGACAAAAAAAATCAACCAAAATCCAGCGAAATTTTCTGGATTTTGGTTGATTTTTTTTGTGAATGTTCTTAAAGAAAATACTGAAAGTTTTACTGATATAAATGTAATCACTTTAGATATTTTTAGAATTTTTTGGGAAGATTTTTACTCATTTTTTAAAAAATATTTACCAGAATTTCTTGCCAAATTTAGAGGATTTAAATAAATAAAACTTTTAAGGGAAACTTTCAAGGAATTATTGCAATTTTCTTCCTGAAGGTTTTGCAAATTTTCTGAAATTTTTTTGCTGAATTGTTGTTTTTTTTCAGACAAGGAAACAATATTTTTTGGTGCCTATAAATGAAGACAACAGGAGGGTCACAAAGTTCCTTAAATGCCACTCACACTAAATTATTTCATCTTTAGGTTTGTCACTATGAGCAACACATATTCATTTGAACCACTGTTGGGATGAACATTTTAATTAGAGCAGCTTTAATTAGGGACAGAGCCCAGAACAGAATGGAGGTAAGATGAGGTTAAATCTGTTTTTTAAATTTGTTTGCAAAGTCAAATTTTGATATAAAGATCTGAGAATTGAAAGAAAGATCATTTTCACCTTTGTCATAGCCTCAAAATCAAATGCTAGCTGCAGCTCAGGTAGTTATCAGGTAAATTCCTACTAAAAATAATTAAGAATATGTACATGAACAACTTATATGTTCTTCCACCATTGCTAAAGTGCAGAATTTACAGAAAAGTGCACAATGTGGCATCTTTACACGTTATGCTGTTTTCTATGATTATTATGTTTTAGAGATAAAATACAAATTTTAGTGCAACTGTTCCAACTCAGGCTTTAAAACAAGGCTTTTAGGAGATGGAAATATGCCTAAAAATCAATAATGACATTTTAACTGTGCTTTAATTCCATTGAAAGTCTTGTCAAAGGGTCAAAAGAACAAAAAGAGCAAATCTAAGTAACAACTAATAACTAAGAAAAGCAGAAGTGAGTGAAATGTAAACATGACTGAGATAAAGTGGCAGATGTGGTGCAGATTATTCAAAACAGTGCAAATATGTTTTAAATGAGAATATTCTAATAATCATCATGAGGACAGGGTGGTTCCTTCTCCTTGTTCCCCAGAACAAAAGGAAGCAGATGAAGAACAGGTTTTATTCTAACTCTGAATAACTGCATACTGGATCACAAGGAATAATTCAGAACAGTTGATTCCAGAAGGCTGTCATCCCCTCGCTCCTCCTCCTCCTCACTTCTGTTGAGGAAAATGTTTCCGTCACGACCAGGACCAGCCCAAAGTGCTCGGAGGTTGAACATGTGCACCTCCTCCTCCTCCTCCTCCTCCTCCTCCTCCTCCTCCTCCTCGGTTCTCACAGGGTGTGTCTTTTCACCCCGAGCTAAGAGAACTCCCCTGGAATGTGAGATGAAGCTTCCAGCCGAAGGCCTTCAAAAGCTGCTAATGTGTTTGTGTGTCTAATGCTGTGTTTGTTTTTGTGTAAAAAGCTGAGATTTCACTGAATGTGTGATTATCTGTCTGTGCTGAATTCATAACAGATGAACAGACCTTTTCTCTCCATCACAGGATCTTAAAGAGCCCATATTTTGTACATTTAGTGGTTTAGAATTTCATGTTTTGAGTCTATTGGAATATGTTGACATGTTTTTTGTTGAAAAAGCATTAATTTTCTCATATTAATTTATGAACTCTGTCTGAAATGCTAAATTGAATCTTCTCTTTCTTTAACCACATGAACCCTGTTCTCTATTTTCACGGTCATTTCTCTAGCTCACTTTTTTTGGACCAATTTAGGCCTTTTAGATCTGCTATCATTTAAAATGAAAATATTTTTAGATTTTTTTCATTTTTAACCTTTCAAGAAATCAAGAAAAAACATGACATTTTGTATAATTAAAATGTGTTTTTACGTGAATCTCACCACAACATGCTGGCAGTACAGATGTCTTTTCATTCGTGCAGATTTGTGATTGTGGGAAACTGGAGTTAAACTGGGAAAAACACATGCTTAATGCCCACTGAAAATAAACGTCATTATTTTTTCATGAGTTTACATATAGTAGCCTGTTGTCCAAGAGGATTGTGATTGATTTAGAGAAACAAAAGGAGTGTGATTTTTTTTTAACCAACATAAAATGATGAGGTGCAGCCAGAACATTAACTCTTGGTTAAGATCAACACCATGATTGCATTGCATAGATATTAGGATATCTATATAGTGATGAGTGTAAGAGTAGATTAAACAAGAATAATGTATGTGGAGATGTGTGCAGGTTGTTACTAGGATTAAATGTGATATAAATTCAAAAATATCTCTTTCCTGCTGACACTTTGCTGCACAGACAATTAACTAGCACTGGTGTGCAGTTTTATTTGATATGTGGAGTCTAGCTTTACCTGAAGGAAAACACGGATTAGCTGCAAACCAAAGCACTCCATATTGTTTGCATTTCTTTAAACCAATCACAGTCCTCATGGGCGGAGCTAAACGAAGGCTGTGGCTCCCTCATAGTCAGTGTCTATACCAAATTTTAAACTACAGATCTATTTAGAATGTCTCAACAGCCTGTGTCACATTAATAAATGTATGATTAGTCCTTATTAAATGTTTCAGTAAGCAGGGAAAGTGTATTTTTTAAGTTTTACAACACTCGTTTTTGGAGAAAAACATCTACTATTACACAGTATCATGTCCTGTTTTACAAAAGACAGAAAAACATAATGATTTAAATATATTTCATTGAATCTGAAAATGCTGTGAACATTTTGGAGCTGTTGGAATTTATAATATAGTCACGTTTAACCACTGCAACCATTAATGCACGTCAATGTGGAGCTAATTTTATGTATTTTGTGTGGGTTTATGGGTAATCTACAGCACTATATGATATTTTTTTTATAGCCAATTTATGTCACATTTTAAAGTAACTACAGTTATACAATAGATGCAGTGCTTTTAAATTCATGATACTATATTCTGCATTTAAAAAACTAACAACATACTAATCAAGATACATATTAATATCTGAGCGATTTTGGCTTTTCTCTCATGATTAATCAACTTTAAAACCATGATTAGTTCCTGACTGTTTCATTTGAGGATACCAGCGTCACAACCCACCTTGTTGTGTATATTTATGCACAATATTAATTTATGGCTTAAGATGGGATATGAAATTGTTTTTTTAACATGCCTTGTTTCAGTCTGCTGCCACTGTTTGCTTTTAAAATCCTCATCACCTCGTTTTCTGACTTGTTTCCTCTCCATCAGCCTGTCTGTGCCTGCCTCCAGCATACCTCAAGTTCCAGCCCACTTCTTCTTCTAATACTTTCCTCTACTTTCCTTCTTCTCGTTGCAAAACTCCTCTGACTTCATTCAGTTCAGTTCAGCTGACCTCAGCAGCGTAAACATTACAGCTCTCATTCATTCATTGATATTTACTAGTTAGACAGTTGGCTCTGTGACCACACACACACACACACACACACACACACACACACACACACACACACACACACACACACACACACACACACACACACACACACACACACACACACACACACACACACACACACACACACACACCTGCAGACCTGTTAAGTTACACTGGTCTGACCTCTGCCTATACGAACACATAAAGACAGGCCTGGACAGGTTGGCTGCTGAGGATATAAGGTGTTGTGAAGGACACAGGAGAAGATATTAAATCATTTATGAATTTTCTGGTTTACAAATTAATTGAGTTACGCCCATGAAGTAAAGGATTCAGTAGTACAGCACAATTATGAGGTACTTAGGTCGAAGATCTGCACTTTTAACTTCTCTGCATTGACTTGATCGCTTCAGTTACTGGTCTGTTTGCAGATTCAGATAAATAACACAACATTTAAGCAACAAATGGAGTCTTATCTTAACCTGTAATAAGATGATGTATTATTGGGGCAAACTTACAAGACATCCAACATTATAATAAAAAATTAACCACAGCTTCGAAAGCTGCAATATTCAAGTGTCATCCACAAGAATGCATCCATAAATTACTATCTAATGATGTAAACATCATTAATCACACTTTTTGCCAGCGTGATTAATGATGAATTTTATGTTAAGGTACACACAACATGTGTAACTGACACAATCTGAGAGTTGCCTGCAGCCGAAAACATCACCACACATGGTAAATGGATCAATGAAGCGATGTTTAAATTGTTGGATGTACAGATAGTCAACAGAGTAGATATTAACATTTGACTGTATTGCAATAGATTTATTTAATATTTGTAGATTCATTTTATGTTTTTTTTAATTTAATATTTGGGTTGGGGGACTGCCCACACCTGGGACTGGGATCTTCCTGCATGGAGTCTCCATGTTCTCCTGTACATATGTGGGTTTTCTCCAGGTTCTCCAACTTCCTCCCACAGTCCAAAAACATGCTGAGGTTAATCGATGATCCTAAACTATCGGTTGGTGTGAATGTGAGTGATTGTTTGTCTCTATATGTAGTCCTGTGACAGACTGTTACCTGTCCAGGTGTCCTCTACCTTCACCCTAAATCAGCTGGGACTGACTCCAGCCTCCCACAACCTTAATGGATGGATTTGCATTGGAAATTCTTACAGATTTTGTCGTGTTGTCTTTGCTCACAGGTTGTTGGTGTTGGATGTAAGCCTGGGCAGTGTTAAATGGAGGACAAGCTGTTGTCAGCCAGATGCTAAAGAAAATCACTATAATTTCAAATTTCTCATCAATACTTTGTCCCACAGAAAAGCGTTTACTATCATTTAAAGGGCTAAGTTCTGTTCTGTTTTGATATGATGTGTATATTGTGAAATTATCAGGATTTTGTGAGATATTCACCCATAATCAGGATGGTGAAAATGGAATAAATTGGTAAATATTATTCTGCTAATGTGTCATCTTTCTTCATGTATCTACAAACATCTACTATCACCTTGTATAACTGGAAAGGTCAAGTCATGAAGTTTCATTTGCAATAAATGTTTTGTAGGCCTGACATTCTTTGCATGAAGACTCATTCTTCACCAATTAACATGTAATCCCTTTAAAGTCCTTGCAAAAATCAATGGCAAACAGTTTGACATCATTGTTTAGAGAGGTTTCCTTGAAATAACTGTCCTGCTTGTATGTAGATTTGATGGATCATCTGGGATTAGTTCACTTCTGTTTGGAGTTTCATACAGAACATTTTACAGGATTCTATAAAAAGTTCTCCCTGCTTTGTTTCTTTATTTCTATTCCTTCCTTTGTGTATCTGTAAACATCATTTCTTTACACACATTGCACGTCTCACTCTATATATAAACTGCATAATTACAGGTCAAATGTTGTTTCATGGCGGCATTTTCTATTGTACATGTGCAGTTGTTTGGACTTTAAAAGACATTGTGAGGCCATGTGGGCACGTCTCCCAGTGGGTGGATCTGAAAAACTGCAGCTGGATCTCAATGCAAAGCGCCCTCTAGTGGTATCTTTGCTTACAGCCGCTGGTTATACACGTGGACTGTTTTGTCCAGCAGAAAGCAGCAGATTTGGCTAACTAGCAGCCTGGTCACCACAGAAAAGGAAAGCTGTGCATTATGGGAGCTCTCAGCACGGCGTGGGCCATGATCGGACCAATCAGCTTCACTTGGCAGAAGTCTGACACTGTTTTAACTGGATGCATCGTTAACCTCAGCCGTCTAAACCCATCCAACACCGGACCAGCCTCATGTAATTCTATGTTGCAGTAATGACACATGCAGTCAAGTATACTTTCAGTAACACGGTTTTCCACACACGGCTTGGTTTTAACTCTTAATTCTGGCGATTTATCTTTACTCTACATCCAAATAAAAGCAGCAACATGCACAAACACACAGAAAAACACAGCGTGGGCATTGTTTCTGTGTCATTGTCACACTCTCGACCCTCTTCTCTGTTCTTACATACATGTCGCACACTTGTAAGTGACTTATAGGTAAAAATACTGACATATGTATTATTTTATCCAAACAGGGTCAGGGATGGCACAGCCTCCTCTGGAATCTCTGGGTGACCCCAAACAAGACTCAAGGGTCCAACAGTATACTTATCTCTGAATGAAGTAACACTGCCTACATTAAGGACAGCAAACAGATGTGGAAAAGACCACCAAGACAAATGGAAATGGCTTAAAAAGATGCACAAAATGACTAAAAATAGACTGCAACAACTACAAGGAGGCATAGCATGACCACAGAGAGAGTCAACAACCACAAAGAGGCTAAAAGTTACTACAAAGAGACACAAAATAACCAAAGAGACACAGAACAACTGCAAAGAGGGACGACAACAACAAACACATGACGACAATAAAGAGACACAAAGCGACTTTAAATAGAAGCAAAACAACAACAAAGTAACACAGATCACCATGAAGAAATACAAAGAGACAGACTGCAAAGAGACACAAACAACCACAGAGATGCAACAGACTCAAAACACCTACAAAGAAGCACATCTTAACCCTCCTGTTGTCTTCATTAACGGGCGCCAAAAAAAGTAGTTCCCTTGTCAGAAAAAAATCCAAAAACTCATCAAAAAATTCCCCAAATTTATAAAACTTTGCAAAACCTTCAGGAAGAAAATTCCAAAAAATTCCTTAAAAGTTTCCCTTAAAAGTTTTATTTAAAAAAAAAAAAAAAAAAAAAAAATCCCCAAATTTTGCAAGAAATAAAAATGTAAAAAATAAAAAAATAAAAAATGTAAATGAATAAAAATCTTCCAAAAAAAAATCCTAAAAACATCTAAAGTGATTCCATATATAGCAGTAAAAGTTCTCATATTTTTTTGAAGAACATTCGGAAAAAAATCAACCAAAATCCAGCGAATTTCGCTGGATTTTGGTTGATTTTTCTCTGAAATACAGAAACATCTTTTGTTAGCATTTCTCTTTTGCAACAAACAATGTTGCACTGTGAAAATCTATTTTTTTCCCCCACATTTTCAAACTTTAAAACAGGTCAATTTGACCCGCAGGACGACGCGAGGGTTAACTACAGATTCAAACATAAGTCAACCATAGAGAAACACAAAACAACTACGTGGGAAGCAAAACAAATGGCATCGAGATGCAAAGTGATGGGGAAGGAACAGACACAACACTAAGAGATATACATCTACACAACTACAAAGACACAGTGTAGAAAGAGACACAAACAACGACACAGAGATGCAAAATAACTCCAAAAGAGTAGTTTGTGTCCTTAAGTCTTCTCGTGCAAAATGTCTGGTGGCTTTTGCATTTCTGCCCTTCGTAGCTTTTCCATTCAGACGATTGGCATGACCAGCATCTATTTATTATCTCATAATAGAATATTTGATGTTGTTTATATAACCAAATAAGCAGAAAAACTATTAACAATGTACACTTTATTACTCTTCAAGAACCAGGAGAGGCTTGACTCTCAGTGGTAAACAAACATAAGGTGGTTAAAGGTTTATTTCAGCGTTTGAATTTCAGTTAGGCAAACAGAAACACATTATCTTGAAGCTACAGGTTCAGAAATCTCTAGATTATATATTAGTATGAGCCAGGAAAAGTGTGTCTCTTCTCACAGATGTATGATTTTCTGAATTATCCTAGCGCCCCCTGGTGACCATGTTGGAAGGTTAACAGTAGTTTCAAACCAAGACGCTCCTCTGAGTCACAGCAAATGACAGATTCTTCTATAGTTTAACCCCAAAACCAAAACACGAGGAAAGATTCTTAATGTGGTGATAGTCTTCATTTAGCTTCATAGATTCTAAACTATTCATTTCTGATTTATTTTTTTTTGAATTGGTGATATAATAATTATTGATTTGTGAAGTTGTGAGATTATTAAGAAGCAAAGTAAAAATTTAGTGCAGTTAAAAATGTCTACTTAATTTCAAATTTTGCCATTTTCCCCCACCTTTCAAAACTTCAGATCAAACTGCTCACTAAATATTGATTATCTTATTCTTTATTTAACTGATCCTAATATTTAATAACATCTATCTATCTGTCTGTCTGTTTAAATGTTCTAGTACGTATTTTCCACAAATGTTGCTTTAGAACTCTTCTGATGATGCTAACTTTGCTCTTGCTACTTCCGTTTGAGAGATATGGGGAAACAAGGACTCACATAAAATTATTTCATCAGTGTAATCATTGTTTTTATGCCATTTATTGTTTTCAGAACACTAATTAGGCTAATAAATGTAATTCTAAATACAAAATGACAACAAAAGGGAATATGCTACTGCAGAAGTCAAATTATTTCACCTACAGATTATTTTCTATCGACTTAAGATCACAGTTACCTTGTTGCAAACCAAACTTAAGTAAAAGAAGACTTAATTGACTAAACTATTCTTAGGTGCCAAAACAAAACCATTCTGTAGAGTCAAAGACATTCGTTAGTATGAGTGATGCTGACCCACTACATAATGAATATAATGTAAAACTCAACAGCTGCTATAGGAAGGAGGGTCTCAAACAGTTCACAAATATTTGAATAAATCAGTGTTAACATTAGCAGTAATTTTACAGGAAGCTCACAAAACAAAGAGCTGCTGAGGCGGGCTGCTCAGGAAGAAGCTGCAGATGGGAGGTAGTGGTGGGATCAGGTCCACAAATGGCCACGTGCACGCTGGTCATGTCATTTTTATGGCAACTTTTTTAAAGGCAACAATTTTATTGTAAACCTTCTTGCTGTGTGGTTTAGCATGGAAGTACGTTGTATTCAGGAAAGAAAGGACAACTATCTCAAAAAATATTAAGATGCCAACTAAATAACTCATAATTAGAAGTTTCAATCTCGAAATTGGGTCTTTATCATGACTATTTTTGAAGTCAGAGGCAGAAGTCTTTGAACAAAGTATTTTATAATGTCGTGCTAAACATTAAAAATATAGAGAAATGTAAAGCAAAGATGTAAAGTTTCATCCTAAACCAATCTCTTCCAAGATAACTATACCTCCATCTACCGAGGAGTCACTGATGTGTCAGACATCGCTCTCCACCACCATCACCACCACATCAAATGAGGGAATATGGGAGCACTGTTTAGTGTGTAAGAAAATTGAATTTGCATAGTAACTATAGCAGTTAGATAAAAACAGTGGAGTAGTAAGTCTAATAGTAGCCTCTGACATGTAGCAATAGACAAGTACTTAGTCTCATATCGTAAAGATACCTCAAATTTGTACTTAAAGTCAGTACATGAGTGAGTGTATTTGGTAACATGCCACTACTGTTTAAGGCCTCCTTGAACAAAGAAAGTTCTTTCTCTGGTGGCACTTTCTTGTATTGAAAGGTGCATTTCCATCCTTTTCCAGGGCGCCACAGGATCTGGAACCCGGACAGTTTGAACTCATCTGATACGTCACCGGTTCTCCTCTCACCCACATCCACTGATCAGCCAGGTAACGCAGACCCGTCCACACCTAGTAACATTTAGCAGACAGATACATGTAAGCACAACGGGTGAATTGCTCCACAGCACAAATACAGAGTAGAAAACTGCCTGACTGCTCTAGTGGTAGACTCTTGTGCAATCTCTCGAGCAAGATCGTGGTCTTCGGGAGTGATCAGGGTGGCCAGGTCATAGCGGTGGTTCTGGTAAGGAGTGTTTGCCTCATTTGGGTCCACAGTCTCCAGAGACCTGCAGTGCTCTAAGGCCTCCTCCCATGTCTTGTTCTCCTTCACCAGGAACAGCTTCTCATCAGAACACATGAAGGAATGCTTGGCATTACATTCATCGACCTCCCACTTTTTTGTTCCGGGGTACTTAAAAGCACAGTTTTCAGGTGGGAGTGGATCTGTAAAAAGTTGGAAACGTAGAGAAAAGATGTACTGTAGATGCTTAGATGGGTTTCAAAAAGGTCTGCCATAGTTTCTTGCTGACTGGCAGTTGAAGGCATTTATCACACAGGTGGTTTGTTATTAATTGGACATAAATCAGACTTTGACGTAATTAAATCCTCTAAAATGAAGCGTGTTAGTAATACCACGTGTGTCACAACATATCCTTGCTGAATTTGAGCCACTAAAAGTCAGAATCAGTCATAGTCTGGGCTATTATGACTCCTTAATACACCCATTGAAGCTGGTGGTTGGTGAAGATTACGGTCTATGGTTCAAATCAAGTCTAAATATTCACCCTCCACTATGAGAGCTTATATCTTGCACCCAAGCTTCTCACAATGTCTGACAAATGCACGGCAGGTAACAGTACAAGTGGTGTTCACAATGTTTGGGGACTGTTTGTGTCATCTCGAGTCATGACACCGTGCTAATAACAGGAAGAACTGAATTACACATGTCTATGTGACCACGGGTAGGTACACATTTGTAATTTCTCCTTGGACCACAAGTTAGAGCAGAGAACAAACATCACATTCTGTGTCAGTCAGAGTCACCCTTCACTGGTGAGGAGAGGTGAGTTAACAGTGACTATTAGGAGAAGAAACAACAGTTTTAACAAAAAAAGAATCTGTAGTTTTTAAAACCGGACACGGCACAACGTGTCAGGAGTGCACCAGTAAACTAAAGTTAAAGGACACAGTTTAGGAGACGGTTCTTGATGTGTTTTCATAACGGGATTTTTGGGGAGCAACGCAAAAACTCCAGCATCACTGCACAAAGCGACTATACTCTTTGGGGTGGCAGCAAAATTCTAATCAGGTCCAGCTTTTTGATTGCCCCTCATAGATACAAGGTTTGCTGGAATAGTAATAATTTGACACAGTTAATATTTAACAAGAGTCAATAGTTTGCATCTCAATACCAGACAAGTGTCAGATATGTGCTGCTCACCTTCTTCCCAGATGATGAAGTTGGCTATCTCATCTCCTCTGGACCATTTCCATGGACTTGATGCATCCTCTCGGTACAGTCCAATCCAGCCTGACCCCCCATAGTAGTCCTCATTCTCAGTTGCATCTCTGATTGTGACCAGATCAGTGTGGTGGGTCCTGCAGTAGTTCTGTGCT
The DNA here is from genome assembly GCF_022539595.1 of Amphiprion ocellaris. NCBI lineage: Eukaryota > Metazoa > Chordata > Actinopteri > Pomacentridae > Amphiprion > Amphiprion ocellaris. Next base: position 2,634,428 of record NC_072784.1, on the reverse strand, counting down.
TTAGCCCAGCTTGTCTTATAAGAGCCACTGTAAAATCTATATTTCAGCCCATTCCCACATCCAGGAGTGAGGAAGACCAGCAGGAGGACAAGAATGTACATCTTCTTCACTGTGTCTTCTGCAGCTGGACTGATGCAAGAGAAACTAAACATTTACATCCATGAAAGAGACACAGAAAGAGAGAAAAGTTCAGAGTGAAAAAGACACATGATGTTTTCCTATTTGCTGTGTTTCGTTTAGCCCTGTGATGGACTGGCTACCTGTCCAGGTGTCCTCTGCCTTCGCCCCAAGTCAGCTGGGATAGACTCCAGCACCCCAGCGACCCTAATGACGATCAAGCGGTGTATAGATGATGGATGGATGTGTTTCGTTTAAGATCTTCTAAAACATATACTGTATTATTTAGAAATGTCCCACTGCATATACAGATCTCTCTGAACAGTGAAGATCTGGCACAGCTGATCAAGTTAGGAAACAGCTAACACCCCAAAACACACACACACACACACAAATTAACTATATATTCAAATCAACTGATACATTTTTAATAAGATCAAAAAAGCATAAAATTCCAAATTAAAGAAAGAAAATAATTTGTAAAAGTATGATGTAAAATGAAACAAATAGGACTCTAAATAGCATAAAATAAGTTTATATAATTAGATCTGAAAAGCCTCTTAAAGTAATAACACCTGGAACTCTCCTGGATGCATAAAATGCTCTGTAAGGTTATGTTGAATTGTATATTATGGTCTAGAAAGAGTGTTAAAGCAGGACACCACTGGATTCTTCAGATCATTCATGAGTGTACTGCCCCTGTATGCCACAGCTTTAATTTTTAAAGAGTGTTGTCCATAGAAACTACTCCATGTGAACATTTTATGAGCTGAAACTACAGTGTTGTGTTTATCTGCACCTGTTTTCAAAAATGTACACGAGTTAAACAAATGGCCTTTGAGGTCTCCAGGAGGATGAACATCTACCTGCATGTACAGCGTTGATTTCAAAACAGAGCACAGATAAATGAGAATCAACTAATGGAGCTTGTTTGTAATTCTGGACTAACATCTGCTGCACAGAGATGCTGAATTAATTTTGAACCACTGGATGTTGTCCCATAGATTATCACATATTTCATCACATGATATTCACTTCTTTAAATGAGTATTCTAATTTTATTGTCAATGCAGAGATTTACTCCTTTGGCGTGGTTCAACATTCTAAATTTCCTGCTGCAATTCAGCTGCTGTTTTCTTCTACAGAGTAAAGAAAAAGATGGAATGATAGATGTGTAATGACAAAATCATGTTTTAAATTTTATGTTTGGGTAAAGCAAATTGGAAAAATTTAAACTTCAAGTTGAATTGAGCTGCTCATTTAAGTGGAATCAAATGATTTAATAAATTAATATTAGTTGTTAACTTAATTTGGATAAACTTAATTCAATCATGTGTTACAAATTGAAGCAATTCTTTCTTTCCTTTTTGAACCAGACTAGATTTTTACCTGGATAACTTGAGAGTCCAATCAGTAGGAAACTGTGACATGGGATGATATTTAAGAATTAAATAAGTATGGTGCAAAAGACACTTGAACTTGTTTTATTGCACTAATCGAGGTTGTTTTCTCCTGACTCTCTGATTCTCTCAGATGTTCGTTACTTTGGATAAAAAAGTCTGTTAAATGAAATTGTAGAATTGTAGATTAAACCTCCATCTACACCAAATGAACTGAAAATCAGCAGCAAACAACTAATTTACATAGTAGTGAAGCAGACAGTCTAATTTAAGAATACAGCCCAAGATTTAACTGGAAATTGAACGACTTCACTATGATACAGGCTACATAACCAGTGCAAGTCCTTCCAGCAACATCTACCTTTCATGCAGCCCCAGTAGGCAGCCACCTGTTATACTTGACTCTCCAGAACTGTTTCTACAGCAGAACTTACCTCAGGCGACGGCAGCAGGGAAATCAGCTGTGAAAGTCTGGGTTATTAGGTAATGTTATGCTCACTTCAGAGGCCAACAGCGCCAATCACAGCTCTGATGGTCAGTCACAACATCATGCAAAACGTCACCGGACATGCAGATCAACCATGGCAACGTACCTCCTTGCATCCTGTTTTTTTGAGCTGAGGAATCTTTTACTCACCTGAGGATGCAAAGCAGCAGTTCCGGAGCTTCTCTCTGACCTAAAGACTTAAGCAAAGCATTAAGGAAATGTCATGATATCCACGAAGCACATGTAAGGTCTGTTTAGGGCTTGAACGCAACAAATACTGCAAGTTAGATAAGACATGTGAGTCTTTACAACTTCTAGCCACCTGGCAGAAGTCCATGTTCACTCTTTTTCACTCTCCTTTTGCTGTTTACCAACTCCTGAAAGGAAGTTTGGTCTTTTTAGGTGTAAAATGCTCCATTATATTCACTGCATGGTTGTTAACTGTGTCTCTGCTGTGTGATTTTTGGGGTGGATCCGAATATTCGGATCTCGAAATAAATATTCGGATACCACCATCATGACTGGATATTCGGGTCCAGTCCTACATTTTGAATAGCAATGGCCTGTGCATGTATCTCAGACTCTGAAAGAGGAGCTTTTCCATCCTTACTCTTCACCATGATAACGCTTCCAAAATGTGGTTGTGAGTGTAATGCATTTTGGTCAAGAAAGAAATGTATATACTAGGACCTGACAGTTAGACCAGACAAACAACCAGACAGTACCTGACTGACCAGGTGTAATGCATTTTGGTGACAAACAATCAAACAACAACAACAAACACGTCTGAATGGATTCCCCCAGAATAGTGAAGACATATTGCTTCATTATAGTACAAAAAACAGAGATTATTTATTTACATGCTGCAGAGGGCGTACACACATCTGGACACCCTTGATGCATCTGTAAGGATTACATTCTTTCACTTCTCAAGTGCCTTTAATTCCATCCAGCCCCAACTGTTACAGGAAAAGATGGAGAAGATGAAGGTGGATCCATCACTGGTTATGTGGTGTTTGGATTACCTTTCCCTCAGACAACAGTACGTCTACAGAACAGTGTCTCAAGCACTATCGTGAGCAGCACAGGGGCTCCACAAGGAACCGTGGTGGCTCCATTCCTGTTAACCATCTACACAGCGGATCTCCAACACAACACCACCACCTGCTTTCTGCAGAAACTTTCAGATGACACCGCTGTGGTCAGCCTCATCACAGTGAGCAATGAGGAGGAGTATAGGGACGCAACAAACAACTTTGTAGAGTGGAGTGCACACAATCAACTCCATCTCAACATCGCAAAAACAGAAGAGATAGTTGTGGATTTCAGGAGGGGCAGGAGGAGGAGTTAACCAACACCAATCACCATCAGGGGCACTGAGGTGGAGGTGGTCGCCAACCACAGGTACTTTGGTGTGCAGCTTGACAGGGAGCTGGACTGGAAGGGTCATATGGAGGTGGTGTACAGGAAGGGACAAAGCTGACTCTATTTCTTAAGGAGGCTAAGGGCATTTAACCCTCCTGTTATCCTCATTTACAGGCACCAAAAAATATTGCTTCCTTGTCTGAAAAAAAATCCAAAAATTGAGCCAAAAATTCCCCAAATTTCGGATAATTTGCAAAACCTTCAGGATGAAAATTCCAATAATTCCTTAAAAGTTTCCCTTAAAAGTTTTATTTTTAAAAAAATCACCCAAATTTGGCAAGAAAATTCTTGTAAATATTTTCAAAAAAATGAGTAAAAATCTTTCAAAAAAATCCTAAAAATATCTAAAGTGACTAGAGCTGGCTATATACGAGCCTAAGCTGTATCCTTTTTCATAATGCTAAAATATTCCGCAGAAACACCACAGGCGCAGTAAGATCTTATGGTAAAATATGTTTTGTTTTTTTTCTCAACAGACGGTGCCACAGAGACCAACGGTGAACATGAATTAGAGGTTCTGTTCAGTGGGAGCGATGTAGTTTTTGTTTCAGGTTCAAATTGATTTTTTTTTTTTTTAAAAATAGGAAGTTGGACTAAATTGGCAGAATTCAGAATGGAGTTAGGTGTAGTAATGCTTTTTTTTCTGCAGTGTCTAAATTTTAATTTGGTAGGAATTACACAGCTAAAGGGATGTTTACTGTATAAATCATTTTGCTTTTGCAAACTAGAACATCTTTGAGATATGGTGGAGCTCTAGCTGCAGCATTTTGGATCAACTGGAGGTTTTTCATGGAGTTATTGGGACATCGTGGTACAAATAAGTACATGGACTCGTTTTTAAGCATCCTTTTCTTCACGGTCACCTAAACACTTTTCATTAAATTACAAAGAATGTCCTTGCAGAGGAAGCTGTCTAATGTAAAATTTAGTGATGGGCAGGTGAAGCCTCATGAAGCTCTGAGGCTTTCCATACAATCGTGCTGAAAAGATTCAAAGCTTCAAGGCTTAAGCGACAGTGACATCTGGTGGACAACTGGAGCCCTAGCAAAAGTGCCCAATTTTCACTTCTTTTTTTTTTTTTTTTTTAGTTTTCCAACGCTACAGTATTTTGTTTAACATTTTTTGTGGCTTCCTTGCTCCCAGATTTTCACTTTTTTAAAACATTTTTTTAGTGCAAAAAAACTGAATTTGACTGTAATTGAAAGAAAAACTATTAAAAACCAAACAAATATTCATTACAACTTTTGGATTCATTTAAATCAACTGATTGGAAGGATATGAAGAGAAAGCTGTCCCAATTTTCCTTCTAATTATTACTGTTAACTGTCCACTGTCCATTAACTGTTTTGTCCACAAAACATAAAGAACACACTTGATTCAAAGAAAGCTTGAATTAATGTAATCTTTCAGAAATCAGTCATTTTACAGTGTTTCCAAATGGAAAAGACACCGTGAAAAAAATCAATAATATCCTTATATGAGTTGTGTGAAGCTCCATGCAGTTTATGGATGTCACACATCAGTCCCCCGCTCAACACTTAGGGACCCAGGAGCACTACGTTTGGGTTTGGGCAAGTTCATATTCAAGAGTTGGCGCCAGTCCGAGGCCCTCTCATGATGTGGATCTTTGCTTCATCATCCAGCTCGTCCAGGATTCTCTCCTGTTTGACCGACAGGATGGTGTAGCTAACTGGACAGCTACCGGTTAAAGGAAAACACGACGGGACATTGAAAAAAAAGGCTATGTGTCTGTGTGTTTTTTTATAAAGCATTCTTGGACTGGACACTCTGAACCAGCCTGATGGGTACCAAAATAGAATCCTACACGGCTAATCATGTGGCCACAACGGATCTTTACTGAGTTTAGTTTAGGTACTCAGAATAAATCACATTTACAGACACAAGACAAAGCAAATCAACCCTTCTGAATAATCAAGATTTAAGAATAAATTGGTCTTAAAATCTGGACAGATCTTTACCTAACGTACACTTGGATAAAGTACATGAAATCTTCAGCTTGGATTTATTAAAAAGGAGACACAAAATGACAAAAACAAGACGCAAAATGACAAAAACGAGACACAAATCGACAAAAAAGGGCAAATGAACCAGGTCATGTTTGGGGCTACTCTTGAAAACAGTCTTCTTCCATCAGCTGGAAAACTCTTTCCTGCCTCCAGTGACTGGATTTTCCAATAAGACAATGCCTCTCGCCACACAGCAAGGTCAGCTAAAGCCTGGATGGTGAACCAGAACATTAGAACCATGCCTTGGCTGCTCAATCACCAGATCTAAATCAAACTGAAAACCTGTGGAAAATCATCAAACGCTAAATGGAGAGCCACAAGCCCAAAAACAAAGCAGATTAGTTAGAATTAGGCAACAGGAATGGGCTGCTGTGACAGCAGAACAATGTCAGAAGCTGGTGGAGAACATCCAAGATGCATGGATGCAGTCATCAGAAACTATGGTTTTGAATCAGTACTAACTACTGTGTGGATCATGGGACTAAAACAGAAAAGAAAACATAGAATCCTAAAAGCTGCTTTTGGCAGAACAATACCATAACTACTGATGGAAGAACTGAAGTGATTTTGGTTATTATCAAGAAAACCATGGAAAATGTCTGATATCAGCTCTTAAATTGGAAACCCTTATGAGCTGTTTTTATTGTTATCATTATATTTGTCCAAACAAATGTACCTTTAGTTGTACCAGGCATTAAAATGAACAAGAAATTGAAGAAAACAAGGGTGCTCTGATGGGTTTTTCCATTACTTCACACACTGTGACCTGTCAGTGAAGGATACACATGCCGACCACAAACGCTCCGATAGCCAGGCCGGTCAGCCGGTTCCTTCTGCGGAGCCTCGCTGCGTTCTGCTTCCAGTAGTCGAGCTCCTGTCGGCTGCCGCGGAGCTGCTTCTCTGCCGCCGTTAGTGAAGCTTTAGCTGATCCTTCTGCTCCTTTCTCCGCCATGTTTGTTTAGATAACCAGCTGCTTGGAGGTTACACGACCCGGAAGCGGCCGTCTTTCAAAATACAAGCAGGCGTCGTGACTATACCGCCTCCTGCTGGTCGGAGTGAGAAAAACAGCAACCCCAACAACAGCGGATATTGACTTGGCTTCAAAATATATTTATTAAATTAAAATAAATTACAAGAATAATTCAGAGAATGATGGATACTTTTTCAAGCAGTAATATACTCATATAAAGAGTATTCTCATAGAGATAGTATTGGTAGAATGGGCTACTTTCTAAAACAATCATTTGAATTCCTCTGCTTCCTCCAACTACAGCACACAGAAGAAACACATCATTTGATTCCAAAGCAAAATGCCACGATAATCCTTTTCTTCCTCTTTTAAATGTTTTTTAGGTTTGTTTTTTTACAGACGCTATTGTCAAAATAGGACACCCTTTTATTTTGAAATTAAAAAAAATAATAATACGACGTTCAAAGCTATCAGAACCAACAGCCACTACAAGGAGTACTCATTTAGTTCATAATTCTTATGTATTTGTGAGTTATTTAAATTATACACATTAGGAGATTATGTAAAATACTTACCAATACCTGTTGGAGCCGTTATTAGTCTGGTAATTCTAAGCATTCAAATTAAAACATGGATATGCTAGTTTCTTAGTTAGGTAAAGTTGGCAAGATACTCACAGATTCGGACTTCCGGCATCAATAACTCATGAGATATACGTTGTAATAACATAAACAATGCCTCTTTCCCATTGCTGTAAGCTAGACAATGTGCTACGAGGCCAGTTTTATCAAAAGTCGCTGTCTTTCAAGCTTCAGAAATAACATTGATGTCTATGAGCAGCCGGCTGTGCAACGAGTGAACAGGGACCGTCTGCAAATAGCAAAACCGCTGCAATAGCGAAGAGAGACACTATAAATATTCAATAACTTAACTTTTATACACTGTAGTGTCACCAAATTTACTGCAGCCATCAATTGTCTCCTGCTGGTCATACTACAACTCTTGGTTTGACATTGAATAAAAAATCTGAATTTTAAGGAATTTTCATTATTTTAGTATTGTTTTATTAGTAATAAATTCAATAATTTCACTCTTGTGTACTGTAGTATCACCAAAATCACTGGAGCCTTCAATTGGCTTCTGCTGGTCATACTACAACTCTTGGTTTGATATCAAGTACAAAATTAAAATTTTAAATCATTTTTATTCGTAGTAAAATTCATTAACTTCACTCATGTACTTTAGTGTCACCAAACTCGCTGATGCCATCAGTTGTCTCCTGACTGTCACAGTATAATCCTTGGTTTGATATTATATACAAAATCTGAATTTTAAGGAATTTTTATTGGTAATAAAATTCAATAACTTCACTCTTATGCACTGTACTGTCACCAAATTCACTGGAGCCATCAGTTGACTCCTGCTGGTCATACTACAACTCTTGGTTTGATATTAAATAAAAAAAATCTGAATTTTAAGGAATTTTTTTCTTATTTTATTAGTAATAAAATTCAAAAATTTCCCTCTTATGTATTGCAGAATGATTACACTCTATCAGTTGGATCCTGCTGATCACGCTACAACTCTTGGTTTGATATTTAAATATTTTTCATGATTTTAAGGATTTTTTTTAGTATTGAAATTATTGTTATATATATCAAATATTTTTTGTTGTAACAGATAAAAGTGCTCATCCATTTGTTTGGTAGATTGTGGAACATTAATAACCAAAAGTACCAGAATTTTATTTTATTTGGGTTGTTTATTGCCATGTGAACTTGTGCACACAATTTAGTGTGCATGCTTGTGTGAAGTTTAAGGATTATGAGTATATGTATAAATATATATACCAAACTAAACTGTTTAGACTGTCTTCTCAAGTACTGACGATTGGGAAGAAAGACATTAAGATGCCTTCTTACAAGGCTGCAGCGTTAACTGATTCATTTAAACCATAATATTAAACAGCGAATAATATTTTCCAAGTTAAGGACTGCACGGACAATACTTGGAAGAAAAAACTTGAAGGTATGATTAGTAAGACCCTTTTGATGGTTGGATCGAGTTTATTTTTTCTGCAGTGTTTAAGAGTAAAGTGATTGAATTTTTTTTACTACAAAAATTCATTAAAATTCTGATTTTTTATTTAATATCAAACCAAGCATTGTAGTATGACAATCAGGAGCCAACTGATGGCTCCAGTGAATTTGATGACACTACAGTACATAAGAGTGAAGTTATTTAATTGTATTACTAATAAAATAATAAAATTCATTAAAATTATGGAAAAATGTTTTTATATCAAACCAAGAGTTGTAGTATGACCAGTAGGAGTCAATTGATGGCTCCAGTGATTTTGGTGACAGTACAATGTAAAAGGGTGAAGTTATTGAATTTTACTACCAATAAAAATTCCTAAAAATTCAGATTTTGTATTTAATATCAAACCAAGGGTTGTACTGTGACAGCAGGAGACAACTGAAGGCATCAGCAAGTTTCGTGACACTACAGTGTATAAGAATGAAGTTATTGAATTTTATGACTGATAAAATAATACAAATTCCTTAAAATTCAGATTTTTTATTTAATGTCAAGCTAAGAGTTGTAGTATGACCAGCAGAAGCCAACTGATGGCTCCAGTGATTTTGATGACACTACAGTAAACAAGAGTGAAGTTAGTGAATTTTATGACAAATAAAATAATCAACAAAACATCGAATTGGACTCAGAGACTGGGAGATGGAGCGACCTGAAAAAAGAGACTGAGAACAGCAGACACCTGGACTCAGACACTGGGAACAGGAAAGTCCTGGACTCAGAGACTGGGAACAGGAGAGACCTGGACTCAGAGACTGGGAACAGGAAAGTCCTGGACTCAGAGACTGGAACAGGAGAGACCTGGACTCAGAGACTGGGAACGAGATCAACCTGGACTCAGAGACTGGTAGATGGAGCGACCTGGACTCAGAGACGTAGAGATGGAGCGACCTGAAAAAAAGAATGGGAACAGGAGTGACCTGGACTCAGGGACTGGGAACAGGAACGACCTGGACTCAGAGACTGGGAACTGGAGCGACCTGGACACAGAGACTGGGAACACAAACGACCTGGACTCAGAGACTGGGACCAGGAACGACCTGGACTCAGAGACTGAGAACGGGAACGACCTGGATTCAGAGACTGAGAATGGGAACGACCTGGACACAGAGACCGGGAACGGGAATGACCTGGACTCAGAGACTGGGAACGGGAGCAACCTGGACTCAGAGACTGGGACTGAGAGACTGAGAACTGCAGAGACCTGAACTCAGAGACTGGGAATTGGAGTGACCTGGACTCAGAGAAGTAGAGATGAAGTGACCTGGAATAAAGACTAGGAAGTTGAGCGACTTGGACGCAAAGACTGGGAACAGGAATGACCTGGACTAAGAGACTGGGAAAAGAAGAGACCTGGACTCAGAGACTGGGAACTGGATCAACCTGGACTCAGAGACTGGGAGGTGGAGTGACCTGAAAAAAGACACTGGGAACAGGAGCGACCGGGACACAGAGACTGTGAACAGGAACGACCTGAACACAGAGACTGGGAACAGGAAAGACCTGGACTCAGGGACAGGGAACTGGAGCGACCTGGACTCAGAGACTGGGAGCTTGAGCGTCCTGGAATAAGAGGCTGGGGAGTGGAGCGACCTGGATGCCGAGACTGGGAACAGAACAACCTGGACTCAGAGACTGGGAACAGCAGAGACCTGGACTCAGAGACTGGGAACTGGAGTGACCTGGACTCAGAGACTGGGAAAAGGAACGACGTGAAAAAAGAGACTGGGAATTGGAGCGACCTGGACTCAGACACTGGGAACTGCAGCAACCAGGACTCAGAGACCTGGACTCAGAGACTCGGCTCTGGAGCGACCTGGACTCAGACACTGGGAACTGCAGCAACCAGGACTCAGAGACCTGGACTCAGAGAATGGGAACTGGAGCGACCTGGACTCAGAGACTGGGAACTGGAGCGTCCTGGAATAAGAGACTGGGGAGTGGAGCGACCTGGATGCCGAGACTGGGAACAGGAACGACCTGCACTCAGACACTGGGAACAGCAGAGACCTGGACTCAGAGACTGGGAACTGGAGCGACCTGGACGCACAGACTAGGAACTGGAGCCACCTGGAATAAGAAACTGGGGAGTGGAGCGACCTGGATGTCGAGACTGGGAACAGGAACAACCTGGACTCAGAGACTGGGAACAGAAGAGACCTGGACTCAGAGACTGGGAACTGGAGCGGCCTGGACTCAGAAACTGGGAACAGGAGCGATCTGGACTCAGAGACTGGGAACAGGAACGACCTGGACTCAGAGACTGGGAACTGGAGCGTCCTGCAATAAAAGACTGGGAATTGCAGCGACCTGGACTCAGACACTGGGAACTGCAGCGACCTGGACTCAGAGACCTGGACTCAGAGACTGGGAACAGGAACGACCTGGACTCAGAGACTGGGAACTGGAGCGTCCTGGAATAAGAGACTGGGGAGTGGAGTGACCTGGATGCCGAGACTGGGAACAGGAACGACCTGGACTCAGAGACTGGGAACTGGAGCGTCCTGGAATAAGAGACTGGGGAGTGGAGTGACCTGGATGCCGAGACTGGGAACAGGAACGACCTGGACTCAGAGACTAGGAAGAGCAGAGACCTGGACTCAGAGACTGGGAACTGGAGCGACCTGGACTCAGAGACTGGGAAGAGCAGAGACCTGGATTCAGAGACTGGGAACTGGAGTGACCTGGACGTACAGACTGGGAACTGGAGCCACCTGGAATAAGAGAATGGGAACTGGATCTATTTGGAATACGAGACTGAGAATAGGAGCGACCTGGACTTAGAGACGGGGAACTGGAGCGACCTGGACTCAGACACTGGGAACTGCAGCAACCAGGACTCAGAGACCTGGACTCAGAGACTCGGCTCGAGAGCGACCTGGACTCAGACACTGGGAACTGCAGCAACCAGGACTCAGAGACCTGGACTCAGAGAATGGGAACTGGAGTGACCTGGACTCAGAGACTGGGAACTGGAGCGTCCTGGAATAAGAGACTGGGGAGCGGAGCGACCTCGATGCCGGGACTGGGAACAGGAACGACCTGGATTCAGAGACTGGGAACAGCAGAGACCTGGACTCAGAGACTGGGAACTGGAGCGACCTGGACTCAGAGACTGGGAAAAGGAACAACCTGAAAAAAGAGACTGGGAATTGGAGCGACCTGGACTCAGACACTGGGAACTGCAGCAACCACGACTCAGAGACCTGGACTCAGAGACTCAGCTCTGGAGCGACCTGGACTCAGAAACTGGGAACTGCAGCAACCAGGACTCAGAGACCTGGACTCAGAGAATGGGAACTGGAGCGACCTGGACTCAGAGACTGGGAACTGGAGCGACCTGGAATAAGAGACTGGGGAGTGGAGCGACCTGGATGCCGAGACTGGGAAGAGGAACGACCTGGACTCAGAGACTGGGAACAGCAGAGACCTGGACTCAGAGACTGGGAACTGGAGCGACCTGGACGCACAGACTAGGAACTGGAGCCACCTGGAATAAGAAACTGGGGAGTGGAGCGACCTGGATGTCGAGACTGGGAACAGGAACAACCTGGACTCAGAGACTGGGAACAGAAGAGACCTGGACTCAGAGACTGGGAACTGGAGCGGCCTGGACTCAGAAACTGGGAACAGGAGCGATCTGGACTCAGAGACTGGGAACAGGAACGACCTGGACTCAGAGACTGGGAACTGGAGCGTCCTGCAATAAAAGACTGGGAATTGCAGCGACCTGGACTCAGACACTGGGAACTGCAGCGACCTGGACTCAGAGAATGGGAACTGGAGTGACCTGGACTCAGAGACTGGGAACTGGAGCGTCCTGGAATAAGAGACTGGGGAGTGGAGCGACCTGGATGCCGAGACTGGGAACAGGAACGACCTGGACTCAGAGACTAGGAAGAGCAGAGACCTGGACTCAGAGACTGGGAACTGGAGCGACCTGGACTCAGAGACTGGGAAGAGCAGAGACCTGGATTCAGAGACTGGGAACTGGAGTGACCTGGACGTACAGACTGGGAACTGGAGCCACCTGGAATAAGAGAATGGGAACTGGATCTATTTGGAATACGAGACTGAGAATAGGAGCGACCTGGACTTAGAGACGGGGAACTGGAGCGACCTGGACTCAGACACTGGGAACTGCAGCAACCAGGACTCAGAGACCTGGACTCAGAGAATGGGAACTGGAGTGACCTGGACTCAGAGACTGGGAACTGGAGCGTCCTGGAATAAGAGACTGGGGAGTGGAGCGACCTCGATGCCGGGACTGGGAACAGGAACGACCTGGATTCAGAGACTGGGAACAGCAGAGACCTGGACTCAGAGACTGGGAACTGGAGCAACCTGGACTCAGAGACTGGGAAAAGGAACAACCTGAAAAAAGAGACTGGGAATTGGAGCGACCTGGACTCAGACACTGGGAACTGCAGCAACCAGGACTCAGAGACCTGGACTCAGAGAATGGGAACTGGAGCGACCTGGACTCAGAGACTGGGAACTGGAGCGACCTGGAATAAGAGACTGGGGAGTGGAGCGACCTGGATGCCGAGACTGGGAAGAGGAACGACCTGGACTCAGAGACTGGGAACAGCAGAGACCTGGACTCAGAGACTGGGAACTGCAGCGACCTGGACGCACAGACTGGGAATTGGAGCCACCTGGAATAAGAGACTGGGGAGTGGAGCGACCTGGATGTCGATACTGGGAACAGGAACGACCTGGACTCAGAGACTGGGAACAGCAGAGACCTGGACTCAGAGACTGGGAACTGGAGCAACCTGGACTCAGACACTGGGAACTGCAGCAAGCAGGACTCAGAGACCTGGACTCAGAGACTCGGCTCTAGAGCGACCTGGACTCAGACACTGGGAACTGAAGGAACCAGGACTCAGAGACCTGGACTCAGAGAATGGGAACTGGAGCGACCTGGACTCAGAGACTGGGAAAAGGAACGACCTGAAAAAAGAGACTGGGAATTGGAGAGACCTGGACTCAGACACTGGGAACTGATGCATCCAGGACTCAGAGACCTGGACTCAGAGACTCGGCTCTGGAGCGACCTGCACTCAGACACTGGGAACTGCAGCAACCAGGACTCAGAGACCTGGACTCAGAGATTGGGAACTGGAGCGACCTGGACTCAGAGACTGGGGAGTGGAGCGACCTGGATGCCTGGACTGGGAACAGGAACGACCTGGATTCAGAGACTGGGAACAGCAGAGACCTGGACTCAGAGACTGGGAACTGGAGCGACCTGGACTCAGAGACTGGGAAAAGGAACGACCTGAAAAAAGAGACTGGGAATTGGAGCGACCTGGACTCAGAGACTGGGAATTGGAGCCACCTGGAATGAGAGACTGGGGAGTGGAGCGACCTGGATGTCGATACTGGGAACAGGAACGACCTGGACTCAGAGACTGGGAACAGCAGAGACCTGGACTCAGAGACTGGGAACTGGAGCGGCCTGGACTCAGAGACTGGGAAATGCAGAGCCCTGGACTCAGACACTGGGAACTGCAGCAACCAGGACTCAGAGACCTGGACTCAGAGAATGGGAACTGGAGCGACCTGGACTCAGAGACTGGGAAAAGGAACGACCTGAAAAAAGAGACTGGGAATTGGAGAGACCTGGACTCAGACACTGGGAACTGCAGCATCCAGGACTCAGAGACCTGGACTCAGAGACTCGGCTCTGGAGCGACCTGGACTCAGACACTGGGAACTGCAGCAACCAGGACTCAGAGACCTGGACTCAGAGACCTGGACTCAGAGAATGGGAACTGGAGCGACCTGGACTCAGAGACTGGGAACTGGAGCGTCCTGGAATAAGAGACTGGGGAGTGGAGCGACCTGGATGCCTGGACTGGGAACAGGAACGACCTGGATTCAGAGACTGGGAACAGCAGAGACCTGGACTCAGAGACTGGGAACTGGAGCGACCTGGACTCAGAGACTGGGAAAAGGAACGACCTGAAAAAAGAGACTGGGAATTGGAGCGACCTGGACTGGGAACTGCAGCACCCAGGACTCAGAGACCTGGACTCAGAGACTCGGCTCTGGAGCGACCTGGACTCAGACACTGGGAACTGCAGCAACCAGGACTCAGAAACCTGGACTCAGAGAATGGGAACTGGAGCGACCTGGACTCAGAGACTGGGAACTGGAGCGTCCTGGAATAAGAGACTGGGGAGTGGAGCGACCTGGACTCAGAGACTGGGAACAGCAGAGACCTGGACTCAGACAATGGGAGCTGGAGCGACCTGGACTCAGACACTGGGAACTACAGCAACCAGGACTCAGAGACCTGGACTCAGAGACTCGGCTCTAGAGCGACCTGGACTCAGACACTGGGAACTGCAGCAACCAGGACTCAGAGACCTGGACTCAGAGAATGGGAACTGGAGCGACCTGGACTCAGACACTGGGAACTGGAGCGTCCTGGAATAAGAGACTGGGGAGTGGAGCGACCTGGATGCCGAGACTGGGAACAGGAACGACCTGGACTCAGAGACTGGGAACTGGAGCGGCCTGGACTCAGAGACTGGGAGATGGAGTGACCTGAAAAAAGAGACTGGGAACAGGAACGACCTGGACTCAGAGACTGGGAACTGGAACGTCCTGGAAAAAGAGACTGGGAATTGCAGCGATCTGGACTCAGACACTGGGAACTGCAGCAACCAGGACTCAGAGACCTGGACTCAGAGACTCGGCTCTGGAGCGACCTGGACTCAGACACTGGGAACTGCAGCAACCAGGACTCAGACACTGGGAACTGCAGCAACCAGGACTCAGAGACCTGGACTCAGAGAATGGGAACTGGAACGACCTGGACTCAGAGACTGGGAACTGGAGCGTCCTGGAATAAGAGACTGGGGAGTGGAGCGACCTGGATGCCGAGACTGGGAACAGGAACGACCTGGATTCAGAGACTGGGAACAGCAGAGACCTGGACTCAGAGACTGGGAACTGGAGCGACCTGGACTCAGAGACTGGGAAAAGGAACGACCTGAAAAAAGAGACTGGGAATTGGAGCGACCTGGACTCAGACACTGGGAACTGCAGCAACCAGGACTCAGAGACCTGGACTCAGAGACTGGGCTCTGGAGCGACCTGGACTCAGACACTGGGAACTGCAGCAACCAGGACTCAGAGACCTGGACTCAGAGAATGGGAACTGGAGCGACCTGGACTCAGAGACTGGGAACTGGAGCGTCCTGGAATAAGAGACTGGGGAGTGGAGCGACCTGGATGTCGAGACTGGGAACAGGAACGACCTGATCTCAGATACTGGGAACGGCAGAGACCTGGACTCAGAGACTGGGAACTGGAGCGGCCTGGACTCAGAGACTGGGAACAGCAGAGACCTGGACTCAGAGACTGGGAACAGCAGAGACCTGGACTCAGAGACTGGAAACTGGAGCAACCTGGACTCAGAGACTGGGGAGTGCAGCGACCTGGATGTCAAGACTGGGAACAGGAACGACCTGGACTCAGAGACTGGGAACAGCAGAGACCTGGACTCAAAGACTGGGAACTGGAGCGGCCTGGACTCAGAGACTGGGAACAGGAACGACCTGAAAAAAGAGAATGGGAACTGGATCTACATGGAATACGAGACTGAGAATAGGAGCGACCTGGACTCAGAGACTGGGAACTGGAGCGACCTGGACTCAGACACTGGGAACTGCAGCAACCAGGACTCAGAGACCTGGACTCAGAGACTCGGCTCTCGAGCGACCTGGACTCAGACACTGGGAACTGCAGCAACCAGGACTCAGAGACCTGGATTCAGAGAATGGGAACTGGAGCGACCTGGACTCAGAGACTGGGAACTGGAGCGTCCTGGAATAAGAGACTGGAGAGTGGAGCGACCTGGATGCCGAGACTGGGAACAGGAACGACCTGGATTCAGAGACTGGGAACAGCAGAGACCTGGACTCAGAGACTGGGAACTGGAGCGACCTGGACTCAGAGACTGGGAAAAGGAACGACCTGAAAAAAGAGACTGGGAATTGGAGAGACCTGGACTCAGACACTGGGAACTACAGCATCCAGGACTCAGAGACCTGGACTCAGAGACTCGGCTCTGGAGCGACCTGGACTCAGACACTGGGAACTGCAGCAACCAGGACTCAGAGACCTGGACTCAGAGAATGGGAACTGGAGCGACCTGGACTCAGAGACTGGGAACTGGAGCGTCCTGGAATAAGAGACTGGGGAGTGGAGCGACCTGGATGCCGAGACTGGGAACAGGAACGACCTGGATTCAGAGACTGGGAACAGCAGAGACCTGGACTCAGAGACTGGGAACTGGAGCGACCTGGACTCAGAGACTGGGAAAAGGAACGACCTGAAAAAAAGAGACTGGGAATTGGAGCGACCTGGACTCAGACACTGGGAACTGCAGCAACCAGGACTCAGAGACCTGGACTCAGAGAATGGGAACTGGAGCGACCTGGACTCAGACACTGGGAACTGCAGCAACCAGGACTCAGAGACCTGGACTCAGAGACTGGGAACTGGAGCGACCTGGACTCAGAGACTGGGAACTGGAGCGTCCTGGAATAAGAGACTGGGGAGTGGAGCGACCTGGATGCCGGGACTGGGAACAGGAACGACCTGGACTCAGACACTGGGAACTGCAGCAACCAGGACTCAGAGACCTGGACTCAGAGAATGGGAACTGGAGCGACCTGGACTCAGAGACTGGGAACTGGAGCGTCCTGGAATAAGAGACTGGGGAGTGGAGCGACCTGGATGCCGGGACTGGGAACAGGAACGACCTGGATGCCGAGACTGGGAACAGGAACGACCTGGACTCAGACACTGGGAACAGCAGAGACCTGGACTCAGAGACTGGGAACTGGAGCGACCTGGACTCAGAGACTGGGAGATGGAGTGACCTGAAAAAAGAGACTGGGAATTGGAGCGACCTGGACTCAGACACTGGGAACTGCAGCAACCGGGACTCAGAGACCTGGACTCAGAGACTCGGCTCTGGAGCGACCTGGACTCAGACACTGGGAACTGCAGCAACCAGGACTCAGAGACCTGGACTCAGAGACTGGGAACAGGAACGACCTGGACTCAGAGACTGGGAATTGGAGCGATCTGGACACAGAGACTGGGAAATGGAGCGATCTGGATTCAGAGACGTAGAGATGGAGTGACCTGGACTCAGAGACTTGGAACAGCAGAGACCTGGACTCAGAGACTGGGAACAGCAGACACCTGGACTCAGAGACTCGGAACTGGATCGAGCTGGACTCAGAGACTGGGAACAGCAGACACCTGGACTCAGAGACTGGGAACTGGATCGACGTGGACTTAGAGACTGGGAGATGGAGCGACCTGGAGTCAGAGACGTAGAGATGGAGCGACCTGAAAAAAGAGACTGGGAACAGGAACGACCTGGACTCAGAGAATGGGAACTGCAGCAACCTGGACTCAGAGACTGGGAACAGCAGACACCTGGACTCAGAGACGTAGAGATGGAGTGACCTGGAATAAAAGACTGGGAAGTTGAGCGACTTGGACGCAAAGACGGGGAACAGGAACGACCGGGACTCAGAGACCTGGACTCAGAGATTGGGAACTGCAGCAACCTGGACTCAGAGACTGGGAACAGCAGAGACTTGGACTCAGAGACTGGGAACTGGATCAGCCTGGACTCAGAGACTGGGAGATGGAGCCTCCTGGAATAAGAGACTGGGGAGTGGAGCGACCTGGATGCCGGGACTGGGAACAGGAACGACCTGGATGCCGAGACTGGGAACAGGAACGACCTGGACTCAGACACTGGGAACAGCAGAGACCTGGACTCAGAGACTGGGAACTGGAGCGACCTGGACTCAGAGACTGGGAGATGGAGTGACCTGAAAAAAGAGACTGGGAATTGGAGCGACCTGGACTCAGACACTGGGAACTGCAGCAACCGGGACTCAGAGACCTGGACTCAGAGACTCGGCTCTGGAGCGACCTGGACTCAGACACTGGGAACTGCAGCAACCAGGACTCAGAGACCTGGACTCAGAGACTGGGAACAGGAACGACCTGGACTCAGAGACTGGGAATTGGAGCGATCTGGACACAGAGACTGGGAAATGGAGCGATCTGGATTCAGAGACGTAGAGATGGAGTGACCTGGACTCAGAGACTTGGAACAGCAGAGACCTGGACTCAGAGACTGGGAACAGCAGACACCTGGACTGAGAGACTCGGAACTGGATCGAGCTGGACTCAGAGACTGGGAACAGCAGACACCTGGACTCAGAGACTGGGAACTGGATCGACGTGGACTTAGAGACTGGGAGATGGAGCGACCTGGAGTCAGAGACGTAGAGATGGAGCGACCTGAAAAAAGAGACTGGGAACAGGAACGACCTGGACTCAGAGAATGGGAACTGCAGCAACCTGGACTCAGAGACTGGGAACAGCAGACACCTGGACTCAGAGACGTAGAGATGGAGTGACCTGGAATAAAAGACTGGGAAGTTGAGCGACTTGGACGCAAAGACGGGGAACAGGAACGACCGGGACTCAGAGACCTGGACTCAGAGATTGGGAACTGCAGCAACCTGGACTCAGAGACTGGGAACAGCAGAGACTTGGACTCAGAGACTGGGAACTGGATCAGCCTGGACTCAGAGACTGGGAGATGGAGCGACTTGGACTCAGAGATGTAGAGATGGAGCGACCTGAAAAAAGACACTGGGAACAGGAGCGACCGGGGCACAGAGACTGGGAACAGGAACGACCTGGACATAGAGACTGGGAACAGGAACGACCTGGACTCAGACTGGGAACTGGAGCGACCTGGACTCAGAGACGTAGAGATGGAGCGACCTGGACACAAAGATTGGGAACAGCAGAGACCTGGACTCAGAGACTGGAAACAGCAGACACCTGGACTCAGAGACTGGGAACAGCAGAGACCTGGACTCAGAGACTGGGAGATGGATTGACCTGGACTCAGAGACGTAGAGATGGAGCGACCTGAAAAAAGAGACTGGGAACAGGAACGACCTGTACACAGAGACTGGGAACAGGAACAACCTGGACTCAGAGACTGGGAACTGGATCGACCTGGACTCAGAGACACAGAGATGGAGCGACCTGGACTCAGAGATTGGGAACAGGAACGACCTGGACACAGAGACTGGGAACAGGAACGGCCTGGACACAGAGACTTTTCAGACAATTTCAAGTCAGTTTGTAAAAATTTTATCTCATTAGGAGAAATTGTTGAGTAATATTGCACCAGGTTTCATCTTTTTTGTCATTTTCACACAGTTTACAGTTTAACAAAATGTCAAAATATTTGTAAAGAACATTCACAATACAATTATCTAAAATCCAGCGAATTTCGCTGACTTTTTTCTGAATGTTCTTAAATAAAATATTAGACGTTTTATTGATATATATGTAATCACTTTAAATATTTTAAGGATTTTTTGGAAGATCTTTATTCATTTTTTGAAAATATTTACAAGATTTTTCTTGCCCATTTTGGGAAATTTTTAAAAAATAAAAGTTTTAAGGCAAACTTTTAAGGAATTATTGGAATTTTCTTCTTGAAGGTTTTGCAAATTTTCAGAAATTTGAGGAATTTCTTTTGCTGATTTTTTGGATTCTTTTCAGACAAGGTAACAATATTTTTGGTGCCCATAAATGAGGACAACAGGAGGGCTAAGTTAGCTCAATTTGAATTCAGTTTTCTATCAGCTTCTTCATAAATTCCAGTGTAAATTCCACGTGATGTGAAGTGATGCTACGTTATGATGTTGACCCAGTTTGGTTGACAGAAATAAGCGATAAATTTCCTCTCAGTGTGCATAAATAAAGTGAACTGTTGGTCTGTGGAAACTGTGACCTGTTAAATGTGGCGGCTTCCCATCCTTATTTTCTGCCTCGCTACATAAATGGCACAGCATCATGTGACTCTGAGCGTTACTAACAGTTTATACCCGTTACCTGTAATCTGCCCATTACCACGGCATTACAGTTGTCTGTTCAGGGTGAAGCTTTCAGGAGGGATTTAGAAGTTCAGTCTGTTCAGAGCTGGATTTCCTCACATCAGTGGGCTGGAGGGTGAGGAGAGGTGGAGGTTTTCAAATGTCAGGTCCAGAGAGATTAACAGACTCCCTCCAACATCCTCCAGTCTCACATTCTGGAGTCGTTCTTTTCTCTCTGCAGATGAAGTTTTAACGCTGGAGAAGAGAGGAAAGTCTGAGTTAGAGCTCTGAATGTTACAATATGCTCTGAAAAGTCACCAAAAGTCTGAATTTATGTTAAAATACAAACAGAAAAGCCATCAAAAGTCAGAGTTTATGTTAAAATACAAACAGAAGAGTCACCAAAAGTCTCACTGTTCATGGATTTAACACTGAATCTAACATTAGATTTGAAGCCGGGTTAAATCAGACACCAATACTTCAAATTAAATTTGTGGGGGTTCTTTGTTTCCCAAGTTATTTACATATAATAGAATTTATACAATGAAATGTGTTTCAGAAAAACCTATGGCTCAACACATTAGTAGATATATAAGAAACAGTACCAGAAATAGTACTAAAAACAGAAACATAAGGCTGTGGCACCTAGCTGGCAAATGAAACCCACAGTTACCACACTGCCCTGTATAAGCCTCTGTTCTAAACACATACTGCAGTAACAAAAAAGCAGTTACAAATATCTCATTAACCAACACAAAAATACAATGCATATAATAATACAATGAACTAAGAACATAAGACGATACACTGGAAGTCTCGTACCACGCACACGGACCATTAGCACCGGCAGTACATGTGCAGTGTTTTCATTCTCTAACCATCGGTACTAAAAAGTGGATTTTTCATGTAAATAAACAATTTACCACCCTGTCACTATATTTCATAATTCAGTCTTTCATAGCATGGTATTATTTACATCTTGTTACTGTCCTGATCCGCGACCATCTCTGTTACCACAACTTTATTATTTTATTATTATTTTATTAGTCAAAAAATTCAATAACTTCACTCTAATGGACTGTAGTGTCACCAAAATCATTGGAGCCTTCAATTGTCTCCTGCTGGTCATACGCCAACTCTTGGTTTGATACTAAATACAAAATCTGAATTTTAAGGAATTTTTATTATTTTATTATTATTTTATTAG
The DNA here is from genome assembly GCF_022539595.1 of Amphiprion ocellaris. NCBI lineage: Eukaryota > Metazoa > Chordata > Actinopteri > Pomacentridae > Amphiprion > Amphiprion ocellaris. Next base: position 2,612,744 of record NC_072784.1, on the reverse strand, counting down.
TCATAAAATTCAATAACTTCACTCTTGTTTACTGTAGTATCACGAAAATCACTGGAGCCATCAGTTGTCTCCTGCTGGTCATACTACAACTCTTGGTTTGATATTAAGTAAAAAAAAATCTGAATTTTAAGGATTTTTTGTAGTAAATAAAATTCAATCACTTTACTCAAACACTGCAGAAAAAATAAACTCCATCCAACCATCAAAAGGGTCTTACTAATCATACTTTCAGGTTTTTTCTTCCAAGTATTGTCCGTGCAGTCCTTAACTTGGAAAATATTATTAGCTGTTTAATATTATGGTTTAAATGAATCAGTTAACGCTGCAGCCTTGTAAGAAGGCATCTTATTGTCTTTCTTCTCAATCGTCAGTACTTGAGGAGACAGTCTAAACAGTTTAGTTTGGTATATTGGTGTTATCTGATCCTCTCTTTGATGAGGAGTCCGAGTTCCATTACTATTCAGTATCATGTATTTGGACAAACAGGTGCACTGTGGATCTAAAAATATAGCACCACATACATCAAGAAAAGAACCTTCAAAGCTAATTTACTCATAATCCTTAAACTTCACATAAGCATGCACACTAAATTGTGTGCACAAGTTCACATGGCAATAAACAACCCAAATAAAATAAAATTCAGGTACTTTTGGTTATTAATGTTCCACAATCTACCAAAAAATGGATGAGCACTTTTTTTTTTTTTTTTTTCAAGATGGCGCCGTGCCAGCGGCAGCTAGTTACAGCAGCTCCGGTTAACTTTAGGTCTGTTTAGGTATTTTTGTAGTTTTCTTCTCTTTTTAAGTTTTTCTTTTCAGCAAGTAGGTGTGACGCTTTTGTACGGGACAGACATGGATGTGCAAATAGCGTTTTCCCTACTTTGTTTACTACTGTTTTCGGAACTTTTTAAATCCGCATCTGGTGAACCGTTTAGCCACGGCTCCATTGTTTACAGTCGGGAACAGCTGTTGGCGCTGAGCCAGGCCAGGCCGCCGTCGTGGGAGAGACCAGACATCCCAGCTGAGCTCCGCAGAAGGAGGAGAGGATGCCGGGCAGGACTGAAGCGTCGGGAGAAGAGGAGACGCTACAAGCCGTCCGTTCCATCCATAATAATGGGGAATGTGAGGTCTCTCCCGAATAAGATGGAAGAACTGACGGCGCTGACCAGGCTGCAGTGGGAGTATAGGGAGAGCAGCCTCATGATGTTCACGGAGTCATGGCTGAACGAACTCACTCCGGACTCACTTTTAACTCTGGACGGATTCCATCTGGTCAGAGCGGACCGGAACGCGAGGGAGAGTGGTAAGAGAAAGGGAGGGGGCCTCGCGATGTATGTGAATGAGAGATGGTGTAATGCTGGACACATTAGCGTTAAAGAGCAGCTCTGCACTAAGGATGTAGAATTACTGGCGGTCAGTCTGCATCCGTTCTATCTGCCCCGGGAGTATTCACATGTAATAGCCATTACTGTGTACATCCATCCCTCGGCTGATGCGGCTGCAGCCTGTGAACTCATCCACAGTGTAGTGTCCCAGCTGCAAACATCTCACCCTCAGTCTCTTATCATCATCTCAGGAGACTTCAATCATGCATCGCTCTCTGCCACTCTCCCCACGTTCACCCAGTACGTGACCTGCCATACCAGAGACAATAAAACCCTGGACCTGCTGTATGCAAACATCAAGGATGCATACAGCTCCTCCCCCCGCTGGGCCGCTCAGATCACACCCTGGTGAGACTGCAGCCCATTTACATACCTATGGTGAAGAAACAACCCCTCACCACCAGGTATGTGAAGAAGTGGTCTGACGAGGCCACTGAGGCGCTGCAGGACTGCTTTGAGACCACAGACTGGGATGTGCTGTGTGGTCCACACGGGGAGGACATTGATTCACTGACGGACACTATCACGGACTACATTAAATTCTGTGCAGAGAACATCGTACCAACCAGGAAAGTACGGTGTTTCTCTAACAGCAAACCCTGGGTGTCCCTGGAACTGAAGGCCCTGCTGAAGGAGAAGAGGAGGGTCTTTGGATCTGGGGACAAAGAGGAGCTGAGGAGGGTGCAGAAGGAGATAAAGAAGAAGATCAAGGCGGACAAGGCCAGCTACAGGACCAAGATGGAATCTCACCTGCAGGACAATAACACAAGGGAGGTCTGGAGAGACCTGAGATCCATCTCTGGTTACAGCAGAGGCCATGAGAGGGGAGCTGCAGCAGGAGACCAGGAGTGGGCCAATGAGCTGAATCTGTTCTTTAACAGATTTGACTCTGCTCCCACTCCTCCCCCCTCTCATCAAAGCACCGACCAGCCAGCTCCTTCTTCACACCTCAGCTCTCTACCACCAACACCACCAACAGCACCCCTCCTCCGACCCCCGTCTTCTACCACCCCCGGACTTCACATACAGCCCCATCACCCCTCCTCGTCTCACCCCCCACCACCACCATCACCCCTCCCCCTGCCACCCTCCCCCTGCCTCTCCATAACAGCTGATCAGGTGAGAAGTGAACTTAAAAAAGATCAAAACCAGGAAAGCTGCAGGTCCTGATGGAATCAGCTCCAGACTCCTTAGAGACTGTGCAGACCAGCTCTGTCAGGTGCTGCTGCACATCTTTAACCTGAGCCTGAGTCTGGAGAGGGTTCCTCTGTTATGGAAGACTTCCTGCCTGGTTCCTGTCTCTAAGACCAGGAACCCCAGGGAGCCTAACCACTTCAGACCTGTGGCCCTCACTTCTCACCTGATGAAGACCATGGAGAGGATCGTCCTCAAGAACCTCCGTCCCCAGGTGAGCCAGTATCTGGATCCACTGCAGTTCGCCTACCAACCAAACATTGGAGTGGATGATGCAGTGGTCTACCTGCTGCACAGATCACTGACTCATCTGGAGAAACCCAACAGCACTGTGAGGGTCATGTTCTTTGACTTCTCCAGTGCTTTCAACACCATCCAGCCTTCTCTGCTTAGAGTGAAGCTTGAAGGAGCGGGAGTAGACTGTCACCTGGCTGCATGGACCATCGACTACCTAACCAACAGACCACAGTACGTGAGGCTTCAGGACTGTGTGTCTGATGTGGTAGTCAGCAGCATGGGGACCCCACAGGGGACAGTCTGTCCTCCTTTCTCTTCACCCTGTACACATCGGACTTCCACTACAACTCTGGGAGCTGTCACCTCCAGAAGTTCTCCGATGATACAGCCATTGTTGGGTGCGTATCTGAAGGGGACGAGCGGGAGTACAGGATGGTCATCTCTGACTTTGTGGACTGGTGTGAGCGAAACCATCTGCAGCTCAACGCCAGTAAGACGAAGGAGATGATCGTGGACTTCAGCAGGAGGAGGACACCCCAGACTGCACCGGTGAACATCCAGGGTTTGGACATTGACATGGTGGACACATACAAATACCTGGGTGTTCACCTCAACAATAAACTGGACTGGACACACAATACAGAGGTTCTGTACAAGAAGGGCCAAAGTCGTCTCCACCTGCTGAGGAGACTGAGGTCCTTTGGAGTGTGCAGGACTCTGCTCAGGACATTCTATGACTCTGTGGTAGCGTCTGCTATTTTCTATGCAGTGGTCTGCTGGGGAGCAGGGAGCACTGAAAGGGACAGAAAGAGACTAAACAGACTGGTCAGGAGGGCCGGTTCTGTCCTGGACTGTTCCCTGGACTCCATAGAGGAGGTGGGTGAGAGGAGGATGTTGGCAAAGCTCACATCCATCATGGACAATCCCTCTCACCCACTGCATGACACTGTGGGGTCTTTAAGCAGCTCCTTCAGCAGCAGACTGAGACATCCACCCTGCAAGAAAGAGCGCTATCACAGGTCCTTCATTCCATCTGCTATAAGACTGAACAACATTAGCATCACTGGCTGATGTTAACATAAACTGGACTATATCATTACCACCCCAAACCATAAAATTTGCACAGACATTCTTGCACTGCACATCTTTGCACTTTTAAACTTTATTTTTATTTTTTCTGTTAAGCCACTTTATCCTCATCTCTCACCCTTGTATATATTGTAAATATTATTACTATTGTTCTATTATTATTTTATTCTTATCACTATGTCTACTGTTACATAAGCTGCTGTAGCAATGTAAATTTCCCCTGGTGTGGGGAGAAATAAAGAACTTTATCTTATCTTATCTGTTACAACAAAAAATATTTGATATATATATATAACAATAATTTCAATACTAAAAAAAAAAAATCCTTAAAATCATGAAAAATAGTTAAATATCAAACCAAGAGTTGTAGTGTGATCAGCAGGATCCAACTGATAGACAGAGTAATCTTTCTGCAATACATAAGAGGAAAGTTATGGAATTTTATTACTAATAAAGTAAGAAAATAAGAAAAAAATCCTTAAAATTCAGATTTTGTATTTAATATCAAACCAAGGGTTGTACTCTGACAGTCAGGAGACAACTGATGGGATCAGCGAGTTTGGTGACATCACAGTACATAAGAGTGAAGTTAATGAATTTTATTACGAATAAAAATTATTTAAAATTCAAATTTGTACTTAATATTAAACCAAGTGTTGTAGTATGACCAGCAGAAGCCAATTGATGGCTCCAGTGATTTTGGTGACACTACAATGTATAAGAGTGAAGTTATTGAATTTTATTACTAATAAAAATTCCTTAAAATTCATTTTTTTTAAAAATTTAATGTCAAACCAAGTGTTGTAGTATGATCAACAGGAGACAACTGATGGCTCCAATGATTTTGATGACACTACAGTACATAAGAGTGAAGTTATTGAATTTTATGACTAATAAAATAATAATAAAAAAATCCTTAAAATTCAGATTTTTGAATTTAGTATCAAACCAAGAGTTGTAGTATGACCAGCAGGAGACAACTGATGGCTCCAGTGATTTTCGTGATACTACAGTGCATAAGAGTGGAGTTATTGAATTTTATGACTAATGAAATAATACAATAATAAAATTCCTTAAAATTCAGAATTTTAATTTAGTATCAAACCAAGAATTGTAGTATGACCAGTAGGAGCCAATTGAAGGCTCCAATGATTCTGATGACACTACAGTACATAAGAGTGACGTTATTGAATTTTATGACTAATAAAATAATAATAAAATAATTTTAAAAATCCTTAAAATTCAGATTTTTAAATTTAGTATCAAACCAAGAGTTTTAGTATGACCAGCAGGAGACAACTGATGGCTGCAGTAAATTTGGTGACACTACAGTGTATAAAAGTAATTGAATATTTGTGTAGTGTCTCTCTTCGCTGTTGCAGCGGTTTTGCTTTTTTTTAATTTAATCTTTATTTAACCAGTAGAGATCCCGTTGAGATTAAGAATCTCTTTTTCAAGGGAGTCCTGGCCAAGATAGGCAGCAACAAATACAAAACACAGTTATGAAATTACACAGTTAAGACATGATTAAAATTGCTATTTGCAGACGGTCCCTGTTCACTCGTTGCACAGCCAGCTGCGCATAGACATCAATGTTACTTCTGCAGCTTGAAAGACAGCGACTTTTGATAAAACTGGCCTTGTAGCACATTGTCTAGCTTACAACGATGGGAAAGAGGCATTGTTTATGTTATTACAACGTATATCTCATGAGTTATTGATGCTGGAAGTCTGTGAATATCTTGCCAACTTTACCTAACTAGCAAAAGTAGAAAAAAAAAAAAAAAACTAGAAAAGCCACACACAATTCAGACAGTGCTGCAACCTGACAAGGATGTTAATCCACCCGGCAGCTGTGGTAACGGGAGAGGGGGCTCGGGTGTGATAGCGCGAGCAAGAGAACGAACAGAGAGCGCGCGCGGCGGTAGATACACAGCAGCGCGTGAATGCAAGAAATTAACGGTATTTCAGCTTGTTTCATTAGGATACGCCGTACAAACACAAAAGCCTCCCCTCAAACACTCGGACCATCGAAAAATACGTTCACTATATGCAGTAAATATAAGCGTCCAAGTCTTATTTTAGACTTCATTAACACGTTATTTCATAAGTTAAAACTTACGTGCAGAAGGATAAAGGGCGAGCACTGTCTGGAGGGGAGGGGAGGGGATAGGAGGGGAGGGGAGGGGAGGGGAGGGGAGGGGGGAGGGGAGGGGAGGGGGGAGTTTCGCGGGCATACCAGAAAAAACCAGACCTACTTTGACTTGACTATGTCGCAAGCTAGCTAGTTAACAAACGGGTAACATTAGCCACCAGTTGCTTGCAGGCAAAAGTTTTTTTTTATTTATTGCTCCTGTCACGTCGGAAGCATTTCTAACTTAAATGAACGCCCGTCGACTAAAACGTCCCCCATGGACACCGGCTGTGTAATTTACTAATGCGTCATTTCAAACTTAAGTGACGGGATGGATTAGCAAAAAGAAAAACACGATAATGTAGTCATATTCGCGAAGCTCTGTCAATGTCCTGTTTTTATACCATTTTACCACAGAAGAAACTGACGTTTTTATTAAATTTTATCGACAAAAACTCAAAAGAACCTTCCAGAAGATAACTTACCTCCTCGCCGTGTCCGTTCTCCGAGCAGAATGACGTATCCCTCCGCCCTGGTCAGTTGCACTCAGCCTACGTCACTGCGTCAGATTGCAGCGAGCTTGGAATGTGTGTCCCTCCGCCGCTGGAAGTAGTCCACTGCTGTTTTCTCCATTGTTCCGTCAAGAATTAAGTTATGGTTGAAATACTATGGTTTGTCCAGTTTGGAGAACTGGTGAGCACGATAATTCTTAGACATCATAGCTTTACAGTTTAATTTTTGACTAATCCCAAAATTGTGGTATTTCTTCAACAGCACCCCCTCTCCCTCCACCCAGCACCCCGTTTCTTTTTTCAAGGTATAACATAAAGAAATAAGTCAAATCAACACTGGCAGTAGTGATAAAACTTACAAATAGTCAAGACAACTAATTACTTTAAGTTTAATTTTCTAAAACTTATAAACTTGAGTTCAATATTCAAAACTTACCATGACAATTTGAGTTAAAGAAAACAAACAAGTTCACATAACTTAATGGAGCTCTCATGTTTTATAGTAGGAGAAAAAAGAAAAACAAAAAAGGGAGACAAAAAGGAGAAAAAGATATAAAAGGAAAAAGAACAAGAAAAGAAAAGAAATTACAAGAGAAAAGAAATTAAAGGTAGGTAAAGGAATGAAAAAAGGAAAAAACAAGAAAAAAGTAAAAAGAAAGAATAGATAAAAAGAAATTGAACTAAAAGAAAAGAAATAGAAAGAAAAAAGATAAAGAGAAACCGCACTTAACATTGCACATTACCTCTCTGAATCTCCATAATTTCATTAAATTCCTTCTCTCTTCCACTGCTCAAGTTCAATCCAATATATAAAGTGACATTAATAGTGAATAAACTAACAAGCAGCCATTGTATTTATTTATTATTGCATGTATTTATAGTAAAACGAGTTGAAACATCCTACTTTTGGATCTAGAACTGCACAAGCCGTTCATTTTCAGTCACCTGATGAGTTAAACTCCCATTTTTATGTGAGGTTGAAGCAGAAAGTCTGAGTTAACAAAGAAAGCTGTTTATAATTTGTGATACCTGTTATCTCTGACTGAGGCTTTAGTTTTTGTTGAGCCGATTTACACGTAGAAACTTTGTTCAGGAAGATTTCTCAGTAGCTCAGAGGACAGGCTGCTTTTTACACAACCTTGTAAGAGAATGTCTGTCAATGCTTTCAGCAGAATTTAGAAACACAACACTTCCTAAACAGATGTTTTGAGGCTGTGAGGTTGAACGTTTGAGAGTATATCAGTGTGTTTGTTTGTGGTCTTTGTGTTTCTAGGTGGAAGCTGAATTAGTGAGGATGACTCCTGCTCCTGTCATCTCTAAGCTCCTCACACATCTTTACCTGCACATGAGGAAAATCACTCCTGTAGAATGCAGGTATGTTTGTCATTATTATAAAAAGATGTTGCCTGGTGACCTGTCAGAAACCCATTATACAGAGAAGCTGGGGGTGTATAGTGGTTAGCTGCACTGTAACGGATCATGCGTGTATATTCCAGGATGTGTTGAAGTTTAAAATAGCGTTCGGTCTAAATTGGGGGGTTTATTGTGCATAGATGATGCTGCAGCAATGGAGTAGAGAAGAGAAATAGAAGTTGAAGAGAGATAAATTTTGAAGTTAAAGTTAAAGACTTCTAATTAAATAGATAGATATATATAGAGAGGTTGTGGCCTTCTCAGTGTTAAATACCTATGATCCCTTCTGCAGGGGGGACGTTTATGAATTTGCTGAATTTTTATGACCCTTATAAGAGGACTATTGTGAATTGATAATATATCTGAGCCTTATAGTGGATGTGTATACATCTGATGAATATACTGGAGCCTTTGTTGAGTCTGAGGAGAAGTAGAGACTCTTGAGGGAATTTATTAGTTGGGGGACAATTAAATGATCTAATTGTTGACAGAGATGTGCAAATTGCAATGAGTGTTTTTGGGTGATGTATGAAGATTGATGGTGATCATATGAGATTAACCCTTTGTTTTCCAATGTTCGACTGTGATGTGTGAGAATTGTGGAGGAGACTGAGGAGATGGAATGCGTCTGAATTCTGATCTCCCAGAGGACAGATGAGTGGACAGCGGACGGTGCTCTACATGAGCTGAGGATACGGATGACAGCATGTTTGGCTCTGGTGTCCGACGTCATCAAGGCTAGTGTGATTTTATCCACAAACTGTTTTTGATGTTATTTTACTTATGGACACACACATACATTTATTTCTGATATTGGGGACACATATTTAGTCTGTTCACATATCGGCCCACAGTGTTTCCTTTTGTTTGGGGTTAATGAAGCACAGCTGTGTACACATATAGGGGATGTTTTGATTTTTGGAGAGGAAGCTTGACAACAGACTGACCATCTGAGGCATTTAATTGATGAATAGATCATTACTGATTTAGAGGATTATCAAACATTTGTAGAGAGGTTGATTTGGCTTAAATACTGTTGAGTGCACGATGTCAAAGATGGACCATATACTTAGAAGAGTGATTACGCCGGTTGATGTAGTCCAAAAGAACAATCTGCTTGTTGAAGGTATTGCAGAGATGTTGCAGAAATGGAGCAAGCGATGGCCTGATATCGACCGACCTTGGCCAGTAGAGGGGACTCTCAATCCGGATGCAATTAGGGATGATGCAGGTGCTGGTGTCCACCCATGAGGAGGGCCAGAAGAAAGGCTGCAAGCAGAGGTAGGATGTGGAGAGCGTTGAGAGATACGTTCCCAACGAACATACATCCTGATAATATTTTGATTGAGCCACTGGGTCCAGAGGAGAATCCAAGGGCCTATGTGTGAGGGGGCTCATCAGACGTGGAGAAATGTCACAGAAAATGGCCCAGATGTGAACCAGATGGAGAAGTCGATTCTGCGAAGTAAAATACAAAAGGGGTAGAGTAAATTGGCAGAGGTGGTTTCTCTGGGGAGCATGACAAGAGCTGCCTACACAGATCATGTGGCTCATCTGGTGGAGCTACACAGGAAGAAGGAGCGTGCTCAGAAACAGCAGGACGAGGAGATGCTTAGGAAACTACATCAGATGCAGCTGGTAGAATCTAGGAGAGAGGCTTGTAGTGAGTAGTTGTTAGAGAAGTGAGTCTGAATCCTGTGAGCAACATACATCTACATCCAGTGAAACAGCCAGAGGATTCTTATTGTGTGATAGATGATTTGAGAATATAGTGCCTGATTTTGTAGTAGGGTTTTCAGTATTCCACTAAGTGTAGAGAAATTACATAGTTCTCATATTTGCAATAAATATTGAAAGATGTTTTGGATACTCAGTCTGTTGCTAAGTTTTTGTTAAGTTGGTTGTTAAGTTTGGTGTTAGGGTTTTTGTTAAGTGGGGCCATAAGTAGGTAAAACAGGTGAAAATTAGTCCTACATAACTGAGTATTGAACTGCATTTGGGAGTTATTTACTATTCATAATGTCAAGGTGTTTGCTAAAAAAGAGAAGAAGACAGAGAAAATTAATAGTATGTTGATATCCTGCTCTGTTGATGTCTGACAACACAGGGGTGTGATTAGGTGGTGAGTGTCGTCCGAGTGCACTGACTAATTTACATTTTGAATATCTGACTTCACTGTAGTCTTCATTTTTATGTTGGGGTGTCACTTGAAATAGAGATGTCCAAACTCCTAAGGGGATTCAGTTTGATCAAAGGAGGGATTGCACAATGTCTGATGATAATCTGATGATAATCTGTTAAAGTGAATTACAATACATGATGTTGTTGGTTGCAAGATACTGGTGGATGATTTGTTTCTTCCCAGAACACTGAGGGAAGAGAGTGGCTGTGGTGCAGAGATCCCTGCAGCCGAGTGGACTCAGATGTTCTGTTTTATTACTGGATGTTTACTCTTGCTTACATTTCCCTACATAGGGGGATATTTGAATCAGTGATAATGCTAGTATGTTTAGTTTAGGGGGTTTCTATAACTCTATGATTAGTGTGAACTGTTTATGACAGGGGGTTTCATTTACTTGGATGTTTTCTCCTAGGAGGTGAGTACATTGGGATCTCAGGTGTTTTCTTTTTTTTGATTGTTTAGGGACAGTGATGTTAGGCAGGAGGAGGTCCACTGAAGGGTGCGATGGGTCGACCAGCCTGACTTTGGACACTTTTTGATTTTTATTTCTGTGATTCCCAAATGTATTTACTTCCACTTATTTCACAGAATCCTGTGAACGTCTTTTCTGATTGGCTTGGAGTACCATATGTGGTCGCCTAGGCAGAGGGACCACGGGAGAATTTTCCTGTCTTGTTTGTTTGATGGATAATTTTGGAAGAATAGCTGCCTGGCAGGTTTTTCACTCTCACACTCCATAAATTTACTATATTGCTGAGCTTGTGCCATGATTAGCATGGACAGAAGGAAATGTCATAAACATTCTGTGTGTGACTCTTATGTATCTGATTATATGGTTATTAGCAAGACTTGCGTCTCGAAGGGGGGAAATATGTAGTATCTGGTCTGATACTTGTTGCTTATCATATGGAACTTGGGATGTGTGAGTCATCACAATGGAATGTGTTCTGTTGAAGGAACCCTTATAAGGGTGCCTATGGCCAAAGATATGGATGCAGCTCTTTAGGAGCTGTAGATTTTATGGTGGGGTTGGTTGAAGATGCTCCCTGCTTCTTTATATGGTGTGGAACAGAGCCTAGGAGCTCGACAATCGGGGGTCTTTGAGACCCACAGAGCCTAGGGCCTTGATTAGAAGAGGTATCCTGTACTTTGACTTCTAACAGAGACCAGATGTAGTGACCTCTTACGTCACTAAACCTATAAAAGTAACCTGATTACTTTGTTCAAACGGGAGATTCATATTGGCTGGGGAAACTCTCCACAGGCAGACCATGGTGCCTGTTCAGATGCTGTCTTATTTATCTAATAAATTATATCAAAAACCTAACAGTGTCAACGGACGTATTCTTCAACATCTGCACATCCTTGAGGTCTAAGATAAACTACGACACCTGCCACAAAGGCCAAAACTCACGAGTGGGAACAGGGCAGCAGGCTCTGGGACTCGGCAGCGGAGAGGCACACGTCGGCGCTGGCGGCGGGAGTCGGACCCGGAGTCCGGCAACTGGGGCAAGGCTGGTCGGTGCAGTCCGTGGGTGGTGGGGCACGTCCTCTGTCCGAAGGCCAGTGTGGTCCAAATACCTCTATCGGGAGGTTCCCACAGCTCTGTCGTCCAGTCTGCAGGCAGACTGAAAATCTCTCTTAGTCACTCAGCTCGCAGTCTCTTGTTCCGAGCCGACGGTGCTCTTGGACTGCTGGTCAAACAGTACGATCCACACCCAGGGCTGCGTGGAACTCGCTTTTAACGAGCTGCTGATGATGATGCATCTCAGGTGGGTGATCCTCGCAGGTGCTCCCCCTCTGCGCTGATCACCAGCCACACAGAGGGAGAGAGACGGATGTTTTTCTTTTCCTGATGTGTGTCTACATTATTTTGACTGACTCTGACTCTGTGAACTTAATGAGAACAAAACTGTCATTTAATTGTTGCTCTGAAAGCTTCTTTAGTGAAAACTGGCTGGTGTTCTGCTTTGAAACAAACTGCTGAGGTCTGTGTTTTTAGGTTTAACCCCACAGTTTCTGAATGAACTGATAGTTAGTTTTTTTTCCTGATCAATGTGGACGTTCTAATTGATGGTAACATTTACTGATCATATAATCAGCATGACAATATAACAGTAGAACATTCTGACCACCTGACTAATACTGTGTTGGTCCCTTTATGCTGCTAAAACTCCTCTGACCCAGTGGTTCATCAGAACCTCTGGGGATGTCCTGTGGATTCTGTGGATCCTGTGGGTTGCAGGGTGGGTCCTACCTAGACCAGGCTGATCCTGGACCATCCCACAGATGCTCCATCAGATGTGGATGTGGGGAGTGTGGAACCCAGGTGAACAGCTTAGCTCTGTCGTGTTCCTCAGACCACTCCTGAGTAGTTTTAGTCTGTCCTGCTGAGGGTGGCAGCTGGCATCAAGGACTGCTGTTGCCATGGAGACTAGGGGGTTGTTTGTCCTGCAGTGTTTAGGTGGTGGTACATGTCAAACATCCACATGAATGTCAAGGTTTCCCAGCAGAACGTTGCATTAGAACAAGATGATGGATGTTGTTCTCTTCAGCTGTCAGTGGTCAGAATGTTGTGGCTGATTGGTGGATCTGTCTGCCTTTACTCTGACATCCAGAGTTATACAAAAGTGGAGTATGTGTGCAGTGCAGAAGAGATTTACTTTATTGGATGCAGTTTTAGTGGTTCCATCAGAGAAAATCATATCCATATACAGATTTTTATTAATTCCAGCGCTGGTTCAGTAAAGATTATAATAATAACTATATTAGATAATTCTTTGTCGCAGCTGGAATTTTACAGACTGAGAGATGGTTGAGAAGGTTTGCAGTTCTTCTTTTAGCAAAATATTTTAGAATAGAAGATCTTTATTGTCATTGTACATGAAATTATCTGCAAACCAGCAAAGTGTATCAGTCTGACGTATCTAAAAATAAATAACTAAAGAAAAATGCTTCTAAAGCCAATAATAAACATAATATTTTGAGGAAATATTCTAAAAATGAAAGAAAAGCTCCATTCTCACTCCTCTCAGGATAAACTGTCATTAAAATTGACTTTAAATTTAGCTTCAACACGAGATAAAAACATTTACTTTCATTACTGATGTTGTCAAGTTTTAATAAAGTTCATGCTACTTTTATAAAATGATGAAAGTGAATAAATTGTATTTCTGTGATCTGTGTTTGATTTCTGTCTTTTCTCCTGTCATCCAGATGTTCAGAGGGAGATGATGCCACATCTGGTCCAGCTGATGGAAGGTCTTGAAGTTCTCTGACTGGCCTGGACTGAAGATGGTCGTCTCACTGGATTTAAGGTTCAGATGCTCAGTAACAAACTCCACCAATGAGCCAACAGGGAAGCTTTAGGTTTATTAAATGTTGCTATGAAGGTTTCGCTGTTTTTCTTTGTGAATGCAATGTGCTCCAACTGAAACTTGAATTAGAACTTAGAAGTAAATCCTTCCATCTGAAAGGATTTAGTTGCATTAATAACCTCATAACATTCTAATTTTTATTCCAGTCTTGGTTGGAAATAGAATCTCTGTATTGATTCAGGTAAAAACTGAACTTCACAGCATGTTGGAGCAAAACAACCAGATGAAAACTTCTTTGTTCTAAATATTAAGTGTGTGTTCGTTTGTTGGTGATTGTGCAACAGCTCATGCAAACCTATGAAGCTTGTGTGTATCGTACAGTCCTTAATCCTTTGCTCAGAGACTCTGTCCTGAGTGTTATTAGGAGCAGTTAGGACTCCACTTGAGAAGAAATTTCCTAACATACAGGTAGACACACACACATACATACATACTGACACAAATACTGACTAAACACAAATTAGTTCTGGTTCAAACAAAGTTTCCAGGTTTATTATTAGAAGAGTTGAACCCAACGGCCTTAAAATCTCACCCTCCTTCATAAGGATGTACAAACCTTAAGTGCACACAAACTTGGCCTTTTTGTTTATTTATCTCTGAGATTAAAAGTTGTATTGGAGTGTCCTGCTCTAAGGTTTCCATTGAGGTCACTAAAAACAGTCTTTCCATGACCCAAAAGCCAAACAACTCATGGTTCACACTGGCAAGAACAAAAGTTAAAAGAACTCCAAAACCACAACCTGTGGGTCTGCACCATCTTCTTCCTCTGTCATCAGCTTTACTGCATGTGTAAACACTGTTGACCAAAAACAAAACCGAGCACCACTATCAAAGGAAATTAAGACTATTTAGGATGCTAGAACTACAAATGAAATCCCAGTAACAAGAACTCCTGAATGAAAACAGCAAATGTAGTGTTATCTAGTTGAAAATTCTAAATGAAATTACATGACAGCGTAACCGGTGTTTATAGGTTACCTGCTATATTAGCACAAGAACACTAGAAGTTTCTGGGGCACTTGATAAATACGGAGTCTGGAATTTGAGTTTTGGAGAGTTTAGTCTCAAGTCCTTATACTCTGTGGTATTTAAGAAGTGCATGACAACCAGTCTTCTTACAAGCAGCCAAAAACACCAGTGGATTCCAATCTTCACTGGTCTCTTTCCTAATTCTGTCTGCTAAATGAACAGGGAAGTGGCAAACCGCTTCTTCTTCCTGTTAATTGTCACATTTTATGCTTGCAAATCCATCTGACAGCCCGATTGTAGCCATTTAGTGAGGAGAACTTGCAGTACAAATTTGAAAAAATAAAAGGAATGGTTAAAATCAAAGCAGCAGAATTTTGAATTTATAGCTTTGCAGTTCTGAATCTGACATTTCCCAAAAAGCAAGTCCTTCATTAGACACTCCTTTACTCTTACCCAAACTCCCAAATCCATAACCCCATTCAAAGTAGCCTTTGTATTTTAAAATATTGCAAAGGTCAAGATAATCCTGATTACATCACTGAGACATCATGAGGGTCATTTTTGCAAAGATTGAAAATCTCCTTCAGCAGAACAGAAAACTGCATAAATACTTCCACAGGTCCAGGAGGATTCTTTGAGACAAGTAAACAGACGTCCCCCATGTGCAAAATCAGCAAAAGACCCCGTTAGCAACACCTAATCTGGAGGCTCTACAGCGCCTGGCTCATCTTGGCTTTCCTGGTCCACATCACAAAATAATACTGCAGTTTGAGGTTGCCTTTTAAAATTAAGCAACCTTAGTTTTGTCACATTGTCGGTGGTCTTTAAGCAAAGTGCAAACCCTGAGCTCTGCATCACAGCAATGCCTAGAGCAAAAGCCAGCTCTAAAAACAGAAGACACTGCCTAGGTGAAATTCCCCCAACAGTCAGAGAAAAAGACTGAGGACTGAAAACTGTAGAAGAAAAAAATGCAGCACTGAGAATACAGTATGAATGATCTGGGGTTGAACAGAATGAAACTCCACAGCCTTAAAGCTAAAAGAAAAGAAAAAAAATTCAACAATTCTCTAAAGTTTCAGAGCTACATAAGCAGCTGATGAAGGAGGTGGTTCAGGATCCTGCAGGTGAAGGAGTCTGCTGGGGGGAAGTGAGAGACGAGCTGTGGAAGGAGTCGGGGAGGTTTTTGGCGTACTCTACCAGCTCATAGGAGTCTCTGATGTCGGTCAGGCCGAACCAGAACACGGTCCACACCCCATTAACGAAGCTGCCATCGCAATGTTTAAAGTACCTGGAAAGGCAGAGGGAGAGGTCACATGTCAAACTTCTACGTTACTGTTAAATGTGTGTGGTAACACGTCCGACGATACTATTTTAATAGCAGAATAGGAAATGCAAAGAGGACGATGGATAAGCTGCTGTGATCTGACACTAATCAGCCTCAACATTAAAATCAATGATAGGTGAATTGGATTACATTTAAGGATGTTTGCGATCAATTGGTAATCGATTAACTGTAATCTATTTGCCGATAAGGAAGAAGAGAGGGAACATGCATGTCATAAAATGTATTGTACTTTAGTAATTGGTTGCAGCACCACGCTGAGCTGCTTTCGACTGCAGCTTGTTTGCTGTGTTTAACACTGTGGCTACGCAAGAAGGAGATCAGACCACAGGTAGTTCCATGTTAGCAAACATAATTAAAATTATGGGAATTTTAATGCTCCAATCCAAATTATTAAATGAGTAGTTTATCACTGTTTATTTAGGTATGTTTGAATCTTGTTTGTTGTGGATGGGTGAAGTGTTTTTTAGTGTTTGTGTGGCTGATAGCATTGGGCCACCATGACAAAGACTTCTGGAGTGATTAATGGATTCCAGCCAGCACTTATCTTAGCATATTGGGCACAGAAAACTAATGCCTGTGTTCTAAATATTGTGAGGAACATATCCCCTGAGCTTCCATTGAAATCTACATCTATGGGCCTACACATTATTAGCCAGGTGGTTTTATGTTTCATTAATATCTCCCACAGAAACATGCAGACTGCCACATTACACTCTGATAATGTGAGGAGATTTGATAGCAGCCTAGTGTGTTTACATGTATTCTGTTTCAGACCCCCTGCGATTGGCAAAAAGGTAACAACCATATTTATTTTATTATTTATAGATATTTTAAGGCTTTATAAACCCACAACTTTTATAAACCTTTCTCACACTGTTATAAACACTTCCTATGCTCATAAACACTTTCTACACTCCTATACCTACATAATTTTAACAACATATAAACTTCTATAATGGGTACTCACCAGTGAATATACTACAACTGAAGTGATGAAGATGATGATGAATTAGCTGTGCAGTGCTGGTGATTGGTTGCTGAGCCAATCAGAGCCCAGTGCTGTACGCTATGCATTTTATTTCGCTTTAATATTTTTTTAATATGTTTTAATTATTATTTTTTGTATTTTTAATATTGTTTTCAATTTTTTAGGCTAGAAAATGCTTACTTTACCACAAAATAAAATAAAATTCTAAATATATAAATGCCTATATACTGTAAAATCTGGCGATATAGTGAAAAATCTGCAATACCAAAAACAATTTAAAAATCCACGATACACTGAGACTGCGAAAAGTGAACCGCGATATGGTGACGGACCACTGTAATTAATTAATGTAAAAAAAACATTGAATATCTACATGTGATGATCCTGCACTTCATCAGTCAATCAAAGACTGCAGATTTGTCACATTTCTTGTTTAACTGCACTCAGAGGCTCACTCAGTTCACTCACACACCTGTAAAACCGTACTCAGATGTTTGTATCTAAGAAACACAGCAGCATCAGTGAATCTGAGCTTTAGGAGGGTCAGGATATCTGGATTTTCTAGACTATATTAGACTAAAAGCACATCTCTGTGCACTTGTGCTGCAGCAGTGAACATGTTTTTAGTTGTTTGGTTGAAAAGGAATGAAGTAATGTCAAAATGAAAGTCCTGAAACTTGTGTGTCTTAAGGCCGGATAATGCTTTCTGCAGGAACGTGATGCGTGGAATTGAGACGCTTTAAAACCCACTCGAGAGAACGCGTCTGGCTTTTATACTCCATGCAGTGTCTGCTCTCAAACTGCAGGGGGCAGTGTATCGCAAACACACGTCTACCACAGTACTAGAGTAGAAAAAGTTTGCCATCGTTTACACCACTTACAACAGGGCATTTTACCGAATAGTTGCATTTCAGCAGTTTTAATTTCATGCCATGATTTGTTCATAACCCGGTTACCGCGGTGATCTCTGTGTGATGAATCGTATAAATGTCTAGATGTCAGAACTTGTGCTGCTAGGAGCTCCTGTTCTTCAGCCAGTTTTCCGCATGTCTCCGTCTGCGTTGTGAGAAAAATTTGGAGGTGCACAATGCGGAAACTTTCCGCTTGAGAAGGGCCGTGTGAGGGGGCGTGGCTGCTAAAATGTCATAATTCATCTGCATGAACCTCACGGACGTGTCAAGCATAAAACAACCTTTACCAGGGGTTGATCCTGTTGGTAGCTCTGGACCTCCAGAACAGTTTGCCCAGGTCCTGCCTGATACACTCCCACAGGATGTGACTGGTGCCCTGGCCCTGCTTACTGCTGCTCACCACAAACTTATCCAGGTAAGGCGTGCCGCTGTTCACCGGCTCCATGGTGATGACGGCTGCAGCGCTGTACCTGAACGTACAGAGACACACCAAGACTTGAACATAACACACACATTAGTGCAGGATGCTTATTATAATACTAAAACAGTTCAGGATTTACACGTGGACATGTTTCAGTCTGAACATTGTTGAAGCTGCACACACCCTTCGGAGAGGTAGATGGAGTGCAGTCGTCCTTTCAAAGAGTCGATGTAGTCTCGCCTCAGAGTTTTATCAAATGACTTGTTGACGAGAGCCAGCAGACGCTCCACATCAATCTCATCCAGAGAGGCGTACCTGCACACACAAAACAACTTCATCCTCTGTACGTGCACAAGTCAAATGCAGTGTTTTTAATCTCCTGGAGGTGAAAGCAGCCCAACTCTTGCAAGGGGTTAATTTTGGTCTATGACTTGAATTTGGGGTCACGGCTCAGAGTACACAGGTTTGTGAGATATGTACTGACCGGTGAATGGGGTCTCCGTTTTTAAAGAGCGTCCCAGAACCTGAGACAGAAGAAAAAATAAACTCATGTTAATTATTTTTGGTTGCACCGTGGACAAAAAAACTTCACCACAGGGACAAATATGCTGCCCTCTTGGGTTACATCTCAAAATAGACAGGCCTTCGTGTGTGTGTGTGTGTGTGTGTGTGTGTGTGTGTGTGTGTGTGTGTGTGTGTGTGTGTGTGTGTGTGTGTGTGTGTGTGTGTGTGTGTGTGTGTGTGTGTGTGTGTACATGTAGCCTCTGTACCCCTGTGGCTGAACAGCTCAGACAGCAGCGTGTCTGCTGAGGTGATCACAGCAGAGGACTCGGTGGGCAGCTGATTGAGCAGTCTGGCGATGGTGGTCACTCTGCGGCGCTCCGCTGGGCTCAGCCACGCCGCCACGGACAGACCGGGCAGGTCGGTGGGCAACGACACCGAGTCCAGCACCTGTAACACAAACATGAAATGTTCTTTACTAGACATTTATTCTGCAGCTCACAGTCAGACTGGACCTCACTGCAGATTTATGTTTATAAAAGCTTGCATATCTTCTACATCTATGGAAACTAGGGATCAACTGATATGGGGTTTGTTTTTTGGGGCTGATACTGTAATAATAACTGATGTTTGGGTGCAATATGCAGCATGTGATACCAGTGAACCTGTCATTCTTAACTAAGGCTCTTCATTAATAAGGGCGACTACAACTGAATATGTAAAATAGAAAAAAAAAAAGTCCAGATCTTAAAGCATTGCTGTTTTCCAGACACCATTTCAGGGTAATCTGTGGCTGCCTTCTAACTTAGCCACTAGCCGTTAGCATAGCCTTAGCCACTGTCTGAGTAGCTCATTTCCAGGTTTGTGTCGACGGCTTGTGTTTCTTGTTCAGTTTTTGTTTTGTTTTTTTTCTGAGACCACAGACTAACGACAGACAGAGAGAGGAGGCTGGTTTCCCAATAATCGGTCAATGAAAATATCGATAATCGGAAAAATGCCAAATATCGGCCACGATAATCAGACAGTCAGGCCGACAATCAGTCTGTCCCTAATAGAAACACGCTCTAAACTTGAGCCAGCCGGCCTACCTTGTGTTCTGGGCTACGGAGGCCTCCCGAGTTGTTCAGAAACATGACTTTGTGGGGCTGCAGGGCTCGGGAAATGGCCGCCGTCACCTCGGTCTGGTCCAGTATTACTGAGCAGCCTCGTTCGTCCCTCCCCACCGGACAGACCACAGGGATTGTCCCGCAGTCGAGACTCCACTGCAGGAGGCTGGTGTCCACGGTGATGGAGGGGGGAGCACTGCAGGGAGAGAAGGAAGAGGATGAAGAGGCAGGAAAGCATCAAACCAAGTGTCATGTGTGGAAAGACACAGATGCACATGTGTCCGTTAAAGTAGCAGCCAGCTGACAGTGGTTTGATTTCTGCAGACCATCTATGTCCAAAGAGAAGTTAGAACTAACGAGAAAACACGAGAATTTATAGTCGATGAAACAGTAAAAAACAACCTTTCGACCAGCCTTGTTTTCTTCAATTTCTTGTTCATTTTAATGCCTGGTAAAATTAAAAGTACATTTGTTTGGACAAATATAATGACAAAACAGCTCATAAGGGTTTCATTTAAAAGCTGATATCAGACATTTTCCATGTTTTTTCTTGATAATAACCAAAATCACTTCAGTTCTTCCATCAATAGCCATGGCATTCCACTGCCAAAAACAGCTTTTAGGATTCCGTGTTTTCTTTTCTGTCTGTTTTAGTCCCATGATCCACACCTGCTTCCTCTCGGTGCTTCATGCAGCAGGAGGAAGGACTCCGCGGAGAAGAACGGCAGGACGGTGGCCGAGGCCTGCTGCAGAGCCTCGGTCAGCTGCTGGCAGCGTTCCACCAGCTCCCGGCTGCTCCGAGACCCAGGAACCGGTTCAGTGACCCCCGACTCCTGGTGCTCAGACCGGCCCATGACCACCGCTGGCTTCATATCCATCCGCTGCAGGAAGGAGAGCCCGAAGGCCAGACTCTGAACCATTTCCCTGCTGTCGAACGCCGAGCTGTCCACCTAGGAGAGGCAGACCAGCACAGTACTAAACTCAACTTTGGTTCTCCAGTATAGCTGTCTGATATTAAAACACTGACAATTTGGCATCATATTACCAGTAACTGTCAGGAAACCTATTTTTCAATGGAGCTGTCAGGTTCCTTGGGTTTAACAAAGTTTTTTTTTTATGTTGCTGAAGTATTAACTGCAGGCTTTGGCTGTCAAATATCTAAAATAAAGCATGCACTAATAAGATAGGTCATTTTAACAGTTTTTAAAATATTTTCATAGACATTCAATTGGACTTTCTGAGACATTTGGTTGAAGAAGCCCATTTTTAAAAAACTAAACAAGTCAGCATAGCACACATTTCAATTTCATTTGTCATTTTTCTTCATAACTAAAATCGTTTCTGTTTTTTCTTTATAACTAAATTCTGAGAAAATTTAAAAAAATATAAAATATAAACTTTATTTTTTAAAATAAAGTCATTGCTGAAACATATATAAGCAACATACAAATACTTAACCTAAGGCAATAGTTTGGTCTTCCACTAAGTTTAGAAAAAACTAAACTTTTTATTTATTTAATTCATGAAGTTTACCTCCAGCACGGCAAAGGCAGGAGACTGAGCCGCAGTCGCTCTCTGGAACTGGGTCAGCCAGTACCGAGCCTCCCGGGGATCTCCGCCAACCTCGTTGAGAAACGCCTTCACATCCCGGTAAATCAGACTCCGGTTCGCCCGCACATGTCGGTCTGCGGCGGAGACATAGCCCGGGTGCTCCTGCTGGGCCAAAGCCGCGGGCTTTCCTGCCGTGCCTGCCGCGTCAGAGCTCACCATGCGCCGCTGCGGACTGAACATTTTCCGCTGCTGCCGGCCGGAGCTCCGACTCAGCGCCGGGGGAGACGGACTCGACAGGTACTTTCCTGCCATCACCACGGCCCGACAGCCGGAGGAACCGCTGTTCACTGTGGACATGCTGGCGGCGGCCGAACTTCTCGGTCTCTCGGGCTGACAGCGGGAGCTCCGTGTGAAGTCTCCGCCGAGTAGCAGCAGCTGAGGGGGACGCAGAGCTTCATCCACCCGCTGCTGCTGCTGCTGCTGCTGCTGCTGCGTTAGCACTTCTCACATTTCATCAGACGAGGACCTGCGGTCAGCAAAACCAAAACCACACTAAACTAAACACACAAAAACAAACAAATAAACAAGAAAAACTATGAAACAGGCCCGTTGTTCTGTTCATTCTTTTTTGTGTGTTTTCTGTTGTTTAAAATGGGGGAAAAAAGGGATCACAGATTTTCAAAGTCAATTGAGGCTAAGAAAAATGAAAGAAAAAATGGTCAATTTTTTTTCTTTTTAAAAAAAATAGTTATTGGTTTAAAATAGAACAAAACAAACAAAAAAAATGGGCCCATTTCTGTTATTTTTTTATATCTGCTGTAGGTGGAAGTAGTTTCCAATAGGCTATACAAACCAAAAAATATAGCTTTTGTCTCTCTTTTTTGCGTTGTTTCAAATAGATAAACAACAACAACAAAGAGTTTTCTGCATTCTTTTTGTTGTTTTTTTCAATAGTTTTAATCAGATAAACAAAAACTGTCCATGTTTTCTTTTTTTTTTCTTTTCGGTGTTGGTATATTAAAAAACAAACAACAACAATACTGGTCTTGTTTTCTGTTTGTTGTTTTTTTAACTGGTGAAACAACACAAAAATTGGCTCTTTTTCTATTTATTTATTTATGATGGTGGGTGTTATAGTTTTCTTTTGTCGTGGTTTAAAATGGAAGATCGTGTGCTCTGTGAAAACACCGTCTTTTGTGGTTGGCGCTGAATTATTTCATTAAATAATTTTTCTTAAGTAACAAATTCTTCCTTAAATATCCACTTTGCTTCTTTACATATCGTAAAATTGTGAATCTTAAACTTTCGAGTTCAAATTTTGGTCTGGTCTGGCTGTAATCTCTACTGGTGTTCATAGTGGCACAGTTTTATTAGAGAAGATTGTTTAACCTTTAATCTATAAAATTCATTGTTAGATATGTTGTTGGAAATGAAAGGATAATTCCAGCTGATTTCATGGGTGATGCTAATTTTGCACACTTAGGATTTCCCTTCGGGTTGCGTTCAGAAATAACTACTAGAGTGATTAGGTCAGACGTGTCCCCAGCTGGATATATTAAAATGGCCCTTACAGTTGGTTAGTTTCTGGATTTATTTTTGATGTGACTTGAAAATAAACTAGCTATTAAACTGATCCATGTACAAACAAGAGGAGAGCCACCAGAAGGAGCCCTTTGATAAACTAGAGATGGCAAAACTCTCAGAAGAGAAGCCAGCAGCTCCAGGAAGAAAACAGAGAGGCAGAGGAGATGCTGATGGATAAAGAGAAGTTCTAGATCCATGAGGAGGCTGAGCTGAACGAGGAAATCAGACTAGATTAATCCAGACCTCTGGAAGCTATAAGTAAAACTGTCCTGATTCCATTTTCAGAAACTCTCTTTGGATCAAAAACAGGAGAAGAGCTTCTGGAACTGGACTCTCAGGACAAAAAGAGCACATCCAGGGTGTTATGTCTGCACACCAGCCAACATCTCACTTTGTATCCAGTTCTGCCCTTTACATCCTTTGCAGTGCACCTTTAACCACATAGTAACATGTTGTATGTTAAGAATGAGCTCACAGTTGGTGGTATTTTTGCTGCGTTCCAATAACACCACACAGCTGCTGACTGTAATAGGGGAAATTGTAGGTGCTTTTCAAGTTAAGATTAGTTTCCATCTTGCAACACAATCTAAGAAATTCTTCCTATACCCATAATTCTGGAGCAAGATGACAGGCGAGGCATAATGAACTAACTTGGATTCATAATGAACTAACTTCAGGGACAAAAAAAGAGTCCTGAAACAGAAGGTGTAGAACCTGAGCTCAAATCCTTCAATCTGTCTGGGTCTGTAAGAGGAGAGACTGTGGTAAGTTCTCCAAGATGTTCGAAACAACATACCTTTCGAATACCTTGAAAATTTGAGTACAAGGGGTCCTCAGTTTACGACGTCCTCGACCTATGGCGTTTGGTTGTCATGTTGGAACTGGTTACATGGAACTAGTTGGCGAGTGGAGCAGATGAATGCATCATCATACGGCACTATAACACGGCCTTTGTGTGTTTTTGTTGTTGTTTTCTGTAGTATTTGGTTGCCTTTGCAATGATAACAGTTCAAATGGAGGCTCTGGAACATGGGGCCTCGACCACTTGGGCCCCTGAGTCTGTGCCTGATTGGTTCATTCAGTATCCATCAATATGTGTACTGACAGACAATTTATGTAAAAGAGAGAGCGAAGACCTTTTATCTGCCTGATAAAAAATCCAAAAACAATGAGGATGATGCTTTTTACTTCTTTTTGTATACTTTACAATCTGAAAATCTTTACAGGCACTCACACTTACAATAAGACTCTTGAATGAAGGCTCACACTTGGACTCCAAACTATTTGGCCATTATGCTGTCCTCTTTACTCAGTCCCTCAATTATACCATCATCCAAGCCATAAAGCTGCTGCTCTCTCCTGCACCCTCAGTTCTGACTCTGCTATTCCTGAGACGCCTTCGCTGCCCCCACAAACCATAATAACACTGAGACCTGCCAAAGTCCTACTGACGGCTCAGCTAAATGACTTCACCAGCACTTCCAAATGTTTATTTTTGTAGCGTTGAATTGTGCTGACTCTTTGGGTTAGTTTAAATATTTTTTGTGCTTCGGTATCGCTGCCGAATGTATTTATAACCCGTCCTGGTTGTCACTCGGTGATGACATCATGCCTCTGTCTCTGTTTCTTCCCTATCTTCGTCTGTCATCAGGCTGGACGACTACATCTGCCCCGGCTGCCCTGGGGGGCAACAGCACACGCTGCGTACACACACATACGCTCAGCGAGGGCAGTGGGGAGGTGCACGTACTGTATAATCTGCAGGAAGTGATTAGGGGGTGCGAGATCAAAGGTTTTGTGCGGCGGGAAAACATTCCTCCCTCCGTCGCCCCTCTGGGCGAAGGACGGACGGCTTCCTCATGTTTAGCTCTGCAACTGACAGGCTTTTCTGAAAAACCTCAGGTCGAAAATTGATAAAATAAAACCTTAATTTTAATGTTTGGTCATTTTTTTAGCTCCTAACAGGGATCCAGGATGCATCTTCTTTTTTATGTTTTCGGAAAATGTCAAGTTTTGTACTTTTGGCAAATGCACGAATAAATAAACCTAATTATGAAATGCAAACAAATACAACAAAATGATTTTAAAGAAGCTGGTAAAGGTGGAAAGTAATCAAGTAGATATACTGAAACAGTGTCATTTAGTACTTTTTAAGGTGCTTTTTCATTGAGTATTTCTATTATCTGCTTCTTTATAAGTTGACTTGAACACAATTCTAAGGATGTCAATGTGCATTTATTACATTTATCAGTTATGGATGCTAATTATTTGAATAACGATTATAATTCTATGAACAAAACAATGTTTTCTCATCAAATAAGATGCTTTGTTTTAATTTAGACTAGACAACATTTAATGATGCATTCCCAAAGGGAATTCACACAATACAGCATCTAGATTTAAAAAAAAAGAAAAGAAAAAAAGGACAAGAAATAAAATAAAAATAGGAATAATTACTCTGTTTATATGTGCAGATATTATGGAGAATTGTACCTACAATGTAGGACACAGATAATGTGTAGAAATGTACTTAAAAATTATTTTTAAAGAGCGTTAAAGATGAAACTTACATGTCAATGCATTTGTAAATATAATCCCACATTATAAACTGTTCTAATAAAACACTTAGAAAAGAATAGAATGTTGAAAATGTTGACACAAAAACCAAATCAACAAAATTGTTATATATCTTCCATTTGTACATATGTGTTACTGTCATCTTTTTAAAAAAAAATACTTTTATAAACATATGTTCATTATTTCAGTCATTTCAGTAAATAAAAATATCTATTTGTCATGTTTATCATATTTAATTTTCATAGCATAGGAACTTTTCTGCTTATATATGCATGTTTTTTATGGCTCTTGCTTGCTCTTAGTGGCCTAAATATTCTAATATTTTATTATTTATTTTTCCTAGATATTTGCAAGTTATTTTTTAATCATTTAAAAAAAGTTTTAAATTTTTTTTAGTATTTCATTTTTAGTGATTTTGCAGCTTTTACTCTATTTTCTTGTTGCCTGTCTTTTAGCATTTACATCATTTTGGTGCAGGTTGTTCTAAAATGTGCTATTAGAATAAACTGGATTTCATTTGATGACCTGCACTTTTATTTTAAATAGCACAAGTTCATTCTGTCAATACTTCTGAACATTCTTCAGTTGTAGTGGAACATATGTTTTTAAAAAAAGTTTTATTTTTTCTAGTTAAAGTTATCTGAGTGCATTAGAGACACTAATGTGTGTGTATATTAACAATACGGGTGTTTTGTAAAATAATTGATTGCTTTTGGTCAATTTAATTTATTTGAGAACTTCGAAATTTGTGCTTTTGAAGCCTAAAAATGTATTAGTACAGACTGTTTATATTCTGAATATTGCATTTTACTCTTTACAGTTTTTAATGAAATGACACCACAGTGAGGATGATGTTGTTTTGTGAGACTGGACACAAAACCAGGTTAAAGCATCAATAACAACATCTGCTGAATATTCTTTTATACTCAGCTGGTCACTAATTCAGAAATCATTGCAGCTTTTTGAATGGAACCTGCTTAACCTATTAAATATGAAGACAAAGTGACGCTTTACGCTTCAATCTGAGCTGAACTCAGAGTTCATCTGTTGTCATGATGACCAGTAGAGGGCAGCAAACACCAGCGGCTGTATGTGTGTGTGTGTGTCTTCCTGTGTATGTGTGTGTATGTGTGTGTGTGTGTGTGTGTGTGTGTGTGTGTGTGTGTGTGTGTGTGTGTGTGTGTGCGTGTGTGTGTGTGTGTGTGTGTGTGTGTGTGTGTGTGTTTCTATTACTCATGTTGTGGGGACATAAATCTAATTTCAGTCACGTTGTGGGGACCCACATCAATTTTGGAGACAAAATGCAAATCCTTGTAATGCAGCGTCTTGATTTTAAGGTTAGAGTACGGATTCGGTTTACGCTAGTAAAGTATTTGACCCCCCTGGGTTAGGGTTATGTTGGGTGTGCACAGGCTGTTTTAATTCTTCGCTATACATCCCATTGGAGTTGGTTTTAGGGTGTGGGTCAGGCTATGCATGTCAGTGAACGTCTTCACTACACACCCATGCAGACATGTCCGATCACCACAACATTAAATCAGGTTCCAGTAATTCTAAGCTGACACAAGCTGGCGTAGTTTCAGCATTTATTATTAAATGTGGCATTTGTTGTGCACTAATGTTCAGTGTTATTCCAGCCACCACGCATCATACGTCTGTCTGTTTGTCGCTAAGAAGCAGAAAATCTTCTAATATCTTCTTTTTTTTTTTTTTTTTTTTTTAAGAAAAGCTTTAATATGTTTCCTGTACAAAAGCAAAACTGATAAAGGAGCGTTTGAGGAGTAGACAAATTACAAACACATGGTTTGGAGAGCAATTTAAAGCTCCCAGGACTCCAGCATTACAGAAGAGATGTGGCCAAGAACTGCTCAAACAAATAAATATATAAAATAAATACATGTGTTTTAAATTCTAGTAGTAACTAAATGTATTTACCCAAGTAGATTATCTACAATTCTGATTTTTTTATGCATAGAAAAACATGAAGAGCTTGAAAAGTATGATGGTTCATAAATTAGACTAGCATTAAATCTTTTAGTCAATCAGATGACAGAAAATCAACTGGCAAATTTGAATAATTTCCATACAAAAATCCAAAAAGTTTCATGGTTGTGTCTCTTTAAATATACAGATTTAATCATTATCTTGAATCATTTAATTGAAGTGAAGCCTTGTGAAGGCGTCCCTGTGGGCTCCTCAGGCATTTCTCACTATTTGCAGAATTTCTACAAACCAAACAAAAGACAAGTTGAGAAAACAACTGAGAAAATCTTCAGCCATCATGGAGGTATTGCATGGGGTATTTTTGATATTTTTTGCAGTCTTTAGCAGCATTAAAAGCCCGGCCTGTATCTGTTTGTTCCGACAGAGTGAAGCAACCGAACCCACTGCTTGGTTTTTCCACCACTTCTGGATTTGCAATTAAAGTTTTTCTTCAAACGAGGTCCTTAATGTTGCTGAACTCAGAAACACAAGAGTCTCCCGGATAATAAAACAAGCTTGAAGTTCATGTTGTTGCCACCTGTTTTAATTATGTCATGTGTGTGAAGTTGTGTCTCGTCATTGATGGCAGACGGATCTAAATGGAAAACTGAGACCCTCGGATGCTGCTGCTATGGAAAAAAAAGGGTCACAGATTTTAATCACTGCACTTGTTTGGCTAACGTGGCACCAAATCCTGACACAGAATTCAAAACTGACCTCAGTGAAGATAGAGAATGCATTTTTATTTTTTATTTTGCCCACCATTTGCAGCTCAGTGACTGGAAGTCTCCTCTCCACTGACATTTTTATGTACAAAAGTTTGTATTTTACAGTTTTTTATCACAGAACAAGATATTTTGGAACACTGTTTGGGCTGATTTAACTGGGAAAGCTGCTGGACACATTTCTATGGGAAAAATATGTGTTATTTTGACTTTATTTTAAGGGTGCACAACATATACACACATATTTGTCTCCACCTGATTGCGGCGAACATTGAATACCTTATGTAGTGGAATTAACATATTAATATATCTACTGTGATCATGATGTTCTTCTGGCAGATACAGATGAAGAAGTAAAATACAAAGCTTCTCAAATGTGCACATTCACTGGAAAAAATAAGGAAATAAGGAAACTTTCAGCCCGTTTGTATTTGTTCATCTTTCAATATATAATTGAGGGACTTCTGAAGTCCATGGGATGTATCTTGCATCCATTTTTATTAAAAATAAGAAAAAAAACATGTCTTTTATGTTCACTATGATCCTGTCTTTACAAATTCCATAATTACTTATTATGGAAACAATCACTTATAAATAAAAAAAATGACTGGATATCACTAAAATATCAAGAAAATAATAATAATTAAATATTTGATGTTTGATCATAAAATTGCTATTTTAAACCATTTAAATCAGCAATAAATATTATTTTCCAGATAATTTCTGTTTTAAAAGAAAAATTATGTATATTTAGGACTGAAAATGGCTTTTTTTTAAACAGATTTTGCATGTTTTGTTAAATTTTTGGTATTAATTTAACAGTTGTTTTATAGATTTTCCTTGTTTTGTTATATCTGTCTCCTTTTTATTTTTGCAGATAAATATTATTATTTTACAGATAATTTCTATTTCAAAAGAAAAAATATGTATATTAAGCACTGAAAAATGGTATAAAAAATACAAAATCTGACACATTTTGCATGCTTTGTTAAATTACAGATAAGATCTATCAAAATCACAGAAAAAATAATTCGCATGCTAATAGTGAAAAATCTGGTCAAAAACTGTAAATAATGTCCACATCAAAAATGGTAATTCATTCATTTATGTTTCATAATAAAATGACTATTTTTACTGTATTTTAATCTGCAAAAAGCATTATTTTACAGATATTTTCTGTTATTTAAAGGAAAAAAATATACATTGAGGAACAAAAAATGGTATTAATGTAACTGTTGTTTTCTAGATTTTCCTTCTTTTGTTACGTGTCTCTTTTTTTCTTTCTTTTCTTGGCTTCCCTGCTCCTGTACATGCTGCTCTCTGTCTGACCTGTGCATCGTTACACAACATTTCTCCAGTCAGTTAAACAAGCAGCACACAGCAACATTCATTAACCCCTTCTGTGGTTTGGCTAACGAAGGCCAAACCTGTCTGTCTGTCTGTTAGTGTGGGTGGTCATTTAATCACAGGCTGCATGTGGTCCTCCATCCTTCTGAGGGCGAGAGGGCCGATTGAATTAGAGCTTTGCAGCATCTCTGATTAGACAGGCAGCAGCTGGTGTGTGTACAAATCCATCAACAGCGGGTGTTAAAGGGATATTTCACTTCGGTACAACAGCTTCATGTGACTCCACCGGGCGGTAAACATGTCAGATTTGTTGACATGTGGTTCCAATGCTGATGTTGTGTTTTGGTTTTTTTTGGTTTCAGTTTAGTAGAAAACAGGGCAAAATGAGTTTGGGAAAGTCGTAGTCCAAGTAAAAGACAAAAGTAAATTAAGAACCCAAAATCTGTTGCTCATGTCAAACAATCATGGGTTTTATTATTTATTTGTGGTGATGATGCATATTTTTTAATCTATGAAAACATATAAGAGAGGAGCAATGGCATGAGGAGATGACCAATCAACTTGAGAAAGAATCTGTGTTAACTTATATATTTAGTTCCTCAATAAAAGGAAAAAGTAAAGGTGAGTTTAATTCCATTTTTATTATTATGATTTATTTTTTAGAATTTTATTTATTTTAGTTTACTTTTATAATTATAACAAGAAAAGCACTCAGAGAGCGCAGTCCTCCTCCAAGGCTGCTCATTCCCCCATATGTAAAAAATGCAGCATTTATTAGTTATTGATGATCAGAAATCACAGCACCATAGAATGTGTCCATTTAGTATAGATGTACCCACAAACAAAATGACTTTGCGCTGAGCACAGGTGTGTGTTCTGCATGTGTACGTTATGTACGGATACCGAATCACATGACCTAAATATGTAGCAGGCGGTGGGAATTGATGGGACTCAGAAACATCCCCACAATTTAATCAGTTGTTCCTTGTATCATTTCCATTGGATAAGTCCTGATATCCTGATAAGTCCTCAGCGCTGGATTTGTAGTAGGATCACAATCATGTGATCATCAGCTGACGTAGTGTTCACTTGTTGTCATGGTTACAGTGACGCCGTGCTGCTATCTCGCAATGATACAGAAATCTTCAACTAATCTGTGGATCCAGACTATAAGCTGCATCACTGCTAAAATCTAATCACTTGGTCCTTGTGTCATTTCTGACCTTCCCTGAAAATTTCATCCAAATCTGTTGGTCCATTTTTGAGTAACGTTGCGGATTCACATATGGCAATCGTCACAAAACTCCGCCACGTTCCTTGGCGGAGTAATTACAGAGTTTCCCCCAGGGCTTCATTAAGTATTTCTATTCTATTCTAAAGTCAAAAGTAAAAAAAAGACACAAGCACAATGTATTATTATTGTTATTGTAAAAGACCTTCTAATTTTCTGTACTTCCAAGGGTCAGTTAACACATGCTGCAGATTCACTCTTACCCCTCGTGGTATTTAGCCATGAGACACGTATGGACTGTACTGGATTGTTTTCATCGTCTGATATACACGGATCATCCACAATCTAAAAATGACTGAGCAGTGAAGTAAATAATTATGTTCTAATCCAACAGAAGAGCCACTCTGACGCTCTGGGCTCTGCTGAGGAACCTTGGGTCCTGCATTCATGTTGATGTTACTTCGACATGTATCATCTACCTGAACATTTTTGTGAACCACAGACACCCCTTAATACTAGCAGTATTAGGGGATTGCAGTGGAATCTCTCAGCAGGATAATGCTTCCTGTCACGCATCACCAACTGTTCAGGAGTGGTTTGAGGAACACAACCAAGAGCTCAAGATGTTGTCTCAGCCTCCAAATAAACACCTTCAATCCATCCCCATCATAGCACCATCCACACACTGTACAGATATAAATAAGTACTTTCTCCTTATAGAAGCAGTATGAATGTAAATGTTTATGCACTGATCCACAGCTGATATTTAACAACTCTTTGTACCTTTAAAGGAACATTTGCAAAATGCGACAGCACCTGACTGAACCTGTTAAACCAAATAAAACTTCATTCTGTATTTGTGGAAAGTCTTCTGTAGGAACCACATTGCCTCAAACAGATAAAGATGATCTTTTCATGGAACTAATGAAAGGGGCAATACACAATGATTTTACACAAAGTTCAGTTCATTAGGGATTTTTTAGAGTTTGACCCACACTGGGGTTTAACAGTCAGCTTCTGCAAGTATTCACAAATGATGTTCCTGGATAGCTGGATCTAAAGATGTGTTGCTTCCATAAATTCTTAACACGAAATTCATCCCCATTATTCTGGATATGCCAGCAGTTTCCATACAGACTATTTCTTCAGTAAGAAGCAGTTCAGTTGAAACGTCTAGAGTGTGTTTGGGATGTTGCTGTTGAATCCTGATGAATTTTTACATGTTTGTTGTGGGGAGTTTTATTGGTTTGGCAGCAGATTTTTCACAGACCAATAACACAAAACCTGGGAGAACAAAACAAACTGCACACAGCGACACGATTGAATAGTAAAATCTACTCAAGTGAAGTTTCCCTGCTGCCTTTAAAGTGCAACGTAAGTAAAGTTGAATAATGAGGTTAAAGTCGCTCTATGAGTTGTGAAATTGTAGTTCAGCTCACTGATGGAGAAGACAGGGTTCAACCTCATTACCACAAAATGACCTTCCTGTGCACCTAAACTGCATTCTAAGTCACATGAAAGAAAAGAAGCAATCATGATTTATGACAAAAGACGAGTTCATTCCATATTATTACTGCATGAAACTTCACAAACTACTTGAGTACGAGACGTGAGATGAAAGTTCAGTTTGTTTGTGCGGCTCCAGGCCTCACCTCCAAAAGAACACTGTATTCCTCCTGTTTTATAAAAGCATCTCTGTTTCCTTTGGGTCGACTTGAGTTTCCTGCTGCCTTTAAAGTGCAAGTTAACTGATGTAAAGTTGAATAATGAGGTCAATGTTGCTCTATGAGTTGTGAAATTGTAGTTAAGTGCACTGATAAATGCTAAATTATCAATTGGTGTTGAATCAGTCACATCGATGGTAGCGATAAATTCCTGGACTGTCCCATTTGAAAGCTTAAAATGCTAAACAGACTAATCCAGCTAATGGTACCAGT
The DNA here is from genome assembly GCF_022539595.1 of Amphiprion ocellaris. NCBI lineage: Eukaryota > Metazoa > Chordata > Actinopteri > Pomacentridae > Amphiprion > Amphiprion ocellaris. The sequence continues at coordinate 2,580,046 of NC_072784.1, read as the reverse complement.
TATATAGCTGCCAAACTAATGGAGGCTTCAACACATTAACTTCAGAAAGTTTCAGAACTAATTGATAAGAGTACAGTAAAGTATACGTGTGGAGTCACAGGAGTGCCACAATAAAAGATAAATCTGTTAAAAAAACAAGGAAATAAATGTGTAAATATAAAGAGAAATAAATATATAAAGTTCTTTTAAAAAATCAGGAAATCAATGTGTAAACATAACGAGGAATAAATAAAACACTAAATAAATAAATATGTAAATATAAAAACAAATAAATAAATGAATTAATTAATAAATCTGGAAATATACAGGGAAGTTTTGTCTTTGTTTTTCCCTTTTCCCTTTGTTTTTTCAATGACAAATGGAACAACAAAAGGAAAAAACAAAGGGAAAAATGAAAAGCAAAGACAAAATTTACCTTTACATTTCCATATTTATTTATTCATTCATTCCTTTATTTATTCCTCTTTATATTTACACATTTATTTCCTAATTTATTTATTTATTTTTCTTTATATTTACACATTTATTTCCTAATTTATGGATTTATTTTTCTTTATATTTATACATTTCTCGTGATTTTTAAAAAGATTTATTTATTCCTTTTTATATTTACATTTATTTTCTGATTTTTTTTTTTACAATTTTTATTTATCTTTATATTTACACATTTATTTCTTGATTTTTTTTAACAGATTTATCTTTTATTGTGGCACTCCTGTGACACCGTATACATACCAATGAGCAGTACTGGTGATGATAAAATCCTGTTGATACTTATCCTTTGTCATGTGAATAATAATAATTAAAAAAAACCCCATCTTGACTCATGATAAAAGTTCACTTCATTCCATTTAATTACAGCCTGAAACTTCACAAACTATCTGAGCAGTGGAGGTATGTGGAAAGATGAATAGTTTTTGTTTGGGTGGTTCCAGGCCTCACCTCTGAAAGAACACCGTCTTCCTCCTCTGCTTTACAGGGTCTCCTTGTTTTTGTTTTATTTTTTGTTTTTTTTGTTCTGTTCAAGTACATCGTATGCTTGACTTGTTGTAAACAGCATTAAGGGAACAGGTACCAGCGCTGGTGCCAACATACCTCCCATCCACGCTGGCATGAGCTAAAGCGATGAAGGAATAAAAAAACAACTTCACAGCAGTAATTCACAAAGCGCTCAGGCAGAAGTGACAGTGTGTAAAATGCAGCGTTTTGCACCAAAACTAAATGAAAGAGCGCTTTGAAGCCTGGCAGACAGCTTGAGGGCACATTGCACACAAACGCTGAGACACCCACAAATCCCCAGCGGTGCCACCCTGCCACCCTGCCACCCCGGTGCCACACAGACACTTGAAACGCTAAATTACAGTCAGTGGGGATGGCGGATTTGGATGCAGAGTCAGGGTGGGCTCATTGGTGTGGTTGGGCATGTTGGCGAAGTGCGGTTCCGTGTGGGTATAAAGCATTTATTCTGGTGATAGCGGCCTGCATCTGGGAGTGTGTGTGGTCAGGTCTAGTCTCTGTCCAAGCATGTGATCTCAGGATTAAAATGTCACTAAACAGGCTGTCAGATCCAGTCACAGTATACGTTATTCAGAGTAAACAAACACCCAGATCTCCTCGCTCCGGTTTACTGGGTGCATTTTAGTGCAACAGCAAGGAAAACACGCACCACAATTTTCACATTAAGTCATTTTGTGGTAGTTTTTTGATTAAATTTTACATAATATTAACCCTCGTGTCGTCCTGCAGGTTGAAATTGACCCGTTTTAAAGTTTGAAAATGTGGGGAAAAAAATATTTTCACAGTGAAACTTCTGATGTCCACATTTTCAACATTTTTGGGAAATTTTTGAACATTTTTTGGTGGAAAAATAGAAATATTAAAAATATTTCTTAAGAACATTCACATAAAAATCAACCAAAATCCAGCGCTGGATTTTGGTTAATTTTTTTGTGAATGTTCTTAAAGAAAATATTAGAAGTTTTACTGATATACATGGAATCATTTTAGATATTTTTAGGATTTTTTTTGGAAGATTTTTCTCATTTTTCGAAAATATTTACAAGAATTTTCTTGCCAAATTTGGGGGATTTTTTAAAAATAAAACTTTTAGGGAATTGTTGGAATTTTCTTCCTGAAGGTTTTGCAAATTTTCAGAAATCTGGGGAATTTTTTTAGGAAAAAATCGTGGCCTGTGACTGAACAGAAAATGCTGGTATTTATGCAGGATTGTGCCTGTATGACTCAGTGATGCAGTTCTGAGCATCTTCCTGGCTTTAAGGAGAAATGGTCACCAAACTCCCCTGAACTCATTCCCATTGAGAACTGTTGGGGAATCCTGAACATCTTCACCACCATGACCACCATGAAACAGCTCAACTCTAGTGGAGGAAGACAGAACCTCGTACATCCCATACCTGAATGACTGAAAGCTCTGATCCAAGTGAAAGGGGGAAATACTGGTTATTGAATAAATTGATTATATTGCATATATTCAGTCTTTGAGCTTTGTTTTTCATGGGAGAATGAACTTTTGGGACACGGTGTGTTTACTTGAGAATGCATCAGAACCGAGCCTCCTGGATTGCCGGGTGAATTTGGACGTAATGGCAGAACTATGTTACTACAACTTCTGCATTCATCATGTTATCCAGCATGCAACCTTTGGAAGTTCTGTAGTGAAGTGTGTGGAACCTCATGAATCAAGCTTTAAAAACTTGCAGCACACACTTTGGAGCAGTGTTTAGCTCAGTCGCCTCACAGCAACAAGGATCCTTCCTGCAGCCCAGGATTCAGCTGGAGCCTTTTTGTCTGTCTCTTTGTGTTCGCCCTGTGATAAACTGCTCACCTGTGCAGTTTATATCCTGCCTCTTGACCAACACAAGCTGGGATAAAGCAGGAAGAGCTGAATAGATTGATAAAGTGTTGGTGCAGATTGGTAAACCGAGCCCACTGATCATCTTTCTGACTTAACCCTGCATGACAACGAAGGTGTAATCTGTCAGCTGAAGCTAATGGAACCTCCTGTACATGTGGTTCAATTATTAGTTTATATGTTTTTGGGATAAAAGTGCACATTTGTGCAGTCTGGTTGTTATGTCGTTCAAGTTATTCTCACCTTAATATTTTTTTCTGACCTTTAGGCATCTTCAGAGCCTTAGTATCCTTTTAGTTGACAGAATTTACAGCTTAGGATGTCTTATGAGAAATAAATCTATAAATTAAATAGATAAATATCCAGAGTGTAGCCAGAATATTCACTTTAAGGTGTACAAGTGTGATGAAGTGCCACACGCTGTTTATTCCTTGTGAGCAATAAAAATGTTACTTCCCCCCTGTATTCTTCAGAATAAGAGTCAACACATATGGAGTCCGTTTTTTTGACTCTGCTGTTCAAAATGTGTCTTGATAGTTTACTTTAGCATCTATGTAATAAATTACTGTAAAAATACAGCCATAATTTAACAGTAGTGTACTTTTTCTTTTTCTTTCAAAATATGGTTAAAACTGTAAAATCTGATGTTTATTCATTTGTTCATGTTTCTGGGATTCCAAAACAGGGCTGAAAATTAACACTAAGCTGCTGTAAATAAATGATGGCTTGAATTAAACAAAAGGTTTTTTCACAAAACACTGTTTGGACTAAGGACTTTATTTAGACAGCTGAGAATGTGATTTCTCCAACTTACTCTGAAGGCCTGAGTTCTGCAAAATGTAAAACTTTTTCTTTCTTTTTTACATTAAGTTCAATTACTGTCCTGTAGTTTCTAAAATATATTCAATATACTACAATTTGTCATACATTTATGCCTTTTGAATACAGTTTGTGTTGCCTTATCCTTCATTGTTTGGGATGTTTTAATTGTTTATGCATTTTTAAATGTTAGAGACGTTGTTATTTAAAGAATATGTCTGCAAACCACAATACATTCTAGAAATAGAGAATGTTGTAATTTACAGGCAACTACAGTGAGTTAATTATTGATTACACAATATTATATTGTGTTGCAACACATTGTTAATATAGTAGAGTAATGGAAATGGTGTTCACAACATTAAACAGTCATATTTTATACTCATATTACCCTGTGGAATACTATAAATAAGTTATGCAGTGATTATTTGTCTGAGTAAATTACAAGAAAATGTGTTACAGTGTGAGGAAATGCACTAAATATACATTTGTTTCTGCATTTTGATTTTTAAAAGTCTATAAAGTTCAAAACACATTATTTCATTTTGTCAACACAGTCCAAAGTTCTGCAGGTTAACTTTACCCAACTATAAACTCCATGTAGGTGCGCATTTGAATCATATACAATATGATACAATATTCAATGAATTCTCAAGATAAAGAAAAAAACAACACGTGCACATGAAGCGGCTGGTAATGAAGAGATTCTATACTGAGGCAAGTTTAGTTTTCAAACCAGTGATTTATCTACTAGGTTTGCACACACACATTCAATATTTCTTTATAGTGTATATAAAGAAAATTAACTGTAACTGCAAAGCATCCTTACATAGTAAGGACTAAATCCATTCTATATATAATAACGTGAATCTTGCATAACTGTTATGATGAAACAGGTGCAGTGAATTCAGGATATGCCTGAATTCTATCCAACAATTTTGCTAAAACAAAATTAAAATACCCAAGCAGCAAATTATCCTCCATTAAGAGAAATCCATCAGAAAGCTCAAGGGATCATGAGAGTTGCTTGTAGGGGCAGTAAAAAGACAGTCATTATTATTCTCCGCTGTCATCTTCAGTATTTTATTTGACAAAAATGACAAACATGTTTTGAACTCCAGTCAAAAACGTAAAGAGAATGATGTGTTTGAATGGCAGGTGATGTCCAGAGACACGGCAGTTGTCCAAAACAGAAAAAGACGAGGAGCTTGTGAAGCACCACTTCAAAGCACAGCAATTATTCATTAAAAATCATTTGTTTTCACTTAGCGCTATGTGTCTTTTGGTAGGAGCAGTGAGTGCTACAAAAGAAATTGGTACCCATTTAATTCTCCTCACGACTGCACTTTGGAAAACACCTTTTTTACACACACACACACACACACACACACACACACACACACACACACACACACACACACCATAAACAGTCGCTGAAATACACCCTCCTTGTATTTCATCCAGGACTCGTTTTTTCTTTTTCTTTTTTCACTGAGAACACCCGTCTCTTTTGTTTTTGCCCAAACTCTGGTGAAATTCCAACACGAGGCGAACGGGGCAGGAGAAGGACTTAAGGAAAACATGTTGGAATTTTCTTCTCCTCTCAGATCTTCAGGGTTTCTCAGCAGCAATTACACAGAAGTGTTACCAGATGCCTCTCGCCATTGTCGGACCCAAAAAACCCCGTATCTGCACAAAGTCAGCCTATCTTTCAAGACCAGGAAATGGAAATGTGTTGGTTTTTTTTTTTTTTTGGTCTTTTGTCTTCGTCTTTTGCTTTATTTACACCAATACAATCCTGAAATTTAACGTATTTTATGCTCTGGAACAGCAGTGAAACTCAGATTGTGAGGAAGGAAAAACACTATCAGTTACGTGGTTGTTTCCCGACAGCAGCAGCGTTTGGTTTCTGCAATCTTATCTTATCCTTGAGCCTTGACTCCGAGCTCTCGACAATTAGTTTAAGAAAAACACACTTAGATGCTTGTGCACACACATGCACAGATGCTCTTCAACACACGTTTCTGCTCATGCTTCGACACACATGCAGGGAAACTGCAAGTATAACCGACATGTAGCCAACTTCAGACGTACAAACATCAGTAGATTTGGAGTAAATATGCTGTCCTTACAGACAAAAACACATTTCTAACCATTTTAGCTTTGTCTTTGAGGAAACATTTGTCTGAATATTCAATGACCAATCACAGTTGTATCTACTTGAGTAGACATAACAAAAAATTTCCCCGAACATTAGAATGAAATTTCAACCTACCAGGGCTACATTTCTGAGCAGAGAGGACAAGATGGGAAAAAGTAACAGCAGCAGTACCCAAGATGTACACAAAATGGTGAAATTTCAAGAATTTGCACCAATAAAATGTAGTTAAGTAGAAATGTAGATTCAAAAATCTATTAAAAATCTCATAAAACTGGCAATATATTTAATCACCAGTGGACCAACTTTCAAATTTAGTTAACCTCAAATGCAACTTGTTTATTTTAATGTCCAGTCCAGCGCAAAATTTAGTTGTAAGAGACACTAAATTAAATACATACATTATACCTATATGTTAAATCAATTGACTTTAGCTGGATGATGTTTTTTTTTCAGTTTTTAATCACATTATGCTTCATAATATTCACAGTATTCAGGTTTGTCATACACACTGCCTTTCAAAAGTTTGGTGTCACCCAGACATGTCCATGCTTTCCAGGAAATCTCCCACTTTTATCCATGTGCTAACATAATTACACAAGGGTTTTCTAATCATCAATGAGCCTTTCAACACCATTAGCTAACACAATGCAGCATTAGAACACAGGAGTGATGGTTGCTGGAAATGTTCCTCTGTACCCCTATGGAGATATTCCATTAAAAATCAGCTGTTTCCAGCTAGAACAGTCATTTACCCCATTAACAATGTCTATACTGGATTTATCATTCATTTAATGTTATTTTTGTTGAAAAAAATGCTTTTCTTTCAGAAATAACATTTCTAAGCAACCTCTAGCTCTCGAATGTTAGCGTACATCAACACCAATCAGTCACAGAATAAAACCACCTTCATAATATGGTATAGGTTCACAGTATGTGACCAGTTTCAAGCCAAACCATCCAGGTATGGACATCTGGGGGTGTCTTGCTCGCACATTTAAAAACAACAGGATAGAGCCAAAGTGTTGCACAGTTAAATACCAGGTCATACAACACAGTAACTAATAAATAAATATGAATAAAATGTGAATAGAACATAGAACACATTAAGAGATGAAGTCAGTGTTGAGCTCTACTTAAACCAAATGCCATTGAAAATAGGTGGGTCTTAAGCATGTTTCTTTCATTAAAATATTCCCAGTATTTTCTAAATTTTCCAGTATCCAGCAAGCCTCCACCACTTGGTACATGCTCAATAATAATAATAATACCCACAACAATAGCAACAATAACAACAATCATGATCATAATCATAAGAATCATGCCATTATATGTTATTGTATTATACAAAAGCATCAGTTTCACTCCTCATGGTCTGAAGAGCACATCAGACCACTGTACATACTCTTATAATATGCATAATAAGACTTACAAGAGGTCATTTCCTGAAATATTAATGCTTCTCACGTGTAACTTTTAACATACAACTCAGACCTAAACAGCTCAGATGTGACGTGACAAAATGAACATGTAAGAACAAGAAACACAGATCAGAAAATGGCCACTATTTTCAAACCGTTAAATAACTATGCAAAGTAATAAAGGAGGAAGGTAAAGGAAAGCTGAAAGGGTGCAGTGACAGGTTGGAGCGCTTAAAAAACTGTTGTAATATGGAAGATGGAAGTAAGATGGATCTCAGAAAGTGTCTACTGAGGAGAGAAGCAAACACTTGGAAGTCTAAAATATTCATTCTGCAGCAGCAAAAGTCAGCAGACTGAGCCGCCTCAACACCAAGAACCAGTTCTTCCATATTAGCAGACACACAGCTTTGTGGCTTCACACAGTTTTGTCAATCTTAGGAGTATGCTTACATCAGAGTGAAGATGCATCAGCCGTGTTTTTGAGTGCAGGTGTCACATCCGTACTATGTACAGATTTAAACTATGTAGATTGTGTCTGACTACAGACATTTTCATTACATTGATCAACACTTTCTGCAAATCTATGACAATTCAGACACTCAAGTCTCTCACAGACATATGTAGTATTTGGGATAGTTGGCAATGAGTTGGAATTTAGATCCCCATAAAATACACCTGATGCATTTCTTAAACACTTGTAAAGTGAACTCTGTCTCTACATGTGAGGTGACAGTGGAGGTTGATAATGCAGTGTCAGATTTGCAAATAAATCTGGAAGTCCAATAGACATTCTAGCTTTGTTAACCTCTGGCTGTACCATGCTCTAAAGTCCTGATCTTGGCAGAAAAACAACCTCAACCATAATAGGAGGAAGAGGGGATGTTAACTGAGTATGACCCTGCTTTCCATTTATTTAGATACACTTTCATAATGATTGTCTGCATTTGGGCTTAAGTAAGATTTAAATGTATACTTAAAGGTCTCAACTGGTGAAAATCTATTTTTATTGTGTTTTCTGGTGGTTTTTCAAAATTTAGGAGTGTTAAAAAATGGTTAAGATTTATAGATTTTCACTTCTGTTGTTCCTTAAACTCCCATAAATGCTATGGATGCTATGGAACACCCAACTAACCAATAGTCGTCCAGCTCAAACTGGGCTGAGAGCTGTCTAAGGCTGTATTTTGATCTAAAAATATTAGGAGTCACACTGTGGGGACATGACAGTTCAATTAACTTGATGAAAAGGGGCACAATATGGGACCTTTAAGTACAGGACGTGAATCCTTGGTACATAATGTTGGTTGCACAAACTAAGTAACCTACACGCCATGTATCGTATTAGAAAATATCCTCAATAGTTGTGGTGCATGACATTGACCACATCTTATCTTTGTTTTGCTCTAAAATTAACTGTCTTTATTTCTAAAGGGACAATTTGATATTTTTGGAAATATAGTTGCTTGAGATTACACTTAGCGTCTACAACCACCAGTTGGATTGTTTAGCTTAGCATTAGCTTCCTTAGCACAGGATGTTAATCAATGAATTTTAGAGGTGTTGGTAGTTGGATTTTGTTACGTTGGGTAATAATCCAGGCTAACTATTCCCCTCCATTTCCAGTTTGTGTGCTAAGCTAACTGGCTGCTGGTTGTAGCTCCATATTTACTCCACAGACATTAGAGAGGCATTGATCTTCTTATCTAACTCTTATCTGATGGCACTGAACTAAACTGGACTTCTTCACATGTGTGTAGCCACGCTAAGACTCATTAATGTGAATGAGTTCAGACAACGGCAGATCCAATGACAGATTTCCTCTACAGGCAATTTAATCTTAATCCACCAATCACGGGGCTAGCTGAGCCTGACGGGCCGTCCCCACCTACTGTGCAAAGCTAATGGAAGCAAGTGCCATTATGACAAATCAGATATTTCTGACAGTGCCTGCTGCCTCGCTGGCTTAACCTCAGAGTGTATCGCCTTTCAGTTTTTCAAATGGCAGTGAGCTGGGGGCCGTTTGTAAAGGAGGAAACTAAATACCTCATGTGGGCACATGGAGGGATTATGGGTATTTTCGGTTTTTGTGGGGGTAAGCTCAATTTTCTGACACAGTCGCTTTGGGGTTTCAATTCAGAGCAGAGGCACGTTTGATATGCACACACACACACACACACACACACACACACACACACACACACACACACACACACACACACACACACACAGATATATGCTTCAGCATGCTGTAAGGATCCACACAGCAACCCTCCTCCCTCCAACATGCAATCACTCTTACTCACTCATTCATACACCCAAAGAGGAGCTGCCTGTGCTCTCAGTTTCTCTCCAGGGAAAAGGTAATTGCAGCGGAAGCCGAGCTACCGAGCGCCAGTCGTCTGGTTGATAGGGATCAATGGGCAGAGCAGAACTCCTCAGAACCTCGCAGCGCAACATGCAACAGCTTCTCCTTTGATTCGGCCTTGGCTCTGGAACTTTTAATAACTGTGTTAGGAGGGCAGAGTGGTGATAAGGCCATAAAAGCTGTTGGATTCTAGGTTGCTGTGCTTCTCCTTTCCTGTCACTCACCATTTGTCCTTTCGATTGAAAAAAGGCAAAAAGTATGTCAAAAAAAGCAACCTTTGGTAACTGAGTGAACAAGATCAGCTCTGCACACATCATTAAACTTAGAAGTAACACATTTAGCTGCGACAGAGTTCCAAATATGAGTTAATAACATATTGGTAATGAGATAGAGGACTGTCTAAAGGTGTGTTCAGATAGAAGCTAAAGTGAGTATTTCATTCTACAAGTGCAAATTTTGACGTCTGAATCATTTGTCCTCATTAGCAGCCAATGCATCAGATGTTAACTGTAGGCTAACAAGCAGTATAGACATAATGTTCCTCTGTGTTTGTGTTCATCCTAGCCTCACTAGTCTTTAAATTCATAATCCCAAAGGGCCCACTGGTTTGATGTTTTCACATCAATGTACAGCACTCTAGCACATGCAAACTCCATTCAGTAAGAGCCCGGGAAGGTTGGGACGAGAACCGGGAATCTTCTAGCTGCAAGACGAAAGTCCTAAATAACTTTAATGCTCCCCAGGGAAACCGTTTAGTACTATTGCTCAAATACATCCTGTAAAAGTTGTAAAATGACAGATTCTACAATACAAGAACATCACACATCACATTCATAGTTTGCGTTAGATTCCCTCTATCACTGTGTTACTGACTGACCTCCTTGTGTTGCATGCAAACAAAGTTTCACCACCTCCACATAAGAGCCACCTGCTCAGATCTTCTGAGTTCATGTTCCTGTTTAATGTATGCAGGGTGTAAGCTCATCGATGTGCTTCAGCGATTAGAGTTCTGCTTCCAAAACCATTAATATACCATCTGAAGTTTAAAAACCCTCTTTATGTGTCACAGAATGAGTCACCTCCATCCTCCTGTGCTGCTACTGACACACAGGATTTCTCGATGCAGAACTTTACTAAACTAACAAATAAATATACATAAAACACAGATCATTGTCTGTACATTTACTTTAGCACATAATGATCATGTTTCACAAGTGTGCAGAAAGAGACAACATGCTGCCATTTGTTTTGCCTATTAACACAACTGTAGTCACATTTAATTTGGTAAAAAACACAGAAGTAAGATTGGAAATTGCCTGTTTCATTTCTAACACGTGCACTGCCACTATACAGTAAGAGCAGCTTCTGTTCAGCAGAACTGTTGTTTATGGCGTAACATTAAAAAAAATGGTATAATATTAGTGGCTGCTGATTGATATATTGAGTGAGTTACAGTTATGACTTCGAGCAAAACTGAGAAACAAGAAACCAAAAGTAGAAGCAGATATGAGGAGGAAAAAACAACAGACAACAGAAAGAAAGAAGGACTAACAAAATGAATGTTGAGACAGAAAAGAGGCTGTGATGGGTGTGAAGTGAAACCAGTGACTCACCTCCAGAATCTCATGGGAATTTATTCAAGCAACCGATTCTGGTGTTGTAGGGAGTTTATGCCCTCTCTAGGTGTTTTCCATTGTTTTTGAGTATAGTCTAGCTGGTTTGTTGAATGCAGCATTTACTCAATACAAACAGGATCTGCAAATATACAAATGTGAGCTGCTACAAGAAACCACGTCATCTAAGCTGGAATTACAATCCTGCAGAGATGCAGTTAGTTGTAAATCTACACAGAGATGTTTGTCACAGATAAACTCAGAGTTAAACTAGTATTTATAAGGAGGGGAAGCCCCGGGATCACAGAACAGACTGCAGACAGTAGAAATAAGGGACTATTTCTTCACTAGACAATAGTTTCTATGAAAAAAAGTGGCATTGTGTGCTCAAAGAGATGACATTTTGCTGTTGTACCACAAACTAAATTCCATTCAGCTTTATTGTGTTGGGTCAGATGTTTCAAAATGTATCTATAACTGTTTGAATTAAAAGATACCATGAAGATTCTCATTTTTATTTCACTTTCTGTACCTTTCTTATAATTTGGTGAGGCATCATTTTAAACAAATTCAAAGAAAAACAGGACAAAAATACATCAAAAGTTTACAGGCCTACAGGGAAATACATGTGCAGTGGAAGACCTATTTTTAAAGTTTTATTTGCATTTAATTCACAGTTAAGGAAACTCCAGCAAAACATCTGCCATGTTTCTGCATTGATCCAAAACTATCTCTAGTAACTGAGAGAGAAAATATTCTAAACTGTGTTTCCATTATAATTCTGTGCACAATGGAGACATTTGCAATAATAGGAGTAGTTTAAGGGTTAATATATAACTGTGTATCATAGTTGACATTTTTGCTGTTTTCAGGCCTAAAATCAACATGGCCGCCTATAACCAAACACTACATGGTATTTTTACAGAAAGATTCTTCTAAATATTATAAATACAACTGAGTAAAATTGAAATTGAAAGTTATTTCTAAAGATATTGTAGTAAACCTGTTGACTTCTTCATATTAAATAAGTCAGAAAGCCTTGGAGTCTGGCCAGTCTGTTCTTCAGGAGGAAATGACATCATGTGGAGCAGGTCATGTGATCTGGAATTAACACACTTCCTGGAGAGGTGTTTTTGGAATGGGGAACTTAGTGGAAAGTGATTTCTAGGACACAGATACAATTTGTTGTTTTCCAGATAAAATTTGACAAAAAAGAAATATCTGTCATGATTATCTCAACTTAATAAAAAGAACACAATCCAACTATTTCTGAATCAGCTCATTTTATTATTGTTCAGCTCATTAGAAGGTGGTTGGTATTAAATTCAGACGGTTATTTAGTTGACATTTTAGTGATATCCAGTCATTTTTTATTAATAAGTTTTTGTTTCCATGATAAATAATTATGGAATTTGCAAAGACATGATATATATGTATATAATGAATATTTTATTTTTTTACTTTTAATAAAAATATATGCAAGATATATCCCATGGACTTCAAAAGTCCTTCAATTATATATTGACCCTTGAAGTTGTTGTCTGTATAAATCGCAGATATTAATCTTAATGTTGTATTAATGTTTAAATTGCTTCTATTGTGTGCTATGCAAATATTTCTATTCTGATGGTTTATTGTCATGCTCTGGCAGTTTTGTTTGTTGAAAATGAATACAGTATCTATGCTACTGAATGCTATTTCAGTTAATTTTGCGATTACATGCTGCTATTAAAGTTCTGTACATTTCTCTTGTCATGTGTACATTCTGACCGGTAACTGACACGCTGCAGTGCTTCTCTTTCCACGCTAGTTTCATCCACTCTACCTTTCTGTAACACACTGTAAACTGTCATCTCCAGCCCAGCATCTGGGTGGTTTGAGAGGGCGCGGCGTAAACAAACCTTCCACAGGGATCTGATTCCCACCACAGTGGGAGGACGGCTGCCCAGAGGTGGACAGCATGTTTTGAGTTCTGAACCAAATTGAAGAGAGGGTTCTCCGAAGAAGCACTAACAACAGAGCAACTGAGAGATACTAACATTTACACAGATTAACCACACACACGGATGCACATGTAGGCTGCAGAAGAGAAACGGTTGGATTTGCACACATCCACGAGCCAGATGCACACATCCGCAAGGAGATATAAAGTGGAGTGCATTTCCACCACACGAAAGGAAAGATGCCAACATTTACACAGGAGGAAAATTAATGCAAACACACACACACACACACACACACACACACACACAGGTGGTGGCAGACCCCCTACTCCGTCCACATATGGCTGCAATTGACCAGTAGGGTGGGTGGATGAATGGCAGCCGACCAACCGGTGGTATAATTATCTGACCAGCCTCTTTATGTAGCCTTAAATAGCAGTCTTGTTTTCACTAAAAATAAACTGTCATTTCAGCCTGTCGACATCTGACCCCTGACACCTGACCCCGGGCCAGAAAGGACAAAGGGCGGCCATCTTGGATATGGTGCTAAATATAGCAGAAGGACCCCTCTTTAGTCTTGAACCTGAATCAGGAAAGGGGATTTATTTATTTTTTTTAGAAAATCAAGCAAAAACAATATGCTCCTCTGGTGCTTGAAGGAACCAATTTAGTAGAAAAGCTACTCTCTTTATTGCTAAGCACTCTTAACATGTCCCATAGACACAAGGAATGCCATTCCTTCACACAGCAAACACTTGTAACACCAAAACTATCCCAATGGATTCACTATTCTGGCTTCTCTTCTTTTAGAATTGATTTTAAGATGTTACTGATCACTTTTAAAGTTCTCCAGGGCCTTACCCCTGGCTATAGTTTCGACAGGTTGACCCCGTAACGTCCCTACAGTAGCTTAGGTATTTCTGAAGTCAATAGTTCTGAAGGTGGCCTTCTTGATCTCCAGAGGTGGCCAGAGGGGAAACTAGGCAAAGCCAGCTAGACACACCTTCAACTTTATTTTATGCAGTTTGATGGGATTACCCATGATGTAACCATGCATATATGTAATACTCTGTAAGAAAAGTTGTTACTGTGAATGTATGAACTGTTATCTGGTTGATGAGGAGGCTGTTGTGGAAGTAGACCTGTATGTTCAAAAGAGGCCTATGCTGCTTGAGTTGTACTCAATGAATCTCTACTGTGGAGACAACAATGTACCACAGTAAAAAGTTCAAAAAGTTCTCAATCTGCTTGTTGTGTATGTGCACAGGGTTTGTTGTGGACATGATGCAATAAAAATACTGCCTGAACCTGCACTATCAATAGCGGGACCTGTGTTATTCACATTTTCATGACCACTGGTAGCTGCACGTTTGTAATTTCTCCATGGATCGCAAACTTCAACAGAGGAGAAATTCCATCAGTCAGCAGCAGGAATAATTCAAGCCTCAAGCTGACGACCATCACTGATGACAAGAGGTGGGTTTGTGGCTACAAGCAATAGTAGAAACAACAGTTTTCAATGTGGAAGTAGTTTCCAAAACCAGACGAGGAGCATCAGGTCAGGAGCTTGTTGTTTTCTTCAACATTCACATGATGGTGCAGCAGGAATTCATCCTCCAGAGTTCCACTGTAACGTCCTGTACATGTGTCTCCATTCAAAGTTTGGCTACAGCAACATAATGATCACTCCTCATCCATCCTACTAGCCAGGTTTGTTGTTTTGACACAATTTAAGAGATTCACTGCCTATCAAAAATGGTGCTTTCCCTGCTTAGATAACAGGACTTCCAGTGAGTGCAGAAGCTCTGGGAGCAGGAAGACTACTTCAATGGGGATCAGATTTGAATTAGGTTTTTGAGTTATAGAGGAGGAGTCTCCAAACTTTTTCATCATCACTGGTGTAGAGAGAATGATCACAAGAAATACAACTCCAAAGATCTGCAACTAGAAACTCTTGCAGGCAGGATGGAACCACCTGGATAAAAGCGTCTGTGAAAGAAAATTGTAGAACTGTAGAATTGTAGACGCTTTCTGAGGCGGAGCAAGTCGTACCACTTTTCCCTCCCTTTAGATTCTCTCTGTACACTCTCCCCTTCTGTCTCTGAACACCAGATCACCACCTGTTCACCCTCACAACTCCCCCTCCTCCTCTGTCACACACACACTTCTGCAGAAAAGAGTTAATGACCCTGACCTGTGATTATGATAGCCTGTGGTGTTCACCTGCAACTCTGACACACACACACACACACACACACACACACACACACACACACACACACAGACACACACACATACACACACACACACACACACAGACACACACACACACACAGACACGCACACAGACACGCACACACACACACACACACGCACACAGACACACACACACACACACACACACACACACACACACAGACACACGCGCACACACACACACACACACACACAGACACACACACACACACACACAGACACGCACACACACACACACACACAGACACACACACACACAGACACACACACACACACACACAGACACGCACACACACAGACACACGCACACAGACACACACACAGACACAGACACACGCACACACACACACACACACACACACAGACACGCACACAGACACACACACACACACACACACACACACACACACACACACGCACACACACACACACACACACACAGACACGCACACAGACACACACACACACACACACGCACACACGCACACACACACACGCACACACAGACACACACACAGACCTGTGACCCTGCAATAACACATAGGGCCAGATGTGTAAAACTCTCTCTTGCACACATAAACACAATGTTGAATGGAAGATATGAATGACTACTTGTCATCAGTTTCACAAATATAGTCAGGAATAGTTAGCAAGCAAACGATGTTAATGTTCACATCTGTATATCTTGGTAAAAAGTTAAAGCTAACACTCCAGAAAATGTTCAAAAACAATCACTTTAATTGAAGAGAAAGGAAAAATCTTGCACTTTGTATGTTGTAGAGGAATTTTAGTTCATGATGGGAATTACTACGGAATTGATGAGGAAAAATATGTGGAAAATGAATCTTAAGTTCATGTACGGCCTTTTTAATATTAGCCGGATGTGGACCTGAACTATTATTATTTTTTATTTTGTAGCCCTTTAGAGTATTCTAAGCTTATCATAAGTTTCATAAAACACCATAGGTGATGGCAAACTACACACCTTCCTGTAGTTCTGGAACAACATAAAACTCAGGTTGTAATAAACGATTCTTCTAAAGTGAACTGGACATCTTTAAGTACCCGACATCTCGGTATTGGTTTGTGTTTATCTACAGAACCATTCTGGGTACTGTTCCTTCTTATTTGTCTTGTCTTTTAACAAAGAAACATGGAAGTCACAATCTGCGATCTATGGATTCTCTGCAGTTTGTCATCCCCAAAGAACGATCTGAACTGGGCAAGAATGCAATAGGTTTTCATCATCTGATGCTTGGAATAAATTACAATCTCAACTTCAACTTCAAGGCCTTGTTCCACTGAATGAGTTTAAAGTTCTGGTGAAATTATCTGTGATATATTAAGTGTTACACATGAGCAAGTTTTAATGCTAACTTTATCTGCTGTTTATTGTTTTTAATGTGACTATGCTGCTGCTCTATTGGCCAGGTTTTTCTTGTAAAGGCTGATCTCAATGAGACTAACCTGGTTAAATAAAGGCTAAATTTAAAAAAAATATATAACAAATACACAATAGAACATATTAAGGAGCAAACCTGTTTAACAGAAAGTGTCAGTTTGTTGTCTGTTATGACACATTAAGCAGACACAGAACAGCACTTGCATGTATGTGGAATTTTTACTTTGGTCCACTACATGAATGGAAACGTCTCCTTTTTGGTCTCCACCAGTGTAAAATTCCTGGTTCTTGAGCTGCTAAATGCTCCACTGTATCAACCACAGTGAGCCTTTAACAACGTCTACCTGGGGTTTGGAAGTGCAGCAGGTTTATTAAAGTTTTTCCCACTTAGTTTTCTATCTAATAAAAAAAACACTGAGCTAAAGGACAATAAAAAGTTCCATCGATCAGAGAGGAACTTCAGAACTCAGTGATAATTCTTTGTGAGGTCATTACAAGAATCAGAAAACAGTTAACATGGTGTTTGGATTGATTCTTACTCTACAAAAAAATGATTAGAGCAGCTTTAATCTGTTCCTCTACTCTACATCATCATCACATATCATATATAAACTTGTAGTACATTCACTGTGGTAAATGTTGCAGAAACTACCTGATGTAAACTAGAAATTAAGAGAACATTTCTGAACATTTTGAGCACCATTCTATGAGTTTCCAGCTCATAGGTGAGAAATTCCTGCCAACTTTTCCAACTCTATCCGTTTTCCACAAGTATGTTCTTTACATATTCTGATATGTTTGGCATGTGTCTAATCTGTTTGATTTTCTTCGGGGGAAACTGTTACACATGATGTAAAGCAGCCCGGACACTGGAGAAGGGACTGTGGGGGTAAAGTACTCTTTCAACAACATCACATTTGATCACATATGACATGGAAATTGCTCTTTACAAACTCACCGCCTGGGCAAAGAGTTCATTACAGTACCACAACTCTAAGGTTAAATATTTCACTTTGCCTTGTTTTTTTTGTTTCTCTTTGCAAATCTCCTGTTTCACATCACCACACACCCATACAGAGCTGATTTTTTCCCCTCTGTACAGTAATTTCTGTACCTTCTCTTTAGAAGATGAAGCCGTTGATGAAGTAATATAATGGCCTTAAACAGCTTGTAACTGTTTTATTTTAGACATAAAAAAGAGTTTCAGGTAGAATATGCTCCTTTAAAAACTGAACAGTACAGGGAAAATGCCAGTTTACAAGCTTTTCTGGAGCTTTTAGCCAGGTTGACCTCATGCTGAGAGGAAACGTTCATCTTTGTACACAGTCTATGGTTAGTCTATGGTTAGTGCTCGGCTCTTAAGTTTATGCTGGAAATTAAACTCTTGCTTTCTAGGCTCCATGAAATAGAGCAATATGGGAAAAATGAATTCATAATAGAGCAAAAATTTACTTTGTTTTCTTTCAATTGATGTATCTTTTATAATGCTCATCTCCAGGGAAAATCTGTTGTTTCTTTTTCTTTTTTAATTGCAAGAACAAAGGTGGCTATTATAATAAAAAAAACTGGCAGCAAAAACTTGCATTGTGGGATCAAGACCCTACCCTAACCCTACTAACCCAAACCCTACTAACCCTAACCCTACTAACCCTACCCTTACTAACCCTAACCCTACTAACCCTACCCTTACTAACCCTAACCCTACTAACCCAAACCCTACTAACCCTAACCCTACTAACCCTACCCTTACTAACCCTAACCCTACTAACCCTAACTCTACTTACCCTGCTAACGCTGTCTCTCAATATGTCCATCCTTCACGTCCACTGAGAAGCACCAGTTCAACTCTTTCTTCTGTCGACAAAGCCATATTTGATCTGTGGAGGCAAAAAAATATATAGTTAATGAGATTTCCTATGTGTCCAGACTTTAGGGACACCCTGTATTGTATACCAGAAAAAACATTTAGTACGTTCCAATGCACAGTATTTCAAACGTAGTGCGCAAAAAATACAAGGAGGTTCTATTTTATCTGGTTGGATTTTGTAGTCTGAAGTCCAACATGCTTTTCTGACCATTCTGACCCACAATCCTTTGCAAATCTACTTCACATACATCACAGTTCCTTGTGTCGTACCCAGTTGAATGCATACTGCATGTAACAGTACCACTTTGTGAGGGCAGCTGCCGTACGTACTTAAAGCAAAAAGACTACGTTTGGAATGCAGCCTTCCTCTCTCCTCTTCACCACCACCTGCAACAACACTCACACATCAACCGACCTCTGAAACAATCTGGAGGTTGGGTCACAACTGGATCAAGAGGCCCGGAGTGTAGGGACAGAAGTCTGACACACTGAAGGACAGATGTCCACACACACACACACACACACACACACACACACACACACACACACACACACACACACACACACACACACACACACACATAGACAGAGGAAGCTGGGAAACTAAAGGAAGCCATGGTGACAAACCATTTCCCCTGTTCAGCAATTACCAACCATTCAACTCTGCAGCGAGGCTCATTACATCCAGGCCTGGAATGACATTTGGAAACGGTTGAAGGGGGCCCGTTCAGCGCTGCACTTTGTTGTTGTTATTATTATTGTCTGTGCTGAGAGCAGCCCATTAGCACATACTCCGGTCCTCCCCGAGCCTCTCACCACCTGCACCCAAACATGTTAGAGGAGATCGGACCCACGTCCCGAATACGAGGCCGGAGTCGTTCACCGTCTCCAGTCCTGCCAATACTGTAAAAACACAGCAGCACTAGTTCTGACATGTATTTTAAGGCATTTTAAGGGTACTCAGTAAACATATTTAGACCATTTGAAAGACAGGATGGTGTTAAAAGGCTTATAGAGTGTGAATAAAAGTGAGTAGAATCCATAGTTTATACACGCATGTCCAGGGAATTTATAGTTTTTTCTTACTGTGTTAGCATATTTAAAAATCTTCTAAATACAGTCTTTCCTTTGTAAAAGAACAACTCATTTCATGATTCCAGTCCTCTAGTTAACGCCTAAATAAGCTGCTGTCAGACGTTACAACCAGCACTGCTCCCAGTAGAAGCACACTGAAATACTGTCATACTTGTATTTGGTGCGATATCAACACATTCATAGATATGAATTATAAATATTTTTGTGCAGTTTAAAACCCTGTGCAATATCAGTATTTCTACACATACAAGAATCTGAGCAATGTTGTAATTTTCCTACTTATGAAGATTTTCTGTGCAACATTACCACTTCTCTATCAGTATTTCTACTCATGACAGAATCTGTGTAAAACCACTGATATGTGAAATATTGTTCTTTCCATCCAGAGGAATTTGGACAATCTGAATTAGTGCTTATGGATATTTTAGTTAAATGTTTGCAGTCTCTCCTTTGCTGTTGTAACAATGCAAATGTTCCCACTGTGGGGTCAATAAAGGCTTATTTTACTGCGTATCTGTTAAAAAACGGGGGACATTATTGATTACCGGTTGTATTTTTTGAAAGCTTGCTTTTTATCCACATCTTTATCAAAGAATAAAACATAATACAGGAAAAGATACAGATGTAAAGACAGTATAAATAAAGGATGATTGGTACAAACTATGAATATATATATATATATATATATATATATATATATATATAGAGAGAGAGAGAGAGAGAGAGAGAGAGAGAGAGAGAGAGAGAGAGAGAGAGCGGGACTGATGTAAATCTGGTTAAATCTTTTCTGAAGAGTGAAGTTCCTGTTTGTCTTGCAATGTTGGTAATAAGAAGATTTAAAGTAGATTTTTAGTACAAAAAAGGTGAGAAAAAATCCTTTTTTTCAGACATGCAGTAACTTAAGTTGTACAGTAATGTTATGTTCCTGTTTGGCAAATGTTTCACAAAAATAAATGCTGGACTATAAATAACTAACTTTAGTTAATGGCTCTACAATTTAATTGGAATTAATTGGAAATTGGGAATGTAAAGTACTTCCTCTATATGTCTTTTTAAAAAATTTTTACTAAGTATATATTTCAAAATTACACCTACAAGGTGGTATTAACCAATATGATTAACAGAACAAGCCTATTCATAAGACTGAAGAAAATAAAGAACAATTATATTATACAAGAAATGTATTACTTGGATTAAGATGTCAAACAAATGCCACTAAAATGTGTGTTTTACACTAAAATGTATCTTTTTATTTAGACTCTACTGCTCCCTGATGAATGTTAAACTGTTATAATATTCTGACACACAAACTTAACTCCTTTCAAACATAAGAAAAAAGGAAAGAAAGTAAAATGAGACAGAATTTTACAGATATGGTGAAATAATGTGAGACTATTGTACTGTAGAGCCCAGATGTTAACATCTGTAATTCTGTGTGGTACAAACGCTCTGGCAGCAGCTTCTAATCACTTCCCCGGCTGCTGAACTGTTGACTCGGTTGGTGATTATAGATTTGCAAGGAAAAATGTCATGTTTGCTCCAGTGTGTGGATGAAACCTGTAATATTATAAGTTCAAACCTCACAGTTGGGTCTCTAGCATTTTGTTGCAAATATTACACTTAAAACAGCCTCAATGAAGCCTTTTAACTGAGGGTCAAACCTCAAATTATATACATATGAATGAACAGAATATTTGAAATAAGGTGATGCTGCACTGTAAATACAGATATGGTACAAATACAGCCCTGTTCATAACAATGTAACGATGAATATGTCATTTTTTAAAAATTTGTATTTAACCAAGAAATGTTTTTGACTAACTAATTCTTGAATGACATGGTTTGAAACATTTGGCAGGAAAAAAAAAGTAAAATATGAAATTATAAGAACTAGTAACTAGTTAACTGACTAATGAGAATATTGACTATATGTATAATATGACTACATGATATTATTATATATTACATATTACTATATGATATTAAAGACTATATAAGATTAAACTTGTCTGGTATTATTATATTTTATATTGTTTTTGTGTACGTCTTATAACCTTTTAGACCTCCCTGTGCCTTATTTTATTGTAGTGTAATGCACTTCTGGACACCTCACTTGGGGAAATATTAAAGTTTATTTTGATTTGATTTGATTTGAAGTCCTCAGCAGGGTTAAATGTCAACAGGATTCCATCTTCTGTTAAAGACACGCTTCCAGTGGAACCATGTGGATTATACACATTTAGAAAGAGATTATCACGAATATTTGGAGAATGAAATTAAATTTCATATGCTTGCATTGTGCTGGAGTGGCAGCAGAAAGCTCAGATTTAAGCAGCTGCAGAGGTGGGTTAAAAGACAGACAAACTCAGTGTAACCTTAGGAGGGAGGTAGAGGCTTCCAGGTTTCACAGCCTCTTTTATGGAAGGAAAAGTGTCAAAATTTCCCCGCAGCTCTTTCCACTGCCGACCTACTGAGCCAAGAACGACCACAGACGCACACAAACACACACTCCACGCTCGCCCTTTAGAGCTGCTGGAGAACAATATCACAGACGGCGAAGAGTCAACAACAGTTGTTTGTGAAGACCGCATGGAAAGAGAGACAAGGCGGGAGCTGGAAAAAGCCAAAATGTCTGCCTCTACGTACAAATGGGCCAACGGTTGTGTTTGTGTTGATATGGAGGTTTACGTCATGGGAATATGCACAGCAGCTCGGCTTCATTTGGTTGTTGGTCCATGGAATCACTGTAATTCATTTTCAGTTCAGAATTCAGCCTCATTCAGGAGTCAGATCAGGGTCTGAATTCTGGGGTTGTCTCCAGAAAAACACTTCTGTAACTCTGAGTGAAGACATTAATGGAATGATGCTTCCTCACTGACTTCCGTCGTCATCAATTCAACTCAATTTTCAATTCGATTTTATTTATATAGCGACAATTACAACTCAAATGGTCTCAAGACACTTTACAGAACCCATATGCCTGAATCCAATTAGCAGCCCTAAGGTGATAGTGGCAAGAAAAACACCCTTTTAACAGGAAGAAACCTGGAGCAGAACCCAGCTCTTTATATGGGGGGATCCATCTGCTGCTGGCCGGCAGGTTGAGAGGGACAGAAGAGGTAGAGAGGGGAGGGATAAGGGGAGGGATGGGAGAAGTGGTGGGTGAGGGACAAGGAAACATGTAGCACTCACTGGGATACATGCATGACAAGAGTAACATAGATGACACATACAAAGTAGAAGCCAACAGTGAAACTGATTCATAAGTTTACTGTTAAGGTGTAAGTCTCTGCCACTAAATATATTACATATATAGCTGGTAGTGAGATGGAAAGTGTGTAGATGAGCATATCAAGTATAGCTAGGTCAATACAGAGTAGACTGGTGGAAATGGGCAGCTGGAAGCAGTGGGTTGGAGGAAAGATGAGATGAGATATATGTTCATTATTGTAAGTTAGAAAATAAAGACGCTTAATGTAACGGAAATGTAAGACGGATACCTTCTGACTCACTAGACTTTGGGTATAAACTCTCTACTGTGGTCCTCTTGTGCTATCCCTGTGTTACTGTGTCCAAATTCCCCATTTGCTAACAGCTATCTTTAACCAGCTCCGTACACACTGGCAAAGCACTGGACTGTGTAACAAGGCAGCTCTGCTTGGTTCCTTTGGTGAATTAACCATTTTAATGACAGTTTTTTTGCCTCCCTGCGTGCAAATGTTCCACTAAAACAATTAACCATCACTGTTTGCACAGGCACAGTGGTTACATCCCAGGTTTAGCACCACCCAAGACCACTGGGTTAAAGAAATACGAACAAGCCACAGCATTTGCCCCCTGTGGCAGAACAATAATGAGGTGCAGTCAGACCATTCTCCAACACTGATGCAGCTCTGTGGAGATGGTTAGAACCAGACCTGACAGGTTTCTGTTAAAAACAGGGTGAAAACAGTCTGAATTTATCATTATTGGCTTCTGATTTATTTATTCCGTTTTATTCTTGAGTAGATATGATGGCAGACAAACAAAGCTGGACTGAATATAATAATGTATTATTGGAAACACTGTAGATGTAAAGCTTGTGGACACATGTGATATTAGCATTGACCTTAGCATTTTAGTTCAAAGCACCATTGTACCCAAATGCAACCTTGCATGACTGTAGACTCTTATAGGAAAAAAAATATGAAAAAAAACAGAACTGGGTCAATATGTAACTGAGGGAATTTTGAAGTCCATGGGATATATCTTGCATTCATTTTCCTAAAAGTAAAAAAAAAAAAGAATGTTTTTTATGTTCATTATGATCAAGTTTTTACAAATTCCATAATTATTCATTATGGAAACAATCACTTAATAAAAAAAAATGACTGGATATCACTAAAATGTCAACTAAATAACCGTCCAAATTTAATACCAACCACCTTCTAATGAGCTAAACAATAATAAAATGAGCTGATTCAGAAATAGTTTGGATTGTGCTCTTTTTATTAAGTTGTGATAATCATGACAGATATTTATTTTTTGGCAATAGATCAAATTTTATATGAAAAATAACAAATTGTATCTGTGTCTGAGAAATCCCTTCCCACTAAGTTCCCCATTACAAAAACACCTCTCCAGGAAGTGTGTTGATTCCAGATCACATGACCTGCTCCACATGATGTCATTTCCTCCTGAAGAACAGACTGGCAAGACTCCAAGGCTTTCTGACTTATTTAATATAAAGTAGTCAACAGGTTTACTACAATATCTTTAGAAATAACTTTCAATTTCAGTTTTACTCAATTGTATATATAATATTTAGAAGAATCTTTCTGTAAAAATACCATGTGGTGTTTTGGTTTGGTTGATTTTAGGCCTGAAAACAGCAAAAATGTCAACTATGATACAAAACGTCCCTGAATTCTATATTGACCCACCTATAGATTTGTTAGTATGTGATGACAGTACGTTTAGACTCTGTCTCAGACTCGGAGCTGCAGGATCAGCACGGCACATCTAGACTCTCAGATCTGATCTCTCCAGTGTAGTTTCGGTCTGCTGACTTTCTGGCCTAGAGCCATGTTTGTGTGTGTTTTGTATTTTTCAGCGTTCACTCCATCGTGACCGTTAGTGTGTGTGTTGCTGAGTGTGAGGTTATGAACAGTGTGAGTCTGTGTGGTTGTATTAGTGATGTGTGTGAGTGTGTGTTCCATCTGGGTGGTCAGCCAATACATTAACCAGCGCAGATGTAAACAACAACCAGCTAATGAGGCACAGTAGCCATGAACCTGGTGTTTATTTGTACAGCGATACATCAAAATGATGGACTCGGCTGCAGAACCACGTCATGGTTTTGAGATAGAAACTTGGCTTTTGGTGTGTGAGCTAAAGGTTATGGGTATGAATCCTAAATAAAAAAGAAGAAATACTAGAAACAAAAGAAAACACTGTAATTGTTTTTGAAAAACTCCAGTAAACAAGTGCAAAAGTGGTAAGTCTTACTGTGAGGACCTACAGTTAGCAACAGGCAATAAAAGTGCATAAAAGTAATTTAGACATGACAAAAAGGCATTAAAGGATAATCCCAGTTCATTTACATACTTGCAGGTATTGTGGTTCTGTGGGTTGAGGAGTTGCATGAACAGACATGCAGGATGATTAGGTCCACTGATAAGTGTTCCAGGATGGAGATTCCCTAATGCAGTTTGCAAAATGTCTATTTGCATCAGATAATGTGTGTATTTCATTTCAGTCAGGCTCAATAACCAACATTCAGAATTATTCATGGGAAAAATTGTGGGTTTTTGGAAAGCTGCAGGGAGCTTGTGCTTTTTGTCCTATTACAGCCCATTTTTTGCAACGCCTCGTCTCTTAGAATTCTTACAGCAGAGTGGCTGAATGCAAGTTTAGCCTGACCCCTAAAAGCACAACTGGCACAATAATATGAAATACACCACGCTGAAATAAACATGCATTACCTTTTAGGGAAATAAATAAAAGAAACATAAGGAAATGCATATGAAAATCACATTAATAGCCTAATAAATGACATTATTTATATGTTCAGACACAGAAGACAGTCACTAACAGGCTGCTTTTTAAAACTGCAGTGGTCATGACCAAATTCAAAACATTTTTAGATTTATTTCCAGAGGCTTTGACATCAGCCTGAAAAGTCAATGGAGATGAATACAAGAAGAATCTGTTGAAGATACCCAGCATGTCCTCTGTATGTCCAGTGGTTATAAGACATCATTTTATCTGATGTCCACATACAATATGCTCAAAAGTCATAGCAATATAAAGCATTATTATTAGGGCTGGGACTTAACACGTTAATTTTGATGAATTAATTGCAGAAAAATAATGCACTAAAAAAATAATGCATTTAATCCCATCTTTCTCAGTTCAGTTGATGACAAAAACGTCATCAGCATTATGCTGAGTTATTGTGGGACACACGATCCATGCATAATAATTATTATTAAAAATATTACATTGATTTAAAAAAAATTCCCACAATTACAAGAGACATCAGTGAAAAAAACAATACCAAAAAAGGAGGTTTTGGTTTCATTTTAACTGTTTTATTTCAGATTCAGTTTGGTCATGAGGATGAGAGAAAAATGGCATTTAAGGGGAACTCCAGACTTGATATTTTTAAAAATATTTTCAAACATTCTTTTCACTTAGTTTTTTTAGATTTGGTCTCAGGACAAGAACATTTACACAACAACAGCATGTTTCAGGATTTTCTACATGGATTATTTGAAATTTGATGTAAAATGTCCTCCAGTTCTGGAACGATCCAGTGACGGTTGAATTGTGTTTTCATTTGTCTTCAGTAAAACACCTGGAGTATAAAACTGCCTGCACGATTCCACCAGAGGGCTTTATATTTATTCAAAAGCATTCTCTGACATCACTGAAATGCCTCATAAAAGCCTAATGATGCAGCTTTTGCGTGTCGTCCTCTTTCCCTCTTTACGTTCTATAAACAGAACTGGATGCAAATGGGGACGTGCACGAGGCGTGATTGACAGTTATTTCCACACCCAGCAGGGGCGAGAAGGCGATGGAGGGGAGGGTAAAAACAGAGGAAATCCTCCTTCTTTCTGTCTCTCACTCTCTCTCTTTCTCTGCACAAAAAAAATGTTTAAGAGATTAAACTAAGTGAGTTGAGATTACCGGAGAGAATCTGAGGATTAAGGTGTTCAAACAAGACCGTTAGCTAAGTGCAGCATTTTTCCAAGCAGGACAAACATCTACTGTCAGTCACAGAGAAGCCTTTCAGACCTGACGATGAAAGTTGAATTTTCTGTCGCTTCAGCTGGAAGGTTGGACACCAGTAAAATATACTGAATGCAAGCCTGTCAGCTGAGATAACTTCTTTGTATTTGCTTGTTTTGTCAGTGTATTTTGTTTATGTAGGTTCTACATAAAGTTGAAGGTGATGATGGAAAAGATTCCCAGGTTTCAGATATGTAAGAACTTTTATTTTTTATTTCGTTTTTGGAAAAGTACAACTTGGTCTATGATAACATAGTATTCAAATGCAAAGCTGGTAGTTTGCAAATCCAAAATTAGACAAATTTTGAAAGAATAATTCTTTCAAAGCTTGTCTAATTTTTTAAAATGTTTTGTTGAATATTTTTTCAAGTTTACTCAGCAATCTTACATTTATAATAATCTCAGTTTCTCATGTCATATGGCTGAATATAAATTTCATTTTCTGGATCCGATCAGACTTTTAGTGGAAAACTTCAGCAACATCAGCTGTTTGTGTCAATGCACCAACTCCCAATACAACAGTAGTGGATGGAAACATTCAGTTTTGTGGCTTTTCTAGAAATTTGCCTAAAATTTGCCTGAAATTGTTTGGAAACCAATGAATGAATTTTATAGCACTAAGATGAAAATGAGCCTGAACGCATCTGCTGAACCCTCCATACCAGACCTCACTTGGGGATATTTGATAAAACTGTTGCTTTTATTCATGTGCTAACAGAACTACACAAAGGTTTTCTAATCATCAATGAGCCTTTCAACACCATTAGCTAACACAATGTAGCATTAGAACACAGGAGTGATGGTTGCTGGAAATGTTCCTCTGTACCTCTATGGAGATATTCCATTAAAAATCAGCTGTTTCCAGCTACAATAGTCATTTACCACATTAACAATGTCTACACTGGATTTATCATTCATTTAATGGTATCGTCATTGGAAAAAACTGCTTTTCTTTCACAAATAATTTTTAAGTGACTCCAAACTTTTGAACGGTGCAAATCAGTGAGCTTCCATCTCCCCGTTTTGTTGAGTAGATAAATCATCGACACAAATTATGAACCAGTGTGTCGGTTTTAAAATATTATGTAAAGTACTAGAACCACATAACTGTATGTTTTACTTCCATAGTACTTTATACTCATCATATCAGAGTTAAATGATGTCCTTTATAAAGTATATTATTTTGTTATAAATTAAACTATTTCACCTCATGTTCAAGTAGAGTTGAAACAAGTCGATACATTGATTAATCAAGAGAGAGAAATTCATAATATACTAATATATTGATAATCATGTGCCTTATTTTTCATCTAAAAATCTCAAATTTTATATCAGCTTCTAAAATGGGATTTGCCTCCTTTCAGTTGTTTTTCCTGTTTTAATTGATTGCTCACAGTTTTGACATAATGGTTCGTTTAAAAACGCTCACGTTATCATAGTGGCACTTTGGACATTTTGCGGCAATGTCCGTATTTTTTAAAATTCAAATAATTGATTGTTTGAGAGAATAACAGTTTATAAAATAGTTTACAGAGTGTCTGTTGTTCAGCAATAGTAAAAAGCTGTTCACATATTAATGCACCAACAAAGTTTATATAAATAGTATCAGTGATGCATTTTCCTGTTCATACTTTTACTTAACATCTTCAATGGAGGGATTTATAAGTAATTGAATTTTTTTTACAGTGTAGTCTTGATACCTTTATTTAAGGATCTTTGCCATTAACTAGCAATTGGAATTTAATTTTATTTAAAACACACAGAGCCTTTTTTCTTTTTCAGCATCCTATTGACTGGATTTGTCACTGTAACATATCTGAAGGCTTCTTTAGCGAAGGGGAACATGACAGATATTTAGAGATTCAGACTTAACAAATAGAACACTCAATAAGCATAAACAACATGACATTATCTGAGAATTAAACAAAACGTCCTCCTCGTTTTCCTGAGGCAGCACAACTGGCAGCTTCTCTTCAGTGATTAACTCGTGCCAGTCTTTTCTCGGCATCAGAACAAGTCCAGTAAATTTCTTGCACTTGGCACCGATAATGATGAGAACTGCAGCTGAGGCTGGAGTTCTTTCACACGTTTCCTTTCATTTTAAAGCATACAAAGTTATACATTAAGAAAAGACTCTAGATCAGTGGTTCTCCTGATTTCTCAGCAGCAGGCAGATTGAGTCTTGATGTTCTGTCTGCTTTGATTTAAAACTGGAACAGAAATGTTCTCACACACACACGTGCCCAGAAGCACATTTTACAGACACACAACACACACAAAGCTTGTGTACCAGACTGCCTTGAAAAAACCCAAAAAACATGGCATGGTAGTGAAGTCAATGAAGCTGTCTTCAGTTAAAATAGTTTGTTTTTGATCAACATGTTCAACAGAGTTAAAGCTGGTCAACTCATCAGAACGCTGGTTTGTTTAACAAATTCTGCAGTTTAATGACAAAAACTATACATGCTACAACCCATTCACCTGGAAAACTTTCAGCAAACCAAACTGTGAATATCACATTATTAAATTAAACAACAAGAACATCAGAATTTTTAAAAAGTGCTTCAAAATCCACTAATTTTTTGACTCCTCACACTTGATCTGATTCCTCTGTAACCAGGACATGAAGCAGCGTCAGCATTCTTTTATTCTGAAAATCTTTATTTTACATACTACCATTTTGCAACAGGATGGACAGGACTATGGTTTCTGAACAACAAAAAGTAACGCTGAATGTATTAATCAAACGTAATGATGTTTTAGCTATTTTACACCCACACTTAAGATACAAACCAGTAGAAAATAAAGCTAAATCAACGGTTTCATGGTCATGTATGGGACGCTTTGTGGTCTTTGTTGAAAAATGTCAAAAGTTGCTTAAAGTAGGAGGCAGGATGAGTTTAAAATAAGTCACTGAAGCCGCAATCTCTTCCTAATCTCAATTATTTTGTTGCCTAAACTCAAGCACACTGTGGATTCAAAGCATCAGTCCTGTACTGTGTGGACCCCTCATCCACCCCGACCTCCTCCCAGCAGCTTCCCTGCTCTACTAAAATGCATGAGTTTGTCGCGAGTGCTGAACAGAACCTGGCAAGGAGGGAAGCAACTGGCAAGAAAATCAGTATGTAAACTACCTGAGACAACAATTTTAATATGACAACAAAAGAGCGACAATATGAAATGTGAAAATCTGTTATTATAGTCATAATTATAATTATGAGCATTAGTTTGATTGATAGTAGACGAAACTTTGAAAAAAGGTGTGTCTGCCATGGACTTCCCTCTTAACTCCACCTGATCTTACACATCACCAACAACATGCGTCAACACTTCACCACACAGGTATTTCCTGCAACAAAGAATTCCATTACAGCTTGTGCAGAGTACCAGATAATCATTGTGATATTTACTAAACACATCCTACTGGCAGTTAAATTAATAATGTTACTAATGTTGGTGTGCTTTTTCTTGTTCGTTTTTTTTAATAAATGCATTTGCCCTCCTGTACTCACAACCCTAAATATACATCCATCCATTATCTATACACCACTTAATCCTCATTAGGAAGTCTATCTCAGCCGACTTAGGGTGAAGGCAGGGGACACAGAGACAAACAATCACACATTCACACCTACAGACAATTTAGAGTCATCAATTAACCTCTGCATGTGTTTGGACTGTGGGGAGAAGCCAGAGAACCCTGAGAAAACGTATAAATGCACAGGGAGAACATGCAAACTCCATGTAGGAAGACCCCAGGAAGGCTGGGACACAAACCAGGGATCTTCTAGCTGACCACCGAGCCCCTGTGCAGCCCTAAATAAAACTTTTCTCATATTCACCACCAAGTCAGTGCTAGTTTAAATGCTTAGATTTAATAGTTTTGCATTTGGCCCAGTGGTTCTGACTGATTTGCTGACATGGGAGTCATCTGAGTAACAACAGCGAGTAACTGGTGAGTCAAACCATCAGAGAGCAGACGTTTTTGTTATTTTTAGCAGCAGCGATACAGGTTTAGAGAGAACATTCAGGTACTTTCAAAACAAAAGCAAATGTTCAACTCACAACAGGCAGTGTCCAATGGGTGGGTCATGAAACCAAACCCTGCTAAAAGCTCAAAACCAGTTGATCGGTTAGTCACAGAGAAATAAGAGGATGAAAGAAATCAAAAGGGGAAAAGCTAATTAGTTTTGTCATCCCACATCTCATTTCTTCAACTTCTATTTAAGATAAGAAGATAAGAAAGCTTTACTGTCATTATGCATAGTGTATAATTAAATTATGATGACTTTCCCCTTTTAAACATACAAGACAAACAACTTAAAAAAATACGACATGAATAAAAAATAACTAAATAGTGAAGTAAAAGAAGTAAATAGAAATCTTTACAAAAAGGATGCGGTGGTAAATAGACCATACAGAGCTGTTTCCTTATTGTGCTTTAGGATGAGGTAGTTATGCTTACAGGAAATAATGAAGCTAAAGCGTTGGAACCAGCGTCTCTAACGTCAGTTAGCAGCGGGTTAAAAGTTTCGCCCTGTTATTTTACTGGCACCATTAAAAGTATGCTGAACTAGCTATTAGCACTTCCTCTTTGGACTGTAATCATGCATGCACTGACAGCTATTGTTGGATCGCTTTAATACCAAAGAAAATGTAGACCGTGATGATTCATCGGCAGGTTTTGGAGTTATAGGAAGCATTTATGTTCTGTTATTTCGAGAACAACGTCTATTCACGACTTCCTGAACCTGTAGGTGGCATTAAATGTGAAAATGTGTTTGTATGTTTGGATTTGGCAACCTGGCACAAGCAGGATATTAACCCTCATGTCATCCTGAGGGTCAAAATTGACCCGGTTTAAAGTTTGAAAATGTGAAAAAAAAAAATTTTCACAGTGAAACTTCTGATGGCCACATTTTCAACATTTTGGGGAAATCTTTGAACATTTTTTGGTGGAAATAAAGAAATGTTAAACATGTTTCTGAAGAAAATATTAGAAGTTATACTGATATATATGTAATCACTTTAGATATTTTTAGTTTTTTTTTTTTTTTTTTTAAAGATTTTTATTCATTTTTTGAAAATATTTACAAGAATTTTCTTGCCAAATTTGGGGGATTTTTAAAAAATAAAACGTTTAAGGGAAACTTTTAAAGAATTATTGGAATTTTCTTCCTGAAGGTTTTGCAAATTTTCTGAAATTTGGGGAATTTTTTTGCTGAATTTTTGGATTTTTTTCAGACAAGGAAACAATATTTTTTGGTGTCAGTAAATGAGGACAACAGGAGGGTTAAGTATCTTTACGGCCTCCATGAGCTGGTGATCTTCAGAGCAGCAGTTTGTAGGGGCAAATAATGCACATGGTTTACCTACGTTCAGATAAAGTCTTCTGGAGTTTAGGTTTGGAGTTGCGCTGTGGTTGAAAGCTCTGAGAAACACCTGCCATGACCTAAGAGGGTTATTTTGTCTAATATTTTGCTTTGGGGTATTTTCCTTATTTTTTTTCTTTACATGTTTGGTGTATTATTTGGATGCAGAACCTGCAGCATGTAATGAAATGACTTATCAAAGCCCTGTTGAAAGCACCATCATACATCTCACGGGGCTGGGCCTGCAAAACAAATAAACACGCTTTGACATTTTTAGTAACTTTTTAGGCAAGATACACATCTTTGCATACACTGAAGGAATTCCAGTATGGAAAATGTTGACTCTCGCTCTCTGTTAACAGTGTGAGAGTCAGACTGATTTGTATCTGTAAGCCTCAGAGTTCAGCGGTGGACAGGCTGATGAATGACGGCAATTAGAGCTTTCTCATTAATGATGTTTTTAATTCAGCCCATCCACGGAGGGTATTCATCATCCCCCTCCGCTGGCACGCACGCATGTACGTGTGCTTGTTTATGTTTGTGTGCATGTGTGTTTTGACAGTGAAAAAAGAAAAGAGGGGAGGAAGGAGACAGAAAAAGAGAGAGAAACTCAGAGAAACGAGGGTGGACTGTCCTGCCTCTGTTGCTTTTGGCTTGATGTGTGTTACTTGAGTTGGCTGGGAGACAGGAAGTGAAGAGCGAGAGGATTTTAGGAACACTACATGTCCACACTTGGCACACACACCTGTTAATGTTGTGTGTCTTGTGGTCAGAGGTTCAGTCGAGGTTTTTTTTTTAGTTTTTGGTACTGTTTCCGAATGACCGCCTAGGATTCATACTGTGTGTTATGATTCTAATCATGAATAACAATGATGATGACGGTTATGATGACAGTAACTGCAAAAACTATGGTGGTGATGAAGAAAAGGTAGGAAATATGGAGATCTGTTGCCCATGCTGACAATATAAATCAGGGGTGTGAAACATGCGGCCCGTCAGAGGGTCCAATCCAGCCCGCAGGTTGACTTTGTAAAGTGTAAAAATTACAGAGAAAACATGAATTGTAATTTGTAAAACTATAAATTTAAAAGAATTCCTAGATCATGACAAGTTGTTTTGATCACAAAGTGAAATACTAGATTGCTCTTTTGTCATTTTGTGTCTCATTTTTGTAATATTTTGTCCTGTTTTACTTGTTTTTTTTGTCTTTTTCTGTCAGATTTTTATCATTTGTCTCATATTTTTGTCATTTTGTGTTCGTTTTTCTCCAGCTTGTGTTTTTTTTTCTAATTTTTGTCATTTTGCTTTATTCATTGTTTTGGGTATCGTTTTTGTTGTTTTGTTTCTCACTTTTGTCATTTTTTGTCTCATTTGTGTCCATTTTTTGTCACTTTGTAACTTTGTCCCTTTTTTATTGTTTCGTGTCGTCTCATTTTTGTCATTTTGTTTCTCATTTTTGTCATTGTCCGTCTCATTTTTTAGATATTTTGTCTGGTGTTTATCTTGTTTGTTGTCTTTTTGACAGTAAAATACTATATTGTTCAGTTCCAGATAGCTGTGGCTAAATGTTGTGTTCCTTTGTTGACACTCTGTGATCTGGAAGTTGTAATGTGGAAATGATAAACTGAGGCATAATGTTGTTGAAATGGAACTTATTTTTCTTAACAAATTTCAGTTTGTTCATGATGTTTTGTAAAAAGCTTTTCCTTAAAATGTGAACATTTTCAGAATGTACTTTTTTGCACTACAACAAAGGAAACATTTGGAGTTGTGGTTATTTATGCTGTGATTTTACTGGTCCGGTCCACTTGAGATCAAATTGGGCTGAATGTGGAACCTGAACTAAAATGAGTTTGACACTCCTGATATAAATAAATAGAATTAAATACAACAATGATGAAACTATGCAAAACCACCACAAATGGACAAAAACAGTGTGGATATTTCAGAAAATGTTCAAATCCATGGACTGAATGAAAAGTGCCGGGTTTGAACAAGCCACCAGAAGCAGTTTATTTGAGGTTTATTTTTGTCCCTGGACTGAACAAGTTAACGGTGCAACATTGCAGCTTCAAGTACACCCTGGTTTGTACATAGAGACTAATGGTCAGGGGTTGAAATGGGCCAGAACTCCTGTTGGAGCAGAAATCCAGACCAAACGGTGATCCAGCTGATTTTCTAAAATAAGAGGAGAATGTTTGTCTTGAACAAAACTGCCTATGGAACAGTTTGGCAGTTGTTTTAAAGTATGTGTGAAAAGAATAATCTCTCTGAACACGATGTGGAGATGTGGGATTAACCAGTTCCTGATCAGGTACACTGGGGTCATTAGGTACAGTAGTTTCCAAGTTCCTGAAACCTCAAAATCGCATATCCTGGTCATATAAAGCTTGTTTGCCTCCTTCACTGATGTCAGTAGATAAGTTCTGCATTTTAAAAGCTCTTTTCCTGCAAAAAAGGCTTGCACAACAAGTAGTTCTCCTCCTATAGGCCATGTGTGGAGATGTCCTAAAGAGCCAGCTACAGAAAACCAGTAAAGAGGAAACGACCATGTCTGTATTCCTGCCATTCGAACACATTATTAGCTGCATGCAGATTAAAACTTCAGTGAGAAACAACTGAACCAGTAAGCACAGAGTAGTTAAACGTTTTGATCTGTTTTTAGAAAGCTCAGTTTTAAATAAATTCAGTAGTCTGGATGGAGAGCAAAGACAGAGAAAGATGAGTTCATGAATCAAACAGTTTTAGCTTGAATGCAATCAGACGTAGCCTAGAAACAGCCCTGTCTTATAAAAATACATTCCTATAAATTCTCAGTTACGTTTTGAGAGAAATATATTGTCTGACACATGATTTATGTTTGTGACCCTCAGTTGTACAGGAACACCATTTTTGGGAGATAATGTTGCCTAGAAACTATAGCTTGCTAAATTACTGCTACCTTACCCACTAATGAGAAACACTTACCAGATTTGTCCGATGTGAGGAGTCTAATTGACCTCTATTTCAGAAAACAGGAGTATTGAGGTGAATCAAATGGTGAAAAATGACAAATTTTATCTAAAAAAGCATCAAATGATTATATATTCCTGTCATGTTGCCTACTATCTATATTAGGTTTTCTTCCTACAGCATGTTGTAGCTGATGAACCATTAGTTTTTCCTATATCTTGAGTTATTTAGTCTGCTTGTCATAACATTCCCATGTGTTCGTTGCAACCAAATGCCAGCATCAGATTTAGTTCTGGCAAGTGTTCTGGATGAAAAACAGCAAACAACTTTGCATGGCTTTCTTTTTTTATTAAGTAACAAAAAATGCATCCAGATGTCTACGACCAACATTAAAAAATAATTAAAGTTTTTCATTTTACAGATTTAATGTTCCCCTAATTAACTACTGCCATGGGAAAAGATTATACTATTCTACTGACTCTTTACCTGAAAAAATGAAAGCGCTGCATTGAAGTAAATTCAACTACATATATTGATATAAGGATTGTAACTTCACACCTGCACCTATTCTGTTTTGCCTTTTATCATTTAAACTTACTGGGCTGTGGAATATTATTTCCATATTTGCTCTTCAGACCAATCAGCTAAAAGCTCCTCATGGTGCTCTCACCCACCACATCCCAAAAGTCACCCAGCACTGTTCAGAGAAGACACAACATCTTCACATTGAGCCAGAGACAGACACACAAACACACTATTGCAATTAGGAACACATTCCCAGTCAACATAACGTGCACGAGCACAGTCACACAACCACAAACATCAAAGCTAGCGCCTGTAACCATCAGCTGAAACCTCGCACTGGGTGTGGAAAATGAAATAAACTCGGACACATTCCTGCAGACCACACTTTGTCACAGCGTCTCTGGGAGTTTGGCATCAGGTCACATTTGAGGTGACATTCGTACGTGAGCAATGCTACAAGTGGACTACAATACACTGAGTTAAAGTGTCCATATTACCACATCAGTGTAGGTTAGTTGCTTTGACGACACCTCGCCACACCTCGACTGTCACATGCCAATTCCTTTTTTATGTAAATCTCAGCTACTCTTATCGTTCAGTAGAAATCAACTGGACTTCTGTTGTAGGTTCTTGAAGATGTTTCACCTCAAATCCAAGAAGCGTCTTCAGTTCTAACTGACTAAACAGGAGTTACAGAATTTATAGTCGCTCCAGCTCACATGGCTAATGGCCCATTAACGACCAGGACCAGGATTAGAACTGATGAAACCTCTTGGATGAAAGTGAAACTTCTTCAAGAACCTACAAGAGAAGACCAGTGGACTTGTACTGAAGCTCCTACGCTTACCATGGCCTAGATGGCTGAGAATCGACACAAATATACTGAATATGTGGCGCAAAAATGTGCCTAACAGTTTATTATGACACAAAACTAAGCAAAGAAGTACCACAAGGAAGCATTAAGGTAAGATGCTGTGAATCGAGTTATCCCATATTACATACTTCAACTGGTCTTTCAGCACCATATGAAGCTTCAGCTTTTACACTCCAATCAGATGGCGTGATGTTCTCACCACACGCAACAACAGAAACCTGTTCTGTCTGGTAGAATGGCATTTTCAATGACATTTAGTGAAATAGTTTTACAAAAAGGGTGAAAAGGCAATGTCTCTTTCTGCAGCTCAACCGTGGAAGTATTGAAGAGAACAACATGCTTTGTTCAGATAGCTTCTTATTATTTCCAATGTGTCCTGGTGGTTTACCTGACAGAGTGAATGCACAAAGTGCTCAGTCTTTGCCACAGGAGCCTGGGTTTTGTTCCAGTCTGGGGGAAAAAAACAGTAAAAATAAATTATTCGATGGTACATACACTGATAAATATTCACATTTTTGCAGCCTTCTACTTCTTGGTTCCATAGATTGTGCACATTAGATTTCCTCTCCTCTTAAACTGTTTGCCATCACACAACCCTTCTTTCCAAACATTACTGCATAAAATTTTGATAATAGTCATTTAAAAGGTTCTGTGATGCTCAGAAAAATGCATTTCTCATTTACAGCCTGTTCTTTTCCACTGATTGTGTGGTTAAAGTGCCTTTTGGGAACCTAAGGTGAGGAACACGGAAGTTGGAAGACACTTTGGCCAGTGTGTCAAAATCTCTGTACCATTCCTTAGGCCTTCAATTCTACTCTGACTGGAACAGTTCATAATAGTTGTTGTTGGTAGTTATGGGGCAAATTGGGTTTTAGAACTGCTCCAACTGCGCCACAGACAACTAGACTGGCTATGCCAGAAATCCAAACAGTCATCAATCAAATCTCAGTTTGTTGATTAAGAATCTAATAACTCAGATATCATGGCTCCATTTATCTGCAAAAGTCAAAAGTAAGGCTGACTGCTAACATAATAAAATGCAAATGTGGTAAACTCTGTCTAGTCATAAACTTTCTGCATCTCCAAGTACACAAAGTGTGCATGATGTAGGGCAGAGTGGGGTCAGATAAGCCTGTAGGTTAGCTGAACCACCCCTTGTTTCTGGAAAACCATGGAAGAAAATGATAATGTGACTGAATATTTTTGAAAAGGTATCCATTCTACTCTCCCAGTGTAGAGAAGTAACACATGGAGTAAGCAGTATGCACATTTTAGTTAACAAAACTTCTTTTTTCATGTTATGGTTTTATGAGTATTGTATCTAAACAACTGTTGAGACATCTGAAACGGTTTCACAGATGTGTTAGTGCATTAGTAAGATACAATGTGAGGATAAAGTGTTAGCATGAAGTTAGATCTAAACTGCCTGAATGATAGCACTTTTGTTGAAATGGTGGCAGTAATTGATTGGTAAATAATAACATTACTGTAATTCTATATTGCATTTTTACATTTTATAACCAAAATAATGTAACATTTTGATTTTGAGACCAGTGGAAGACAAACAGGGTTTCAACTTCTCTTGAGGATTTTGAGAGCAATGTAGGAGAAGTAAAGAATAGGAAGTCCATACATCAGGTGGCAGATGAAGGTCAACAGAATCGCTTCCCATGGACAAAAAGTAAATAAATAAAAAAGACGTAACCAGAACAGGGTTCAAGAGAACAGGATATTCCCACCGGGTCTTGGATGAACAAATGGAGACAGATCTTGCATTATATGAGGTTTAAAATATTTTCAATATTACTTTAATGTAATTGATGGCACAATTTACCCCAACATATTTGTCCAAAAGCTCAATTTACCCCTTGCCAGGGGCAAAATGTTTAGATCCAAACCTAAATATTCCCTGTGCATATCCCTGTACATGTTTTATTTTTACACATTACCGTCATGCCTCCACTGTAACAACACTTCAAGTAAAAACTGGCTCATTTTACCCCACTCTCCCCGACGGTACATATCCTCACCTTTGCAAGTCTGCAAGAATCCAACATCCAAAAGCTGGAAACTACCAGAAAGTTTGATTTGGAGACCTTTTAAAAAGATGTTCTGTCATATTTAAGACCTCTCTACTCTACTTCTAGGTCAGTAAACCAACAGAAGCCAACAACTGACAAGTAACTCAAGTACAAACACTTGGGGTCAACTCAGACATAGCAGCATTTCACAATGGCTGATGGAAAAATCCCATTGTTCCCATACAGTCCATACTGTATCATTCTTTCTCTCCTGTTGGTCTCCTTACAAACAACGATAACACTGTATCAAACCAACACTGGAACATAGTTCTGGGAATCTTCAAGCCTGGGGGTGTTTTGTTAGTCTAGAGTTGGACACCTGCAAAGGGAATAACTCCACCCTGACAAAGGACAAGTAGCACTCCGTTCTTCAGAGACATGCTCCACCCTCTGGTTAGCATCTTTGTGGAGAAGGATTTATGCTGTAGCAGGATAATGAACCCGAACACACCTTGAAGCTTTGACTTGAAGACCAAAAGACAACCAAGGTGTGCTGACTGTCATGGACTTTCCGGCAGTTACCAGACCGCAACCATCTAAAGGGCTTTTGAAGACTAAGAAAGAGAAACACTCCTGACATGACACGAAGCTCTTTGGTACATCGTCACATCATCACATCATGGTTTGATAACAACACTTATCAGGTCCATGCAGGCCGAGTGCTGCTGTCGAACAAAACAGAGATATTCTGAAATTCATGGATGGTTTTCAGAGAATCATTAAAAAGTTTTTTAATTAAATTTAACCCAATGCAAGAAATAAATACCTCCACATTTGGTCTCAGACTTCTTATCAGCAAACACCAACACTGCTGAAGTGCTCTTAAACAATACAATGAATACCTGCCAGCTCGAGGGGGTGCAGTATGAGCAAAACAAAAGGATATGTTTCTGGCCTTGTTCCCGGCACCACTTCAAAACTGTTTGACCACAGTGGTGATAATTATAATTACGAGGTATTTCATTGTTTTGAAGTGGTTCAGCGGAGTTTAACAGAGGTAATTTACAGGCAACTTTTTCTGACTGAAACAAGCACAAGCATGGCAGCATGCACAATGAAAAATAAAAAGTAGTATTTAGTGGAGAATTATGTCATAAAACGCTCTCCACAAGTAGAGGCTTACAGACTGATGCAATTTCACTCACACTTCTTCAATCAAATGTTAAAAAAAAAAGATTATTGACTTGATATCAAAACTTGACAACTTAATCTACAAAAATATGATCAAGAATAGCCAACGCTGCAAGCAAAAACAGGGCACAGCACGTACGATAATAATGTTGATGTCATGTACAATAGAAGTTACTGCCAGTAAATGCAATTTTATACAGGATTGGACACCCAAAGTCGATTAAAAATAGTATCGTGCATATACTATATATGCACGATACAGCGCGGATGTCCGCGCGTTTTCCGCGCTCCGCTCGGACGGTGATTTCTGTTGCATTGCACGCTAACTTCCGCTTTTGATGACGTATCGTGCTCAGGCGAGTTGATTCGTCGTTTGTGGCAGCCCTAATTAAAAATGTGCCCTAGTACAATTAGAAATAATATTACCAGGGCCTGGGATGGACTCAGGCCCAGCCACAGCAGCAGCCAGAAGTGCTGTGTAAAATCACTTCCACTCAGCCTCACTTTCACCCTAATTTCTCATTTTTTCACACACTTGGGTTCATAAGTTACATGAAATATAGTTAGATAAGAAATGACATTTGTTTTAATTTCAGTTTATTTCATGAGTTACCGTTCTGCTGGTCCAAGGGATTGCTGGCCTTCAAACTAAAAGATTGGACTGAAGCAATGAGTTGTGTTAAATGCCTTTGCCTGGAGCTGGACTGTACCAAGTCACTGCTAAAGAAGGGGGGATACACAAAAAAAACTTTGGTGATTCACCTAATTATTCAGGCAGCACAAACTTTTAAACAACACGTCAAACCAAATCTAGTATAAATCAGACCGGATTTTAAAATCGATTTGGGACAACCAGTTTGAGGTTAAAGTCCGTCTCAATCTGAACATTGTCTGATGTTGATATTCTGAAATACAGCACTATTATAATACAATGAATGCATGTTTCTTTGTTGTAAATTGCCATTTTGCTGGTTCAGGGAAGTGATGGCCTTCAAACTACAAGATTGGATGGAGACCAGGAGTAGCATCGTCTTTGTTTGCGAGCGTTTCCATATGGATTAGTGCATGGTATCAGGCACGATTTTCCGTACCTGCTCGGCTGAGGTTCCAAGCGAGATGAAGTGAGCCGAGATATGACGTCTACATAGTGCAGGCCACTGATTGGACAGGGAGTGACGACACACGAGAGCGACTCAGGCACGAAAACAAAACCGGCATTTAAAAAAAAAAAAAAACAGCCACGGTGTGCATTGCTCTTCACGGAACTCTGTTCTTCATAATTTTAATATGATAGCCAGACCCGTGCCGTGGGTGAATGAAGAGGTCGAGACTTTTCTGTCTTTGGTGGCGGACCAAAGAATACAGAGGGAGCTGGACGGAGAAAGTTTATCAGGAGGTCTCTGAGCGGATGGCCGCTCACATATACAGTAGACTGTATATAAAGAGGACAGAAGCAGTATAGGGAGAAGCTGAAAAAGCTCAGAAATGACTATTGGTTCACCAAGGACCTCAGCGACAGGCGTGGGTCAACCAGGAGGTGTTGGAAGAGGTTTAATGGAAGCTATTTACTGGCACCGCACCGCCAGCAACAGGAGAGAGACTCAGCCGCTGCATTGTTGGAGACGTTCGAGGACGGTGAGTGTTTTGTGACTTCAAGAAACTTTTACATCATTTATCCCATTGGTGGCAAGCTCCCTTTATTAAGCAAACAAGTATATTTAGAAAGTAACGTTGTTGTCTCCTGTAGCAGACACTAAGCTAGCTAGTTAGCCATCGGCGCTAGCTAGTTAGCCATCAGCGCTAACTCCGTGCTCCGCTTGTATTTCGTGCTGCTGTTTCTAACGTTTAGCTCTCAGAAGCTAATACTTCAGTCAGCATGACGAACTAAGCTAGTGGTCGTACAGGTTTATTTTTTTTCACAAGTTACAATGTCGTGTTTTTCGTGTACTTAGGGTGAGTGTTTATTTCTGTTCAAGAATCGTTTCCACGTACGAAGCCTCTTCCACCTCCATCATGGAGCCCCCAGCTCCCCTGCCTCCTCTCAGCACCAGCTTCAGCACCAGTACCAATCCGGACACCGACCCAGTCAACATCAACCTCCAGCACGTCACAGCAACGTCTTATCACCGGTAAGACACGGTAAACAGAGACCATGGTTGATTTTCGCATTATTATTATTACTACAGGTGTAAATGCCTGCAAGCATGATCAGAACAACGAGACCAACGACCAAGAATTCAGGCAGGTGTAAATGCAAACTGTGCAGCAGCCAGCTCAGGAACGCCTGATGAAAGCTACATGTAGCTACAGTGACACATAAACAGAACACAAGCAGCTGCATTTTTTCCCCACTGACTTAACAAGCAAGTCACTCTAATTTACTTTCTCGTGCAATGTAGTATGCAGCCATTCTTCTTATAGTCACTAGGTAGCTGTGAAACTGAATGACTGGATGAAAATATACATAGAAATAAGAAAACACAGCTGTTCTTAGTAACTCCAAAATGTGCACAAGATGAAATGAAGTTCACACCACGTTGTTTTTAAGTTGTGGTGGAGGAGGTACTGTTTGTGCTTCAGTTAAAGAGTGCCAAAAATTTATTAAAGTAAAACAATCAAAGACATGATCATGATTGAAAATCAATGGACGGGTGGCTAAACACATCACATCATAGATAGCTGTGGAGTCCTTCTAGCTCCTGGGGACTACAATCTCTCAGGACCTGCCAGTGAGAGACGAACATCCACTCCATCCTGAAAAAGGCTCAGCAGAGGATGTATTTCCTACGACAGCTGAGGAGACATGGCCTGCCACAGGAGCTGCTGATCCAGTTCTACACTGCAGTCATCCGATCTGTCCTGTGCACCTCTGGATCAGCCACACAGCAGGACAGAAACAGACTACAGCCTATAGTACGGACTGCAGAAAACATCATCAGAGACCCCACTCACCCTGGACATAAACTGTCTCCCCCCTCCCCTCTGGTAGGTACTACAGATCCCTGTACACAGAAACCTCCAGACACAATAACAGTTTCTTCCCCACTGCCATCACTGTAATAAACAGCTGAGCCATTTCTACACACCTGTACAATAGTCACTATTCCAATGGACATGTACAGCATTTTTTTTCACCATGAACAGCATTCTCTGCTTTTGCACTACTGTGTTTATAGCATTTATCGTTTTGCTAATGTGTTTATTCCAGTCTAGCTGTAAATTTCTGTATATATTTTATTTAATTTTGCTACTATTTCTTTTTTCCTCCCTGTTCCTCTATTGTTTCTTTATTTTTTATTATTCTCTTACATATTCTTAGTGTGACACCAACAGCCGAAACCAAATTCCTTGTATGTTGTGTACTTACTTGGCCATTAGAGCTGATTCTGATCACTTTTCTGTCTTTGGTCTAGGCAAGAGGAAAAGGGGCAACAGAAAATTGGACCTTCCAAGCGTACTTGTGGAGATGCAGGCTGAGAAGGAGCGGAACCGGCACCCAGCATGATGAGAACATCTGGTTGCTCCTCAGCGAGGCAAGAGAGAATGAAGCGGCCTTGCAGCGGGAGGAGATGGTCCAGAATGCTGCCTTCAACCAGTCATTCCTGGGTGTACTGGGGCAGCTGGTGCAGCTGGGGCAGCTGGGGCAGGTAGTGCTGGGTGTACTGGGGCAGCTGGTGCAGGCAGTGGGCAGCCAGTGAGTCCACCTCCCAGAGACTTGAGATTTAGTTCTATATAGTTTTACTTTTAGCCCTCCATTGTAGGAGAGGCCCACCACAGTTTGTACTTTGCACATTGTAAAT
Organism: Amphiprion ocellaris; assembly: GCF_022539595.1. Lineage (NCBI taxonomy): Eukaryota > Metazoa > Chordata > Actinopteri > Pomacentridae > Amphiprion > Amphiprion ocellaris. The sequence continues at coordinate 2,536,228 of NC_072784.1, read as the reverse complement.
AGTTTTGATTTTGCTGCTGACTAATAAACTATTTTGTGACTTATGTGATTGCATCATAACTTTTCATTTTGTCTGTTAAGACACTGGTAGGAAAAGAGTCAACAGTCTGAACCAAACAATTCTGTATTCCCTAATAATGTATTTATGTTTAATGGGATTTAACATGTTTTAACACAAAGTCCTTTATGGTTCATAATTCCGTTGACTGAATTACACCAAAGCAATACTGATTTATCAAACTGGAATATTCTTAAAACAGCTGTTTTAATGTTTTGGTGTTTAATTTGTCATGTAGTCTTGCTAACCTTCACAAATAAAACAATAGCATAGACACATCTGCAAAAGGTACAAAAGTTTATTGTCAGAATTGCATTAAAGAAAACAATAGCGGTCCGGGGACAGAAAAACAGAAGTATAACGAGAAGAATAACTTTTAACTTCTGCATGACACGTAGTGCATCAGTGCATCCTGTACATCTCTGTCCTCCTCCTCTACACCTTGTGCCACTGCAGGCTCATGTGCTGCTGCTTCAGGTAAATCCCATGAAGTCTCATCAGAGAGCATCTGAAACACATACACAGCATACATATTTTAATACCTAATAGCGACAAACTGCAGCCATTACAGGGTCGTTCACAGGACTGATACACGATAGCTAGCGAACTAGCATTAGCTTACCCTCATATGTCGTCTCGTTCATATCCTCTTGTCTTCAGCTTGATGCTGCTGTATCGCCTCCCAAACTCTCCTGTGTGTCTCCTGAGTGTTCCGACTCGCTGCTCTCAGCTTTCTCTGACTCTTCTATTACTTTGAATCTGACAGAAAGCCACAGACCGAGCAGCAGGTTTACCTTCGCCTCCGTTATGTTGAGTTTGTGTCGCACACAAATGACGTTAAGGGACTTTCGGCTCGCTGTGCTATGACGACTCCACCCACGATGAGGCTATATGGAAGAACAACCAAACCGAGACAAGCCGAGTCAGATACAATAGTGGCGAACCGTACCGCGCCGAGTAGATGCTTGTGGAATCGCGGCTAAATAGGTTCACCTGGGCCATGGACTGTACCAAGTGACTGCTGAAAAACGGGGGAGGCAGGTAAAGAAATGTTAAGTTTGTTTGCAATATGGTTAACTTTTAAAGATGACTTGCTACTTTCATGTTGTTGTTTTTTTTAAACATAGTCCATATTAAAATGTCTGGCTAGTGTTTATCTGTCATTTTGCTTGGTTTGGGCTTAGTTTAGTTGTTGTATTTACCCACCACTTGTGTTTCATTGGTTTCACCGGTTAGCCTAAACTGAGTGGATGTAGCCCCTCACTGTAGCTCAGACAAAGGCGAGAACTTGAAAAAGTTTGCAGCAAAAGAGAAGGTAACTCCCAGTTTGGGGAATAACTGTATGCTATAAAGCCTCATATCGCTGTCCACAAATTTCAGATGTTTTTAGTCATTTCTGTGCAAGAAAATGAAAACTTAGAGCTGGTTTGCTGTTGCTCCTGGACAGTAGCCACGCAGTATAGGTGGCAGAAGCAACCAAATGTGGCTTTGAACTGTTGCCCCATGTCCACGTCATCAATGCTGTTGACGAATTAGACTTGAAATGTGACTTTCTGGGAGAGTAAAGCCTGAACACCGATAGACCAAATGCATTAAAGTTACATGAAGGCTCTGCTGCTAAATGACACAAGAACAATCTTTCTCCTGTGATGTTTTTTGTGTGGTAGTTCCTTTTCTATAAACAGTCATGTGACTGTTTTCTTTTCTCTACCTATGGAGGGCAGTAATGTGCCAGAATGCATCTAAACCTGCCTAAATACAAAGAAGATGAAGAAGAAGTGTGGCTAACAGACTGTATAGTAAAGATGGATGTAGACTCCAGGCCTGAAAGGTAAAACCAACACAGAAATGCCTACATTATTTCTAATGGTCAACAGTGTGAAACTCTGATTGCATAAAAGTCTCTGAGAAAATGACCCTGCTACTTTTGCGATTTGTTACCTCAGTGAACATTTTCCTCATGAGTTTATGGTCTCCATCGCTTGTTTCAGCACTTAATAAATCCACCATGATGTTCATTTTGTAAACTATGGTCCCATTTAGAGTAAAATAGAATATTTGAGGGCAAGGCTGCCTTGTGATTGTCTGGTTGCTACAGTTTCGCTGTGTGTAAAGTCTTCAGTCAGATCCACCTCCTGCTTGTCATGTCTGGTTTGAAAAAAGCAAGAGGGTGACAAACAAATTCAGAATTTTAGGCTTCCAAATGGTGATGTCACTGTGGTTAAACTCATCTTTCATGTACAGTCTATGGGACATTGGAGATTGGCCGAGGTAATTTCCTCAAACTGCTGGCCACTCTAGCTTTTGTCAAATGTCACTTCAACAGCAGGAAGTAATGCATCTGTTAATATTTTCTGCTGCAGATGAATTCACATTTGGTGCACTTATGAGTATTTAAGGTACCAGGACAGTGCTGTGAGTTTAAAAGAACTGTCAATATCTTTTAAGGCCTAAGTGAACTGAAAGACTAGCTATGCTAAGCTTTTGTTAGCATAGCATAGAAAATTAGTTAGTTTACATTGCATTTTTTAACATAGTAGCTAGGGCGCAGAGCTAATGTTACAGAAGAAATGTGGTTATTTGGATTTACATATTGGGCTATGCTACGTTTGTGTTAGCGTCGCATAGAAACTAGTGAGTTTGTTTCAGTTTTTAATAAAGCAGCAAGAGTGCAGGGCTCATGTTGGGGAAGAAATGTGGCTATTTGGCTTTCCATACTGATGGACGAACTGTTTCAAAGTGAGATTCTGGTCGTTCATCAGCACAGACAGCTTCTCTCTGTGAAAGAGTCCCCGCATCTGGTCTCTCTGTCAATTAGGACATGCTAAGCTTTCCCCTAGACATTTTTTCTGTCCTAGTAGACTTGCTAAAATTGGTTCATAAATACTCTGGGGTCAACTGGAGGGTGAGGGCAAGATCTGAGAACACAGCTGCTGAAACTGTTATCATCTGTTCTTTCATCTTATTTCTTTTTTTTCTTCTTTTTTGTGTAGACATTGCAGTTCATGCAATGGTCAGACGGCTTCAAAAAGTAGGCGTGCATGCTGAATGAGAGTTTAATTTTAGTAATTCTGTTATTGCGGTTGTCATAATATTGCCTTCAGCAAACATTTTGCTTCTAGTTTCTTCTGTGTTTAGAGGTTTGGACTTTACGCATTGTATGACTTCAAATTAGACTGAGATTCATAATGTTTGATTTGACAAGCTGGAATGAATTTCCCACGCTGCAAACTGCCGTTACTTGTTTTGGCACCTGAACACAGTCAGCTCATGTTTCGATTCAGCGTGTAAATGCCAACAGACTTTAACAGGCTATCTAAACAGAGTATCGGCTTTAGTTAGGTACACCCTCACCTTACGACTTCACTTTAAATGGTGTCATTTCTGATCATGTCTCTTTATGTCTTGATGTAAAATCATTGCTCTGGGCTGATTTTGAACATGTCTTTACTGGATTGTTGTTGCTGCTGTTGAGCCGAAACGTACAGCGTTGATGTGCTTTTGTGCTTTCAGTTGCATAATGGTTGCACCACATATCCTGCATTCCTCCAGAGCATTGTCTGTATGCTGAAACGATACGGCAACCTTTTACAATGTCAACATCATGTTTACAGTATGCAAAACATTTACAGACGACTTTCTGATGTGGCTAGAACTGGAATATACCTTTAAAATTCACAGTTATGCAAACAATGTGGCTCACTCACAGATACCTCTGTCAAAACCTATTAGACAGTCAATGCATTAGAGTGTGAAAGCCAGTGGGGGAAGTATCTAGTTGTTTTTCTTACTGTATTAAAATCTTAAATACTAATTGTCTGTAGGAAAACAGCTGCTATTAGATTCATAATGTGATGGACTAATGTTTAAGCAATTCAGCACAGTACTGCAGATACGATACATCCTAGGGGTTGTGACGTGACTTTTATGGTATAAAAGAAAACATGCAATTGTGAACGATTTTTGGACTTTGTTACTTTTTGTAGCAAGGATAATCCCGATTTATTTCATTCTGTCATTTTTCCATTAATGCGATTACTGTCGGTGGTGCTAACTTTGCACTTTCTTTCTCCATTGCAGAGATTCAGGAAAAAGAGGAGTCACACAAAACAATGTGCGAAGGCTCATGGTGCATCCATTTTGTTTTGTGCATTGGGGATTTCCATTCAGGGATGGTTGCTTTAAGCTGCAGGGAGCTTGTAAGTATTATCCTGATAGATGCTGTTTTCTGCAACTGCTCGACTGAATCGTCTAAATCTCTACAATAAATGTACAGAGTAAAATAATCTGGAATTACTGCTTAGATATTGGACTATTTTTTCGCTTGGATTGCAAACCCGACTCAATACTAAGAAATTTTAGGGCCATCCATCCAACCATCCATTTCCCAGAGTCGGGTCACGGTATCACCTGGCTAAGCAACACTTTCCAGTTCCTCCTGGGGGATCTGAAGGGTCAGATGAGATATTTAGTCCAGTAGCTTCTGGGTTTACCACAGTGGCATAAAGAAGCAGTGACTCTTCTTGAAACACCTTTTTGTACTTCATAGTCTGGGTTGTCAGAGTTCCTCACCTTGTATTAGGTTGTGTTTGTTTTTTTTTACCCAGATGGCATATGGTCTATTGTAAATAAATATATTTTTAAAAAACTTATATATTCTCTGAGATTCATGAAGTACATTTATGAGAACATATTCAGAATTTGCAAAATAAAAACAACTTTAATATCCGTTATGTGCCTTTTACTGCTTCATCTAAGACACTGTGCTCTTGAAAGATCTTTTAGTTGTCATTTTGTGTTACGCTGTATAACACACCCGAGTTAAATTGCCTGTTGATGTAACCAGCAATGTCCTTACATGTGTCATCCAGGTCATGTTGTATGTAAGCACACAAACATTTGTTATTTTTCTCATAAGTTTAGCACTTAAATCCTGGGTATACTACTCCGCAAATCTATGGAGTTGTTATTGCTTCGGATTTTTTTTTAACTCAGAGCTCAACCTGAAGTCTACCAGTTGAGAAAAACGACCTGAAATCTAACTGAAATATTGGAGACTTCTGGCACTTACTGGCCATTTTGACATGTCATAGAAGGAAAAGTACTGGTGTAAATGAGAAAAAGATGGCTGAGTTCCATGTAGCTGCTTCAGTTTCAGAGCTCTGGTATTGCATGCAATGGATCATTGTCACACTGTCATGGCATGTCTTACTGGGACACCTGAAAAGACACAAGCTCGTGCTAATGCTATCAGTAACACCTGTTTTTTTTCCCTGCAACGACAAGTTACAACGTTTGCTGTGAAAATGACCCATGGCCACCAGTTCCACCTCTAACACACTAGGTTGCATTGGCCTGCTGGAATAAAAGAGCTGCATCTCTCTGCTAGCATACACATGACTGATGCACACACCCAAAAACCTGTTACCATTTCGTTCATTTTAAGAGTACGATTGGATCATTTTACACATTAATTTAGCTCAGTAAACCTGCAGCGTCACAGCGCCAGATAAGTGGAGGTGCACTTGAAACCTCGACTTGTACTCTCTTGCATACATGTGCAACATATGCAAAGTACAAACATGCAAACCCATCACAGTCAGTCTCTCTCTGTCTTTGTCTCACACACACCCTCCCTCCTCCCTCCCCTCCTGTGTGTCATCCACATACACACCTAAGGAGACACACGTGGGAGGGTTGACGCCGCGCTGTCTGCAGTGCGTTGAGGAGTATTGTTATTAACTGCAGTGTGAATAGAGGCAGCAGTACATCCCCTGCTCTCCGGCTGCTGCAGAGCTGCAGGGCTCGCCTTTGTTCTGCGCTCCATAATGGCACGCCATAATTACAGTCTTAGCAGAGAAGGCACACAGGCAACGTCTACCTTACCCCTCGCCTCACCTCACCTCACTGAGGTGCACGCAGGTAAACACCTCTTCTGTGTGCGTTCTCATATCAGTCTGGGATGTGTGTCACGGTCACGAAACATGTTCACATGCACTTATTGTTCTGGGAATATTCTAGAGGTGCCGTCCTGCTTCTCCTCGGTTTCAGCTCGAATCATTGACAAAGTTCATTGACATAGAATGAAATCACTTAATGAAACTCTATTCTGTTCTAATGCATCTATGCTAATGTGCCAAAACATTATATTCAACCCTTGCTAAATGGCCCTTTCACACTGGATGGGATGATGGGATGATGGTACTACCGCGATGTGACGGCCATTCAGTTCAGTGGCTTGAGTGCCTGTTCAAATATGTCAAACTTTTGGTGCAACATGCTCTGACATATGCCCACATGGCCAATAGAAATGAAGCATCTCCGTTGTTCAAGTGTTTGCAACAAACTTGTAGCTTCTTGCTTGATAGGATGAGGTGATGTTGTCCTGCAGGAGGTTTTGAAAACTTGTTCTTTTTTGCTCTGTGCTCTGCTACTTTGAACCCAGAAACCAAAGGACCAAATACTTCGTTTCTTTGATTGCAGCCAAAACAGTTCTGACCTGCCAATGCACGGACTCAATGAGACCTCTGAAGGTGTCTCATGGTGTCAGACACTAAGACATGAGCAGCAGATCATTGAAGTCCTGCAGCTGTTGCATTGGAGGAGATCTGACATGTTCCACTACATTACCTGATCCCCTGTAAGTGGTTTATCTCTCCAAGGACACCACTATCAGTAGTGATTGCTGACCCATTATGCCTTGCGGGTCTCTGAGATGCTCAGTCATCTGACCTGGCATTCTTGTTAAAATGATAGTACATATGTGTGCTTTAGCATTTGACTATGGACTCATGGCATCTATTTCTGATGTTTGCAGATTTCTCTGGATCGATTGGACAGAAATAGGTGCTGCCATGTTGAACTGGTGACGTGGTATTGCAGTCATGCCTGGTTATTGATACCAAATTGGGAGCTCAGCATATCTATTTTGAAGAAAGAGCAGATTTGTAGATAGCAAGCTAGACAGTCGGATGCTATACACAGATCAGCCACAACATTATGACTACTGACGGTTGAAGTGAATAACTTTGATCATCTTGTTATAATGCAACATTCTTAAACCTTGAGTCCTGACATTAATGTTGATGTTTGACATGTACCACCCTCCTAAACATTGCAGGTCAAGCAACCCCCCACCTCTCCATGGCAACAGCAGTCCTTGATGCCAGTTTCCACCCTCAGCAAGACAATGCACCCCGACACACCACAAAAACTGCTCAAGACTGGCCCTGGGGAACATGAAAGGGCTAAGCTGTTCACCTGGGTTCCACACTCCCCAGATCCAGATCTTACTGAGCATCCAAGGGATTCCCAAGATCAGCCTGATCTAGGTAGGTCCCACCCTGCAATCCACAGGATCCACAGAATTCACTGACACAGAACATCCCCAGAAGTCCTGAGTCCATGAACCACTGGGTCAGAGAAGTTTTATCAGCATAAAGGAGACCAACACAATATTAGGCAGGTGGTCAGAATGTTATGCCTGATCGGTGTAAATCATGATCATTTAGAGAACTGTATTTTCTGTCTTCTCTTCTCCAACAAACAAGACTTTAGGCTCAGTAATGTCCTAATGCAGGTGGGGACTGTAGCTTTTATCAAATGTTACCCAAACCAGAAGAAATACTACATTTATGAGGGACTATCTTCAGCTGCGGATTAATACACATCTGGTGCAATAGTACACATTTAAGGGCAGTGGTTGTGAGTTGACAGAATAAAAAATAAACTACACCGAGCATGTTCATGGCCATAAATTAACTCACTCATTATGGGATGACAATGGAGCTCTGTGGCATAAATGACTTGGATATACTGATATACTGATAGCAGAGTTTGGATATCAGAACAACACTTGTTCACAGGTTCAGCCATTGTTTTGACATGTCATTGAACTGGTGTGAGTTTATCTGCCCCCGTCGGTCCCTCTTCCACACTGCCCCTGAAGGTGTAAACTGACCTGCACATGTTCCCACAAGCGGCTCCATCTCTCGCTGCCGGACAGTAACTCATCTCCCCCTGACACCGGATGACAAATTGCCTCCCTGCAGGGCAGCAAATCAGTGTGGCTGTATGAGTGCAGTTATTAGACTGTGTTACTGTTAATTCATCTCTATACGGAGCCAAAATGACTTCAAAATAGCCAGAATACATAGAAAACGTTTGTGTTAAATGTGACAAATACACAGTGTTGTAGTTGCTTTCATGTACCGAAGGTTCAAGAAGAATCTTGTCATGTCTAGTACCTTCTGAGACTGAAGGCCTCTTGGCTCTGAGCAGGAAGGAGAACCCTCACTTGTCAGACTTGCACAATTGAGTTTTAAGAGGCCAGTAATCTGCTCCCACATTGCACCTTCCTCCTGCCCTGCCAAGTGACTGCTTCATCTTTCAGTCAGTATTAAACAACAAAAAAAACTGAAAGAAAATCTGACGACTTAGCAAGACTGTGCCACTAAATAACAGCATTGACACAGCGGAGGAGGGTGTGCCCGGCGCTGAGCAGAGGTGAAGGCAGGGAGGGGAGGAATGTTGGCTGCAGATGAAAGCTGGAGCACAGGCTGGGATGTGTAATAAGTCTCCACACATGAGCCTGTTGGTATAATAAGCCGGATCCTAGAGAAAAAGAGGAAGAAACATGCCAAAACATCTCTGTCTGCCGTGTGTGTCTTTCTGTCTCTTTGTCTGCACAACCTTCCAATTATTATTTTTTCCAGCTGGCACGGCAAACACTTTGCTGTCAAGGCTGCAGAGTTTCACTCTAATCGGAGATGTTTAACAGTTGATATCCCTCGCCTCGTTCATGCTTCACACTCAATTCAGCCAAATTCACCGGCATTAAAACATAAACAAACCCTCGTACATCGATCATGTGTGTAATTCTCCAGAAGGATTTCACAGATGAATGTCACAGAAGAACTGTCTGTACATGCAGTAAAGCTAAAAGTCTGGCATCAGAATCCCACTGGATGGACAGAAGTGTGATCAGTATTAAAGCAGCATTTTACTGCTGTAGCTGCTTGAGGCTAAGCTAGTTTTCACCTCTTAACGTTTAGTCTTTTTTTTTTCTCACTTAAAAAAGAATAAAAGCTGCGAGGCCTTTTGGTAATTGGACTCTAACGATCTTATTACAAAGTAAAAACTTGCTGTTTCGGGGGTGTTTATGTCTTAAGATGGTCCACTCTGGGAGAATGGTGAGGCTTTGTGCCTTTCAAAATACACTGTCAGGAGTTTTACTTGGTTTTCTTAACTGGGTTTACTCCAGTCATTTCCAGGCACCTCAGACTCTAATTTGAATTCATCTTTTAACTTTTTTCGAACATTTTCTTTTAAAAGGATGCACTTATTTTGCTTTTCTGGTAAGATTTCGACTAGACAAGTTTCTGAAATGTGTCAGAAGTCCCCAACTGTTGACTGGTTTAAAACTAAACAATGCACATAAGCTTTTACACTATTAGTCAAAAGTTTGGACACACTTTCTCATTCATTTGAATTAGAAAGTGCGTCCAAACTTTTGACTGGTAGTGTCTGTGTTTGGATATGATCTCAATCTAACAAATTAATCTAGCTGTCACATAAATCTAGATCAGTGTTTTGCTCTGAAATGTAGTGAATGATAAAAGAAGAATTAAATTGACATACAAATAATAATTAATCCAAAATTTCTTGAGCAAGTCTCTTTAAACAGGCCCCAGTTTACCACCAGTCTCACCAAGAAGGGCCTTTATGGTGAATTTGTTGCATTTATTTCTGCATTAAAATAAAAATAATGCTGCTTTTCCAAATGCATGTTTCCTTTACATTCATAAATTGTAGCAAAATAAAAAAAAAAATTCGGTTTCAATAAAAACAATCTAAAAATGAAGTTTTTGGTCAATTACGCGCCGCTAAAACACTTATATAGCAGACTATGACGTGCATATTTCTGTGCAGAGGTGATTTATCTGCATCTAATATTTCCACTCCTGTGATCCTCCATGATTCTGCATGCAGAGGTTTTCTGTTGCAGCAGCTCAGTCCGGGATTTCCACCGCAGATGAGCGTAATGACCGCGAGTTGAGGGAAATTACAGTGTCCGAGCTGCTGCTCTGCCAAAATCACAAGTTTTGAGTTTCTCCAAGAAGGACGATGTTTGTCGTAATTGTCCCCCCGTGTGGGACCACAGGCGGTGTGTTCAGTGTGTGTGTGTGTGTTCCCTTTTTCCACTCTGACATGAAATCGAGCCGTTTTTATTCAATTCATTTGGAGCCAAAAAAGAATAAAAGAAAAAAAATGACAGAAAGCGCAATAATAAGGAAATTGAATTACCGTGGATCAGTGGTCAGTGTGTGTGGATAAAACACACTTTAGATAATAAGGCCTGCGACCTTTCAGCAGCAGCTTATGAAAATAATTTGCTCTGATCCGCCTTATTTTGCTGTTGGCAAACAATTACAATTTCGCCCGTTTACTAAAGCGGCCTGCTGCCTTTGTTTTCATCACACAAAATTTAAAAAAAAGCATATATATTTATTTTAAATTTCATTTTCGGGGAGAAATCAGACATTTAATGCCACACTGAGTGATTAATTAATGTTCTGTACAATAATGTCAATGGAGCATGAATTTAAGGCCTCCAGATGTTAGACTCCAAAAAATAACTTGTAAATGTAACGAATGTTCCTCCTGCTTTTTTATTGTTTTTAATCTTTTTGTTTGTTTGGTTGTTTACTTATAAACCTACTCAGTCATTTTAATTAATAAACTCACTGTCTTGTGTTGCAGGAAAAGAGGAATCACTGTCTGCACATTTTTGTCCACGGTGTCACATTTTTAATATTTTAATGCGTAAAAATGAATTTTTGCTTTTCACTTCAGAGTTCTTCAGACATTATTCAGGCCTCGTTCTGCGCCAAAAGGCTCCCGGTGCTGCGCCGGTCCGCCGCCGGTGCCGCCTGTGATTTGTGTGACACGGTGCCGCGCTGCAGCCAATGAGCGCGCTGCTTGTGCCAAGTGGAGGCAGCCGGGGGCCCGTTCAGACGCACAGTGCGCTCTGGAGGGGAGGGACGCGCTGCTCTGCTCTGCTCTGCGCTGCCAGGACACTCTGCACAACACGGGGGGAAACCAGCCTCGATCCGAGTGTTTTAGGACCGAGAGAAGAAGAAAAAAAGTCTGAATCGAAGGATATTAAATCTGTTTGTTTTCTGTTTCTTTGTTAGGAGTTTTTGGCTGTGCGCATTCCGGTGCCATGCGTCTCGACTCGCTCTATTGGACTCAATGGTTTTGAACTCTGAGCGTCACGTTTGTGGACCCTTCAGCTGGGATGTAGCGGAGGACAAACCCACCTAAACCCGCTTCACGCCCGCTTTTTCCACCGAGCAGGAATAAAGTGTCGTTTTTTTTTAGCGTTTTTGTGCAACAAACACTCCTGTGAAAGTGCTGACTTTTCTTTTTTTATGGTGGGTTGCCAGATGATGACCCCCATCCGGAGGCCATAGCTGACCCCTCTGTTCCCTCCACATCACTGCCCCTCACCCCAATGATGACTATGAGCTCTATACCGGACACTTTGGTCCCGACTGATCCCTCCAAATCGGCGTTTCTGGAGTTCGGCGGCCACGGCTACCCCGGACACCCCGGACACCAGCAGCCTTCCCCGGGCTTGTCCCACAACCACTACCCGGTCCACGGCCTGCACGCCGTCGGGCCCTCGCAGCACGACGGGCCCTTCTCCTCCGGTGCATCCTCGTACGGACGCCCGCTGGGGTACCCGCCCTACCACAGTCCCGTGAGCGCGCACCACCCCGGGGCGTACCTGCCCTACCAGCACGGGGGTCACAGCGGCGCGCTTGGACACACCAGACTGGAGGATGCGGGTACGTTTACGCACAGTTCAAAAGAAAAATCGGGAAATAATCTTCTACTTTGGCCTCAGTATGATCTAAAATAATTACAGACTTTATTTATCTAGTGTTGAAAGATGACAAAGAAAAGTTTAACATAGACATCACAATAAAGGAATTTAATATATATTTTTTCATTTACAAATCTGTGTTTCATCAAACTGATGCCACAGAGGTCATTAAATGCATCAATAACGCACGACGATTACAAGTCTGATCACAGAGGGGGAAATTCAGACCATTAAAATTCCTTAAGTGGATCTATAGTCTGAAAAAACATGAAAATAAGCCACAGTAATAAGGCACAATAATTGGATCCACACACGGTGGGCTTTGGTGTGTTTTGGGGTTGGACAGGAGATGGGTTTGAGGCCTGCTCAGACTGTGGGACACCGGGCCTGTGGTGTCCCGCAGCGGCCCGCGGGAGCTTCAGTCCCTCCAAAAACAACCCCAAAACACTCATCCTCATCTTCATCATCATCAGCCACTGTGTTTCCGTTTTTACGAGAATTAGTTGAAAACATCTGAATGGAACCAAATCTATCAGTGTTTTAAGCATTAAATGTGCTGTGAATTACAGATTTGGACATTCCTTGAACACTGAAGGAAAGAGATAATTTTACCTCTGATTGTAATTTCTTTTTTGCTTGTATTGTCTGATCTTCTTCAGTGAACAACTCTTATAGAATAAAACCAACAGAGGACAATATAAATATAAATGTAAAACCTAACAGAGGGTGACATTTTATCAGCAGACCTTGTGGCATTAGCAGAAATTCAGACAAAAACACTGCAATAACACATTTTCAATTTGCCTCATCCTATTTTATGTGTCATATTCAAACATGTTCCACAGTGAAGAGGAGTCATCACTAGTGGCTGTTTGTCAGCAAGTATTTATGTAACGTTAACTGTTAACAGATGCAGCTGAGAGATGGATTTTAATGTAAATATTATTAATAATGATGCTGCATTTCCTTCTATACATTCAAAGAAACACTAAACTGCACACAAACACTGATTTTTAGTTTTTCTGTCTTCCCTTCTTTATTTTTTACTTTTGTTCATTTTATGTTTGATATCTGGAACCCGGATGCATTTGGGTTCTTTTTTTTTTTTAGTAAATTTCTTTGGGTTAATTACTTTGGTACCTTTTATAATTATTTTGCCCCACATGCAGGCTCTCCTTTCCTTTTTAGCACAAACACATCTGGTTCTGTTAATTTTACAAAATATAAATCCACCAGGAACCAAACAATGCATAAAAAATGTCAAAGTTGCCTATAAATATATGGTTTCTCAATTTACACACACAAAACATCAGAAAATTCTAATAAATAACAGTAAGGGATTTAATCCAAACCAATTTTTGTGCCTTTGTCACTTCAAGTCTGTAAATTAAAGCTGCAGTGAGTACTGAAAAATATTTATTATGTCTATTAATGCAATTTAATATATTTTTTCATAAATTATTAAATTCATTGATGATTATTTAGTGTATTTTTAGTGGTTTTAGTAATTTTAAGATAGAAAAAAGGCGAATTCTCTGATTTCAGCTTCTTAAATGGGATTATTTTCTGCTTTCCTTCCTCCTCCTTGTCATGTTAAGCTTTGGGAAACGCTGATCGGCATTTTCCGGCATTTTCTGACATTTTGTAGATCAATTAATCAAGAAACCAATCAACAGATTAATCAACAATTAAAATAATTTGAAGTTGTCACCCTGTTAAAATAAATGACTGAGAATTTTACTAATTTTTTAAAAATTATTTTAAAAATCCACACATAATTGACAGAACAACACAGCTGAAAGTGCAAACTCCTGACCATATTTATTCTATTTTATTGGTTCTTATTTCATTTCATTTACCTCCCATGTTGTATGAATCTTGCCTCTTGCACATGTTGGCATTTTTCATATAGTCTTGTTTTATATGAATGTTTGATTTTATCATTTAATGTTGTTATTTTATTACTCATAGCTTGTTTCAATGGACCATCCAGCGGCAGCTATTTAGATTTTCATCATGCCTCCATGTATGATGACATTAAAACTATTCTATTCTATTCTGAAAGCCCAACGTCAGCACTTTGAGCAGGTTTTCACTGTTCATCTGGACATAATACTTAAATGAAGTTGTGCTTCTGTAAACAAAGTGCATTCCCAGACGACTAGAGACACATTGGACAGCAGTTTCTACGTCCGTAAACATAATTTCAAACGGGTGGCACAGAAAATGATCGGCTATAAATCATGATCAACACATTTCATCGACTCTGTGATCAACAGTTTTTATCCAACATCGCAGCTCCCAGTTTCTAAATCAGCCTGTTTGTATTTACATTATTGGACTTTTCTGGCAGTTTGATTGGGCTCTAATTGAAATTGTTACATAAAATATTATGCAGCACAAGTCTTTGTTTATGAATGACTTGTTCTGGGAAACAAAAGAGATATTTGTTCACACTCAGCCCAGATGATATGAATTATTTCCTTTCTTTGGCCTATTAACAAAGCTTTATTTTCTCACCTTGGTTAAATATCCTATTTGGAGCCTAGAGACTGGTGACCACCTCAACACATTTCTACTTATTGTTATAGATGGACCCCTGGGCCCCAATATAGGAGGATTAAAACTCAGTGTGCTCACTGGAAATTTACACCCTAACAAGTTTTCTCCCTCTCGGTGAGATTGTTTTCCCCTCCTCTGGGGTGGGGACGCTTCAGGCCGGCGGTTCGAATCCCTCCTGGCTGCCGGAGCTGCAGCTCGGTTACAGAATCTGAGCGTCTTGTGAGGCCTTGGCTTGTCCACAGCTGTTCTCTCCTGCCACTGCAGGCTGTGAGCTCATGTCATAACAAAGATCAGCGTGGGCGAACATATACAGAGTATTGCTTTCCTTTAAAAAAAAAAAAAAAAGAGGAGAAAATGCCTCCTGGCTGAGCTGCATGTATGGTGGAATAACTGTAAACCAAACCAGAGTGCAGAGAAGAAAGAGGATCGATCTGTCAACGTTTTTTACTGTCATTTTTTTGCATGCCATTTATGTAACACTGAATCACTGTAAATAGGTTCATCAGGAGAAAGAGTGTTTTTTAGATGGTTTTTCTCTTGAAAAAATACGTTTCCCGACTCCTGCACAGTTTTTAATGGAAATATGCCATAATATGTAGAACAGTACTGTAATTTTTGCATTTAATTCTCAAAAAGAATACGGTTTGTCCCAGTTAAATGTGCATATTGTTGCACTGATAACAGAAACATGCTGCAATATTTATAACAAGTAACATGACAATTTCTACATTTATTACATGTAAAAAAAATACAGTTTGTTCCCGGTCAAATTGATGTACTTTTGTGTTAATAACGGACATATGCTTTAACATTTATAACAGCTTTAACTGGAATTTTTGCTAAAAATACACATATTTAATGTTAAATACACTAACTGCTGTGCTGATAATGGAAACATGCTGTAATATTTATAAGTTACACAAACTTTATTTTATATAGAGAGAAAGATCAAAACTTTTTTTACAGTAAAATATGGAATGAAGCACATTTTTAAACCCTAAAATCAGCAATTACAAGACATTTCTTTACCGTAAATGTAGAAAATGTTTTACTGTAATTTTACGGTAGCATTCTGGTAACCACAGCTGCTGGAATTTTACCATAAAAACCACGTTTTTTTTTTTTTTTTAACAGTGTTGGTTAATGTAGCAGGGAAGGTATCAACACATAATTTGACCAGTTTGTCCCATTGTTACTGTTAATGTGGGTTAGTGGATGAATACGTTCTTCAGGTTAGTTGTGTTTTATATATATATATATATATATATATATATATATATATATATATATATATATATATATATATATATATATATGTAGATGCTGGATAAACCAGTATTGTTTCTGTGCTATATTGACCCATGCTAGATTCATTTCTCAGCAGTTTTATCTAATTCTAGCATGACAGATTTCTTTATTTATGTCTTCAGATTCAGTACTGCAATCCCTGTCCCCTCACCAAATAATTTTATTTTGACATTTTCTGTAAATTTAAATTTAAAAATGCCCAAGAATATTCTTTTACTATGAAAAAATTAGACAAAAAATATGTAATTAAAATATGTAAAATTGATTAAGAAAAGGTTTCCTGTTATTTTTCAAAAAATGTTCTTTACTGAACCAAAAAATTCCCCTTAAAAAAAAAAAAAAACGATTAATTTCAAACGTGTTTCTGTGTCCTCGATATATTTCTTTCTGCTCTACAAGAGGCCTGACTGTAGTACAAATCCAGGTCTGCTCACTGAATTTCTGCTTTAACCCTCCATAATATATTAATGCACTTTACTTTTAGTGTTGTTGTGTATAGTACTCATCAAAAGGGCCAGTTTTTGTCCCCAGCGTTGATATTCATCTCAGTAAAACTCCTCTTCTCCCTCCCTCCCTCCCTCGTCTTTTAGAGCACGAGAAGCCCACGGCGGTGATCGAGAACGGGGAGGTGAGGCTGAACGGGAAGGGGAAGAAGATCAGGAAGCCTCGCACCATCTACTCCAGCCTGCAGCTCCAGGCCCTCAACCAGCGCTTCCAGCAAACCCAGTACCTCGCCCTGCCTGAGAGGGCTGACCTGGCCGCCAAACTGGGCCTGACGCAGACCCAGGTAAGAGTCAGGTTTAGCTACTCTAACACATTCAGATAAACAACAAATACAGCTACAAAGGGACTAAAAAAATAAGAATATTCTATCTTAATATGAGGCATTTAAAACTCCTGTTGTGTTCATTTACAGGCACCAAAAAATATTGTTTCCTTGTCAGAAAAAAATCCAAAAATTCAGCAAAACAAATTCCCTTAATTTCTGAAAATTTGCAAAACCTTCAGGAAGAAAATTCCAATAATTCCTTAAAAGTTTCCCTTAAACATTTTTTTTTAAATCCCTCAAATTTGGCAAGAAAAGTCCTATAAATATTTTCAACAAGTGAGTAAAAATCTTCTAAAAAATTCCATAAAACATCTAAAGTGATTACTTAAGTAAAACTTCTCATATTTTCTTTAAAAACATTCCCCCCCAAAAATCAACCAAAATCCAGCGAAATTCACTGGATTTTGGTTGATTTTTTTGGTGAATGTTCTTCAGAAACATTTTTAACATTTCTTTTTTTCCCCACCAAAAAATGTTCAAAAATTTCCTAAAAATATTGTAAATGTGGACATCAGAAGTTTCACTGTGAAAATCTCTTTTTTTCCCCCCACCTTTTCAAACTTTAAAACGGGTCAATTTGACCCACAAGACAACATGAGGGTTAAAAAAAAATAACAACCTTAATATCTCTTATGACTAAGATTAGGAAACACTAATATGAAATTTCCCTAATTGAGGGTGTGAGTGAAACACTTAACATGAAATTAGATTCAACTCCAATCCGTCACACCTTCTGATTATTTTCTTTGTTCATTCTCACATTTCAATAAAAGCCCCAACAGCCACCGGAGCGTTCTTCCTAACAACGTTCCTCCAAGTGTAATTATATGCTGACATTTACTAAGATAAAGTTGTCACGACGAGTTTAGTTTATGTCATGAGATCCACGGCCAGGAAGCAGCGTAAATCACAGAGGTTGTGCTGTAGTCTGAGTACATTTGTGTCGAGGTTAAAATTTGGTTCATCGTTTCCTCTCAGAACTTTGTATTTGTGTATTTTCTTTCTCTCCGACACACAGTCATGCAGCAACGCTTCATGGCAGCCATTTTGTCTGTCGTGTGACGTCGGTAAACCAACACTGGATCATGTTTTGTAGCCTCAAGGTCATTCTACACTGGATTTTATTAATAATCCACAGTATTTTTCTATAAATATTGTTGGCGAAACTTATCTGAGTATTCAGAGTAGTTCAGCTTTTATACAGTTGATGAAAGCTTCAATATTTATTGTTCTAAACCTTCAAACAATCCCCTAGTGACCAGCAGATATTGCACTTTACTTTTTTCTAGTTCTTGTTTACCATTTAGGAATGACAAACCTGTTTAAAAAGGGCTTTAACCCCAGTTGAGACAGTTTTTTCAAAATAAAATTGCTCTCAGGCATTTTTATGTTTGTGTTAGTTGGCTGAGAACACTATTTTTTGTTGATTGGCTTATTTGACAGACTGTTTTTCTCTTTTCCTGAGCCTTTTTAATATATTAGAAAAGAAGGGAATACATGATTTGAGGGCTGTTTCTTTAAAAATGTAAATTACCAATGTGGGATTATTAATTATAAGCAGAAAAATACACAGATCGCATCATTAGCAATGTCCGCCTCATTTATTTCATAAAATACTTCACCTACAGACTGGTCCATAAAGGCAGTGTGGAGTAATCAGATTATTTTTCTGCCAAGGTAATGGAAAACCATTGACCCTAGATAAATATAGGCACATCAAAAAGTCGTCACAAAATGCGCGGTGAGTTATCTCCATTATCTAACATAATGTGTTTTTTTAGGGAATAAAGTTTTTTTATTTACAGTTTTCATAAAACAAAATAATATAAATTAAATCAAAATTAACTAAAATAAAAATTAACTAAAAGAGAAAAAAAAGCCTAAAGGAGTCAACAAAGCAACCGCCTTTTACAATATTAACATCTTGAGAGTGGCGATGAATCAGCCAAGCTGTGCTCCACACCCATTCTAGATAACTCTACGTCCTTATATATAGTGCCGATGCACCAAAAACCCCATATTCTCTCAAATTTGTGCTGTTATTGGGTTTCTACAGATGCAGTCTTTCCATCTGTTTAACAGACAACATCTCCTTAAGCCAGTGTGCAGATCTGGGTGGAGTGCTGGATTTTCCAGGTCAGAGGAACACGTTTCTTAGCAACCACCATTCCTCAATGCAAAGCAATCTGCACATCAAATGAAAGTTACAAAATCTCTGCAAAGCATCCAGAGATTGTCAGGTTGTGGCTGGGTTCAGTATCTCTGGAACAGACAGTTCTGAGAGACATTTGAAAATTGTTGTCCAAAAGTTACACAGTGTCGAGCTGAAAGTAGAAGAAAAAAGATGTGCTGGTGAACCTTCAGCAGAGCAACACTAAGAGGACTGATGGGAAATCGTGGATTTTTGTTTTGGACTAATAGAGCTTGTCAATCTATACTGTGTCTTCCCATAAATCTGTTGATACCTCTGAATTCTAACCAGTGTAGCTGACTTCTTGTATGACGGCTGATAAGTCAGGAGTGGCAAATGTTTGGACTTTGGAGAAAGCAACAGATGTTCATAAAAAGGATGGGTGGTCTGGTTTATTCAGAGTGGGTCAGCTTTTCCTTAACGTAACGTCTGATTTGTAGATATCACAAACAATGTGAATTTGTAAGGTTTAATTTGGAACAGTATTGAGCAAGTTTTCCTAACTGGTCATTCAGAAATGCATTTGACTAGTTTTATTAGTTAATAGGTAATATATTTTTTAAATAAATTAAATAAGCTAAAAATAATGTATTATTAAATTAATTTTCAATTGCATATATCTAAATCCATTAAAGGTCATTTAGGCAAAAGTTGTGAGGACAGCTAATCAGAACCAGGCTAACCTTTAGCAGAAGATTAGCAATTGTGTTGCTGCATTATGAAATGATTTAGCTGCTACCACTTGTAGCTAAGCTGGAAAACAAACTGAATTACCAACACAGGAGTTTGTCAAAATACATATTTCTCATCTACAGTTAAAAGATAAATACCTAAATTTATGTTTAAGCTTTAGCTCGGCTAGCGGTAGCTATTGCATCAGCTAGCTTCGGGTTAGTGTCATTAGCACAAAGTGAGTTCATTCCAAAATTTTGTAAACAGTTTTTCCTCTTCAAAAGAACAGGTAAGATTTTTAAATAATAGGATGTCTATTCCTATCAAAATTCCACATATTTTATATGTAGACCATAGAAAAATTGCATTAGCATGCCTAAATGCATAAGCAGCTATCACATAAGCTAGCTAGTGTCGTTAGCATTGTAAACTGCTTTTAGCTCTTGTGAGGACCAGGTCAGACTTGGAACATGGGAAACATTTTTCTGGCAAATAACCTATCCTGAATGCAGACTGTGGACAAATTGACTTGGCATGCCAGGATGCCGTTACTTCTGGTCTAATCGTTGTGACTGTAATTATAGTTATTGTTCTTCACGAGGCAACAGCAGGAAATGATAACGCTGGACATGTAGCAACATCTTACTGCGAGCAGATAAAGGGGTTTATGACACATGTAGGCTTGTAGTACTCTGTGTGTAGGATTACCTCAGATACATTACACATGTCAGGGAGGTGAAAAATAAAGGCTGGAGTAGCGAGCAGGTGTCCTACTGGGGAAACATTAGATAGGAGTGTTTGGGAATACCTCATTTGAAATGTGATAGCTGCATGTGAGTGTGTGTACTGAGTATACATGAGCAGCCCATGTCATCAGCTGAACTGTCCTAATCCCAGATGAATTAACCGCTGCAGCTATGTTTACACTGGGAGTAAGAGATGATCCATTCATTTGCCTTCGCCTTTCATAGCGGCAAAAGTGGTTTTCATTGTGGTCTGCTGCAAGTCGTACTCACTATGCTTCCTTAGTGTGCTCACTGCAGAAGCATGCTGTTTTTCTGGTGCCCTTTCTCTATTCTTTCAGATGTTTTGGATTAGACAAAGTGGGTTTATCTAACTTTATCACAACCTTTACAGTATTCAGCTGATATTAGAGTGCAATTAATAAATATGACGTCAGTTTCAGGAATGGAGGCACATTTTTGTGGTCTTAGGATAAAGACTGCAATTACATCTATGTGAATTAAGTTTAAAGGCATCGCTTTTAAGAAATAACAGAAAATTTACAGGAGAGACCTTTTATATTACCATATAGCCCCCAATTTGGATGTTATACCGTTTAATAGGTGTCAGCAGACAAGCAGGGACCTGTTCTTCCTACTGCTAGTAGGCTTAATATCCTGCTATCACTACATTTAATGGCAGTGACGCCACAATTGATGCCTACAAAAAGAACTAAAGTCCATATTTGGAGGCTTGGAAGTGAGGATATTTATCCTTTATTCAGAAGACTTGAGTTCAAATTGTATCTTGGACCTAAATAATTAATAGTTTTGTTATTTGACTTCAGTCTTGGTTTGACTTTTCACTTGCTGTTTTTTGACTCTCTGCTTATCTGGACCAAAGTTACTCGGTTAGGTTGGGGAAAGGATCATGATTGCTACTTTTGCCACGTGTTCCAAGGTTCCATTTTGTCTCCGGTGGAGATTTTTACATAACTGGTCATTTAATGGGCTGAAAACCAAATCAGGTGCATATAGCAACCCTACATGGTTCTTAAAGCTCAGCATTTGCAGGACGTTTTACTTTGAAATCACTCCCTATTTAAACTTTTACAGTCTGCCACTTGATCTGGATGTTTTTATTGTCCAAATACTGATATGTAAATCTGTAACTATATCTGTACTGAATACTTATATCTGCAGTGGAACAAAAAATAGTGTTGTCTGTAACATTTACAGTATAGCTGATGGCAATGACTCAAGCCTTTCCTACTGCGTCACACCCTTACCTTTTTGTAACAGCGTGTGTTTCTTTCACAACATAATTGAGAATTCAATTTAGCTGAGTAGAATGTTTGTTGAAGACAGGGTTGGAGTAACAGAGCAAGCTGGTGCTTTTCAGATGCAGCGTTGGAGTAAGTGACAGTTTCTTTTGCAACATGGCTTCTGCATAGCTTAAACAAGCAAGATATGACATGTAAATTAATGTGCTTTAGAGGTGCTGGTAACCTGGCAACCAGCAGCTGGATGTAGCCTTATATTTAACTGCGTATTCCAAAAATGTTGAGCTATTCATTCCAGGCAGCCGTTTAATTTTCTTACCTTAACACTAAATAATTAACTATAACTTTAAATTAAAAATACTTTTAATTATAACTTGGGCTTCATGGTTGTTGCTCCATCGGTTTATTGTGTTGGTTCTGATAAAACTGGACTTACTGGGAGGTCTTAGTCCAAAGTCATCACATATGGATGCTTTGTCAGGACCCCCTGGTGTCACATTTTAACGCATTGGTTACCACTAACATGCAGGTTAGTCTGATAGACTTCCTTAAGCTTTGAAATAGAAGACATAAAACCACAGCCAAATGTTCTCTGCAGCTGCTTTTCAGACAACCGATCACCTACATTGATTGCATTAAAACTGCGTTAAAAATCATTGTTGTAAATATACACTATCATTCAAAAGTTTGGGGTCGCTTAGAAATGTTCTTATTTTTGAAAGAAAAGCAGTTTTTTTCAATGAAGATAACATTATATTAATCCAGTGTAGACATTGTTAATGTGGTAAATGACTATTGTAGCTGGAAACAGCTGATTTTTAATGGAATATCTCCATAGAGGTACAGAGGAACATTTCCAGCAACCATCAATCCTGTGTTCTAATGCTACATTGTGTTAGCTAATGGTGTTGAAAGGCTCATTGATGATTAGAAAACCCTTGTGCAGTTATGTTAGCACATGGATAAAAGTGGGAGTTTTTGCCTGAGTGACCCCAAACTTTTGAACAGTTGTGTATTTACTATCTATTTGTGGCCAGAATGGTACAGTATATTTAAAATGTAAAACATCTCCGTCGCCTCTCTTCTGTTGGTGACCTAGTTAATAGACGAAGACGCAGAACAGCTTGTACTGAGACGTACAGTCAGCTGTAATTAGCGCGGTGTGTTTACGTGCTTTATGTATTGTGTACTGTGCACATTCCTCACATACATGGGTGCACTTTAGTCCACACTCATGCATCTACATATGTAGCTCATGTGTGCATTTTCATATACAGATGGAAACATAAACACACACACATTTGAAGATAGTGATCGTACACCACATCGCCATTCCCGCCTCCATGCCATTAGGCTGCCAGCCAACCGCTGACCGCCTTCCATCCAAATGGCTAATGTTCCCAGATGCAGCTGAGAAACGGCACGTAGCACAGTTCTGATGTTTTTCCCTGAAACTTTCTTGATATCTAACCATCTCATGCTGCTTATACAGCACGGAAGATCTCTGAAAAAAACCTCTGATCAACTTTTTGGCCAAGAATCCAGGAATATGCAGAGATTTGCTGGTTTAATGCATTAATGTTGACACACACTGTCTGTGTCGGTGGCACCTGGCCTGCCTCTCCGCCACCCTCCTCCCTTCATGTCGGTGTCATTAGCCACGCTCTCAGGGAAGCTGTCAACTCCATGTTGCTGCTGGAATATGAAACCAATAATTACAGAAGAAATCCTCTCAGTGAGGCTGCATTAAGTTAACGTGCTGTTGATTGACTCCTGGCCTCATAAGCTACGCTCCATATACTCACTTTGGGTTTTCATCCACAGCGGTACACCACTTCAGGTAATTATTATATTGGAGGCACTGCGGTTTGGTGGCTGTCACTTTTATTACTTTCATATATAGATTATTACAAAGAAGGAACTTAGCCGTACAACTATAATGAGAACTACAGATTTCTGATATGATTTTTAATATTAGTAGAATTGACCAAATATGGTATAAATCGTGAGGCTATAGTTTAAAGTGTTGAGTCATTATGGGCTTTAATTACAGTGGTATTGCATATTTATGGAGTGACGGTTTCGTTTTATATATGTGCCACTATCCATGCTAACGTCTAACAGGCGCTGATTGACGTCAGCAGATACACTGGAACAATAGAGATCAAATTAAACGTCACATTTTGCTCTCCATGACTTCTTGGGTGTGAAAGCTGAGTGCCTTTATGATTACTGGGTAAAGGGATCATTTTTTCCACATATTCAGAGTCAATTAAAGCAGCCTGAAATTTGATTTTTTTATTCAATAAAATATCTTCCATGAAACCACATCAACCATTTTCATAAATTCCCATAAACTCCTGGGGTAATAATCCCCAGGATGGAGGAGAAAACAATTTGAGGGCCAAGACTGTTTTCTCTTCTTTTGTTTTCTCCTCTTTTCATTGGACTTTCATCTTTTTCTCCTCCACTACTTGCCAGAGCTTTTTCTCTGAGCGACACCAGTCCGTGGGCGTTTGTTTTTTTCTTCTTTACGGCGAAGTTAAAATCTGTTTCAGACAAAATTAACCTTCACTGACTGTACGATTTATGATCCATTCATTCCCCGCTGAAGCTGACAGTTTGCCCGAGAGGCATATTTGTGTAATTTGATGCTCAATTTGCAAACACAGTTGAAACAGCGATCATACCATTTGTATCTACACCAACACGACTGATTCATCTCTAACCACAGAACATTTATTGAAGCGAAATTCAGCTCAGTATTTTGAGATATTCTATATTTATTGTGTCTGTACTGTCAATACATATGCTTATTGTTCTTACTATGGGCCTGTATATGGAGAATCAGCACATTTTTAATAATTTAACATTAAAATTGTATGATTCTGAACATCAGTGGTGGATTCTTTGAATTATATCTTACAAGTATTCCATTAAACACTTAATAACTCATCCATATATCATATATTTACCCTTCTATAGGACTTTAGACTACAAACCATTAGTCTGCAGAAATAACTGTGTGCTGTTTTTTAGCTTCAGGTTTAGTATCTGACAATACTAAGCTGTTAAATTATTACCATCAGCTTGTTAAGCTCTTAAGTTTTAAAACCACTGACTTCATATATACAAACACTGCAGGTCACAAGCTTGGACACATCTTCTCATTCAATGGTTTTTTTTAAATTATTTTCTACATTGTAGATTAATACTGAAGACATCAAAACTATAAAAGAATGCACATGGAATTATGTTGTGAACAAAAAAGTGTTAATTTTCATTATTAATCTACAATGTAGAAAATAATGCAAATAAATAAAAAGCATTGAATGAGAAGGTGTGTCCAAACGTTTGACTGGTAGTGTACACGTATTACTTTTACTGACATTCTTATCAGTATGACCACATACTCTTTCATTGTATTGTATTGTTTTATGTTTGTTTTAATATGTATTATAGCTCCCTCTTTTGCTAAAATGTCTTTTAAATGTTTTCACCATTTTATATAAGCTGCATTAATGTTCACTAAAATTCTGCTCACTTTTAGGCTTTAACTTCCATGGAGCTGCTAGGCCTAAAGCTAGCATATAGCAGAATTTGTATGTTTATTTGTTTATTTTATTTTTAAAATGGGATAGTTGGTATTAATGTACATTTCCACGTAAATACGAGAGATTGTAGCTGTCTGGACAGTTTCTATCTCAAGTCCCATTGGCAGATCAAAGATAAAGAAATTACAAATAACATAAAACCATAACTGGACAAAGACAAACAAAAAAGAAAAATAAGCAACAAGTGATAACACATAGTGGACAGAACAAATAAAAGCAGTAATTAATTACATTTACACATGGTCATATTGCACATATCCCTCTATCATTATTGCACATTGCTGTACTACACTTATCCCTCTGTCTCTAGAACATCAGATTCCACTACATGTATCCCTCTGACACTATTACACACAATTGGATTGCACATTTCCCATTGTCACTGTTGCACATATCAAGGTCTACATTACACATAATTACCCTATACGTGTCCCTTTACCACTATTGCACATATCCCATTATCACCTTTAACACTACTTAAATAACTGACAGCTAACATTAATCCTGTCCTCATGCCTCTGATAGCTGATTGTATAAATGTCTGTTAGCAGAAAATAATGTTCCATTCAGACATTGTACACTTCTTGGTAATGGTGTGTTAACATGAGTTTCCTTTTTAATAGAAATGCCCTTTAAAAATGTTCTATATCAGGCAAACAGTCATGGTTAACTGTTGGTAATGTAGCCGCACGTTTGCAGCAAGGTCATATTTTCATATGCAGATTTTGTTTCTGGAAAATGGTTTTGGTTGCGAATTTTGCAGCAAAGTGATATTTTTGAATGCAAACTAGTTTTAAGGAAAACTTGTGGGGGCTTCTGACTAACATTGTGGTAAAGTTCATCCATTAGCGTAACACGGTATACCTCTGAGGATCAGAGGTGGTTGGATACCATCCCAGCAGATACTGGGCGATAAGTCACCAGTCCACTGAAGGGAAACAGAGAATCAGACGACTATTGATGCTCACATTCATACCTATGGACAGTTTATATTGCAGGTACAGCATTGACAGCCAAGCAGCAGGCCTGAACTCACAGCTTCCATGTTGTGATTGGACAACACAAACCTCTGCACCTTGAAAGTAGCAGGGACATTTTTCTGCAACATTTCCAAACAACTACCAGAAACTATAAATGGTACCGTTACTTCCCATAGCTCTATTGATGCCAAACATGAAGTGACATGTTTGTCGCTGAGGGCAAATTTGTTACCGGAAGTTTACTAGAAGTTTAGCTCTAGTGGCAAACTGTGGTGAACCACTGGTGGAAATGTTTACTGCAATCTGGCAGAATGTTGCCTTAAATTGGTCACTGTTGTCCAACACTGGCACACTCATAACAAAGTTTTTTTTTAATGAGCTAATGTCTTTGCTGCAAATTGTACATGAATTTGCCACCAAAATTTTTCTTTGGTAAGGCGTCGTTTAGTTACGTGGTTTACAGCTTTCTTGTTGTAATGGATGGATGCGTTCACCGCATGAATGATTCCTTTTAAGAGTCGGAAACAAACGGTAACAATGCTGCCAGAAACAAAAGAACCGGTAACGTTAGTTGCTTCCAGAGGTTAAAGAACCAGAAATGTTTGCTCACCTTACTGGCAGAGATGTCAGAACTGGCAATGTTAGATTCACTGCCAGAGATTTAGGAATCAATAATCATAGGTAACCAATACTGTCAGTTAACAATACTGTCAGTTAACAATACTGTCAGTTAACAATACTGTCAGTTAACAATACTGTCAGTTAACAATACTGTCAGTTAACAATACTGTCAGTCATGACTCTACTGGAACACAGAATGCAAAAGGATTTCTGAAGATGATGCAAGTAGTTGAAAAAGACTACAATAACCCAACCTTTTCTTTGAGTTATTCACATATTTTATCCTTCAGTTGTGGAAAAACTAGTGTAAATGTATGTTTTATCATAGCTTTAATTGATGGTAATGGTTGGAAAAGAGCAGCCCAGTAGGTGAAGAACAACACCACATAATGCAGTTTCATGATGTGTTGTTGGCCTCTTTGTTAGTGTGACTCTTCGTTATTATTGTTATTATGTACATGTTTGGTGTACAGTAATTTCAAAACCCTTTAAAGTTCACTCACTGAAATACTTTGAACTTCAAAATTTCAACCCTAGAGTGTTACTGGAGGACATAAGACTTTTTTACTTTTGTCCCATTTTCCAAAATTTTTAATTTTCATGTTAAAATTCAAGGTCAATGAAGTTACCATATATAGTTCCTTGACCGTTAGTGGCACAAAAAAAAAAAAACATTCCAAGAAATGTATATATCATCATTTAGCAGAAATGCTCAACCATAATAATTTAATTTGTGAGTTTCGGCAGCTAACCATGGTTAGTTCTGACGTTTCGACCACAAATATGGAAAAGGATCAAGCCACAAGTCTGTCTTTTTCCAACTTTAGAGACGAGAGAAAGTTTGATACGTTCCAGGCCTCTGCTGATTGGTCAGATGCCACGATGTAGTGTGATGTAACATAGAGTGATCTTCGCTGATTGGCTGGGTGGAAAGCCAGCAATGCTATGTTTAATGTGTGCGGAAGTTACCAAATATGATCACTTGCCTGATAAAGGGAAACATGGTTCCCAAACTGACATGTGGTGACAGTGGCTCAGGTGGTTGTGTTGGTTGTCTTTGAATCTTGCGGTTTGCAGTTCCTCCTGTACAACCAACTGCAGCAATCACACCTGCAGTCTCCCCAGGAATTGCCAGTTCTAGTTAAAGGAGTTTTTCAGCAACCGATGACGTAAAACACAGTAAAATTCAGTTAAAAGTGTGTCCTGATGAAGTTTCAGGGCCACAGTTTGAGTAACTCGTTCCTTTTTTCTATTCTTCAGGTGAAAATATGGTTCCAAAACAAGCGATCCAAATATAAGAAGATCATGAAGAACGGGCCCTGTGGACCAGAGGGGGACCACCTCGCTCCCCCACCGCCGTCCTCCTCCTCGCCGTGCTCCCTGTGGGACATCAGCATGGCCGCCAAAGGCACGCCGGTGCACTCGGGAGGGTACATGAACAATTTTGGACACTGGTACCCCGGACACCAGCAGGACTCCATGCCGAGAACTCAGATGATGTGACAGAAAGGAGGGCGCCAAACTTCCGGGACAATTTACGGATTTATACAAGCGAGCTGAACTGGAGCTATGAGGGACAAGGACATTTTAGAGTCTGAGCTGCTCTGGAGGCAAAAATAATAAAATCATCAGTTGTAGTAAATAGATATAGCAGCTACAAAACTGCTAACATAACTGAAAAATTATAAATTATACTGCTAAAACTGCGGGCTGCACAGTGGCTTGGTGGTTAACACTTTCACCTTGCAGCTAGAACATTCCTGGTTTGCATCCCGGCCTTCCCAGGTTCTTTCTGCATAGAGTTTGCATGTTCTCCCTGTACATGTGTGGGTTTTCTCCGGGTTCTCCGGCTTCCTCCCACAGTCCAAAAACATGCTGAGGTTAATTAATGATTTTAAATTGTCCGTAGGTGTGCATGTGAGTGTGATTGCCTGTCTGTACATGTAGCCCTGTGACAGACTGTTACCTGTCCAGGTGTCCCCTACCTTCACCCTAAGTCAGCTGGGATAGACTCCAGTCTCCCTGTTACCCTAGTGATGATTCAACGGTGTATAGATGATGGATGGATGGGACTTAAACTGTCCTCCAATTCTGGAACGACCCAATGGGATGGATGGATGGATGGATGGATGGATGGATGGATGGATGGATGGATGGACAGCTGCTAGGACCATTGCATTTTGAAACAAATGGAATTCATTGAGTTTTAACCATTTGCAAATTTCAACATCAGGACGTAAGCATAAAAACTACAACATGTTAGCTGCAATTGCAGCATTTTAAAATAAACTTGTAAGACTTTTTATTGTATTTACATACATATATCAGCTATATCCAACATATCAACAAAATGACTCATATCAGATTTGATTAAGGGGATATAAATGGCAGCAAACAGGGCAGTGGCTGAGATGTGAGCTCCTAGTGACACATACAGCCAAATTAAACTAAGAAAGATATAACTTAGAGTTTGCATAGTTAGTCTAATAAACTTACAAACATCACGGAGTCATCCTGTGTGGAGCTTTTTAACACTGGTTAACTTGCCTTCATTGCAATGTCCTGACTTTCACATAAAGAAGTAGATTTAAGAAAATAAATCCGACTTCTTTAATTAAGAATTAAGCCGAATCGTTGTACTTCTGCTGAACGCCAACGTCACAGTTAAATGCTAAATGTTGTTCTATATCATTCAACTGTTCATTTGTAAGGAGGAACAATGCTTCAAATAACAATAACATCGCCAAAATAAAAGTGTTATTTCTGCCTCCAGAGCGGCTCGGCCTGCCGAGATATTTTTGATAAAGCTACAGCTGACGCTACGACTCAAAGCTAATGCCATCTCCTGATTCTGGACACTTCGGGAGGTTTTGGTTTGTTTGTTTGTTTATTAGTGTTTTTTGTGGGCAGGTACACGTGTAAAAAAGAAAAAAAGTTTCTTCAGGGCTTCCTCATGTGTTTTTTTAATAAACTGTACTGATTCGGTGAACCTTCTGGTTTGCTGATGTTAAAGACAGACCAGATTAAAGAACTAAATAAAAGAAAGTTCTTGTGATGCTGACTGTTGTTCATGCAGAGCAAACAGATGCTCTGATATAACATAAAGGCATATGAACAAAATCCCATTCTGTGGTACTGGTGGAACCCCAGAGAATATGCAAACCTGTCTCAAATATTACATTCCTATACAACAATTATCAGACTTGACTTTTGTTTTTGTTCTTTGGTTCGGTTTAGGCACCAAAAGGAGTTGAGTAGGTTGGGAAAATATCATTGTTTGCACTAAAAGCATGTTTGCATCCATTATTTTGGTAACCAGGGTTACAAGTCTGTCCTCATGTAACTTGTGATTGGTTGGCTGAAGCAGAGAAACAGTAGAGCAATTCAATAAATAGCAAATATATATTGAAATGTTCTATTTGTAATCCAGGAGACAATATGTTCCTTCAAATATGTTCCAGAGAATGCAGTTTAGTCATTTAGTTGTATTGGAAAGTCATTTTTAGCATTAATATATATATATATATAGGTAGACATCCTACACTGTATATAAAACTCAACCAAGATCAAGCCAAACAGAAAAATGACAGAAATGTATTTAAAAACAATATATGTAAAGAAAATACATGTGCAGATTTTGTCATTTTCTGAGTCAATATCATGATATTCTGGCCTCTCACTCCACCCAGTCCTCTTCATTTGCTGGACATCATTTGTTTTTACACTTTTACCAGATAATATGAACTTCAGGCATCGGTAACATCTTGCTAAAATAACATATTCGTCCTCAGTGGAAGGTCTTTGTGCGCCCCAGTGGCCCCGGGGCCATTTTCTCTAAAATCGTAAATCAGAAGGCGCAGGTCACATCTTTTGCCCCGCAAACATCTGGAAACACAAAAAGAGTCGTCAACCATCGTCAATGATTTTATAAAATGACCATGTCAATTATAGGTAATTTAGGACACAGCTTGTTAAATAAAGCTTTCACTCTGACGCTATAATTATGCGTAATTGTCAGTCAAGGGAATATCCCTCCGCCTCGGGCCCCGAAGGAGCCGGCTAGGAAGTGGTGGATTGCATCAAACTGGATTACTGAGGACTAATCCTTTCACAACACATCGATCTGCTCAATGAATCTTACAGATCTGCATTGGAATGTTGATGATTTATGCTGTGTGGCTGGTGTTTTTCCTAAGGCTTCATTTTTATTTATTTTTTTCAAACACAAAGGCAAAACATTTAGAATACTAGCATATTACATAGTAGTATATTCTACAGATGGACTGAACGAGCAAAATAAGTTTCAGGCTAAGTGACCTTCAGGTGGTGGTTAATAATAAAACAACAAGACATGAAAGATGTTGGTGCTTTCAAAGATAATAGACTTGTATTTCTTACCTGACACTGAGAGACTGCAGGAGGGAAATTTCAAGCTTCTGACTTATTAACATCATATAGAAGCATGAAGAGTTACTGTAATATCTAATATCAGCATATAATCAAGACAGGGTGCTTCATGTGTAGAGATGTTAGCAAAATCTAGAAAAAATGATGGAATGAGTCCAGCTGGCAAAGAAATGGGATGGAAAAATGGAGCAAACTGACAATAATAAACTGTGTAGATGGTCTATAAGCTATACTGAAAACGTTGGTAGTTTTAGAGGAAAATCACACTTATTCCTAAACATTGTCTCCAGATTAAAAATAAATCCGTCCCTTACTTTTCAAAATTATTATTATGCTTAAATGTATACATAGTCCATGTGCTGTTTTTAAATAACTAATAATACATTATTATGATTATTATTACTACTATTACTACTACAATAATAATAATAGTTTTTCTGATTGTGTACTCTATACATAATCAGAAAGATGGTTGCTGGGAATACAAGTGATTATTTGAATTATACACTTAAAAATATTGCTTTTTCTGCTCATAGCTATGGGTCTTAAAAAAGGGCAATATTCCTGACAAATTACAATTCTACGTATCACATTATAAACATTTAAAATGCCCTTATACAGCCTCATATTAGGAAGAAGAGTTGGCATTAATAAACACTTAAACACCCTCACTTCTAGGTTCATAGCCTCCAATGGTTGACATCAATGAAAACTTAAAAATGCCTTCATATCTGTTTATATGGAATCATATTAGCAGTTACAGTCGGCATTAATAAACACTTAAAATGTCCATATAACTGGTGAAAGTGTTTCTAAATGTCTAATTTGGGCTGGGAATAAATGTGCTAGGTCGTTACCAACTCTGCTTCTTTGGCACCATTAGCTGAAGACTCTGAGAATGAAGTCACTTCTACCTGGACGTAAAGTGGCTTCGTTTTCGGGAAGAGAATTAATTAGAACAGTGGAACACTGGAAACTTTCTTCCTCTTAAAGCAGAGACAGTTGGCTGCTGTCTCTTCAATGGGAAACACATGTTGGGGAACCTGAACGTTTTGCCACGATATCAGCAACCTTCAGGTGAATAAATGACACTTAGGTTACTAACAGAACTGCATTCTGTGAGGAGGCACCGTTTTAGTGGCTCATGATTGATATTTTACGGATCTTCTCTTGCTTTGTTGTCTCTCAGGGTTCAAACAGCTCTTTACAAAAGGGGCCAGGGGATTTTCAGAAGGGCCCGACTGACTTAATCTGCTACTGAGAGCAGCATCCTGTTGCCTGTGGCAGAGTTCACACCGTAGAGTTTTATGGAATACCTCAAATGCGTCACGTCGTCCTAATGAACTGATGGAGGCCTGTTGGGGGCTGAGGGAACATGGCAACACCTTGGAGGAAGGCAAGAAAAGCAGAGAAAAAAGGGCCACACATGCACGCTAAAGCTACAACCAGGAAAAGACTGAATTATATCGTTTAAGGTTTTATTTCTTGACAAACAGAACAAACTTTTGAGGAGATGGATACCTTCCGATCTACTTAAAGATCAAAATTATAGTTATAACCACACAATTCGCTGTTAAAATATTTTTTTTTTTGCGTCGATGGCACCGACTATCTTTGATATAGTCAGATACAGTTTGTTTTCTGCAGTACGTAGAAGAAGACCTGGTTTCCATCTACCTGCAGATGTGTCCAGTTCGGTTGCTGCTGTTCAGTATCACTAACAACATTTAGCTAAAGAACAAGTTAGGGACTGAGTCAAACACAATGCCGAAGCACAGGAACATTTCTAGTATTTCCTCAAGACATTTTTACATTCCTTCTGTCATTGTGACAGAACTGGAGGTGAATTTCTCTTTCAGCTGCTTGTTAAATAATGCAGAGAGGCCTGCATCAGTCAGGAAATGGTTGTTGTTGAGGCAATAAAATGCTTAATCTGTCATTTCTTTAGAAAAAAAGACAAAAAATCCTCGTAAAATACTTTTATTTCCTCCTTCCTCATTGGTTGCAACTCTGCTGTTACTGCAAAAAGACACATGAAACCTGAAAAAAAAGATCATGACCTTTATCCAACTGTAACAACTATTCTACCTTCATGTTACAAAGTTCAGTGCCTTATTACACTCTTTGGTCATTTTTTAATTTCCAAATCAAGTTTAGTGTCCAGACTTATCAAATACACACAATAGAATACAAATATAATGGTGAAAATACAGTGAAATACTAAGGCATGTGGATGTGAAGACAGAAAGTCTTTAGTGCAGAGTGTGATGTACAGAGTAATTAACAAAACATTAGTGTAAGTTTTTGTACTGTTACAGTGTGTACGAGTACATCCTTGTAGTCCCAATGGAACAAGATGTGAAGTTTCAGGCATAATAATCTGTCAAATTTACAATATATGTATTTTCTGGCAGTACATTCTAGTATTTGTGAGGGACTTACACTGTACCAGTGCATTTAACTACAGGGTAGCTATTCTTTCAGTATGGGGTAGAGTATGAAGGCAATGGGGACATTTTGGGGAAGATTAGATCTTGAATTCTGCAGCACTTTTTTTTCT
The DNA here is from genome assembly GCF_022539595.1 of Amphiprion ocellaris. Lineage (NCBI taxonomy): Eukaryota > Metazoa > Chordata > Actinopteri > Pomacentridae > Amphiprion > Amphiprion ocellaris. The sequence goes on along the minus strand of NC_072784.1, from coordinate 2,502,532 downwards.
AAAGCAAATACTGTGTTCTTCTAGTTTAAAAATTTCCAAACAGCCTACTTACAGCTAACACTGGGGGGTGATCGTGATAGCAAAAAGGGAGCATACAATATATTTCCTTTTATAGATTTGTTGCTCTTTTTAATATCATTTGTGTTGTTTGGACAAAAATTCCCTTCATAATGTGGACGGTTGTTTAGGATCTCTTAGAATGGTTGCTCAGGCCGTACTTTTTAATTTAATTTGTTTAAATTTAAGATGTAACAGCTGAATTAAGTCCATTGATAACTATTTATTATTTTGGTTCCTTCTACATCTCAACAAGTCAAGCCTTTATCCCATAGTAAGTGGCTGCTCATTAACTGTGGACTTAGTTGCAACCTAACCAGCTTACAAAAGGACTTCTAAAAGTTCTCAGCCATAAACAAGGGGCGTAACCCTCGTTTTGGGGATAACGGTAAAATATAAAGCATGATATCACCGTCCACAAAAGCTCAAACATTTGTGATGATTCCTTTGGGACGAGTAGAAAGCTTGGAGCTGGCATGCTCCAGGTCAATGCTAATATATTGCATATTTTGAATATCCTGTGCTTCTGTGACAGGTGGCAGAAGCAGCCAAATGTGGCTTTGAGCTAGTGCCCCATGAACCTTACATACCCGACCTGCAACGTCTGATTTCTATCTGTTTTTGAAATTGAAATTGTAGTTGTGCGTTCACCATTTTTAGACCGATGGTGACGTCACGAAGCTTGAACATCCAAGTGGGCCAAATGTGTTGAAGTCAAAGGAGAGCACTTTGAAAAGTATTGCAAGAACAGTCTTTATCTCATGACGTTTTCTGGTGAAACTTTTAAAATATCCTTGCATGTGTCCGAGTGTGGACATGTGGAGAATCCATAGGTCAAATACTAGTAAAGCTATCATATTATGCACACTGGTAACAGGTTGTTTGAGAATTAGTGTAATTAAAAGCAAAATGAACACACAGGATGAATCAAATCCCTAAAGATTCTGGTGTTCCAGATGTTTTAATGTTTCTCATTAACTGAACTAAAGTGAGGATGGTGATGTTAAAGGCTACCACATACAAAGGGAGACAAAATGAAGATGTAGCCAAAACAAACTGTCTACTAGTTTTTTCCAAGAGGTGCTAGTAGTGTTTTTAATTTAGCAATAATGTAAGCATTCCATTAAGGTTATGTGTTCATGGATGTCGACTCATTTAGACACTGATATCCTGGATAAGTTTCCTCTGTAGGGTCTCTGGGCTCAGGCTAAAAGATGGGCGAGGAACTTGGACATCCGGAGACGGCACGGAGTAGAATCATTGTTCTTTCATGTTGAAAAGAACCATCTAAGGTGGTCCAAGCATCTGATTAGGATTCCTCCTTGGTGGCTGCCTTTGGTTGGTTTTCCCGGCACATCCAACTCGGAGGAAACCCCAGAGTAGAACCAGAAGTCGCATATCTGATCTGGCCTTCGTGGAATGATTCACCCTGTGACTCAGCAGCTCACTAAATAAGTACCTCACTGGAACTAGCATAAATCATTTGTCCGAGTATAAAATAGAAGAACTGAGTCCGCTAAAATAAAAACAGGCCTTCAGAAGAGCAGTTAGCCTGTTATCTGCTAGCTTAGGATGCTACTGACTAGCAACGTCAGGAACGTATCGACAGTCATGTGAATTTCTCATGTTGCGTGACCAGTTAAGCTCGGTGAGTGGGTGACTCACTGGGTCTGGAACAGATCCTGCCAGACTCTCAGTTTTCACCACCAGCTTATCAGCAGCTAAATCAGTCAGTGGTTCTATCGTTTACAGAGGGTCCCTCAGTAGTCTGATATTTGGCCCATGTGCCACACACACATTTTATATTATGATGTGTTCATCTGCTCTTTTTATAGATTGTGTCTATTTCTAGAAAAATAATTTTTGTGTCCCAATGTGGAGACAACCAAGAGCACATTCGTCCTTTACCTCAGTCCACAGCAAGACTCATTATTTGACTTATTCCCGTGATAAGTGTTGGATACAAAGACACATATCTGTCCACAATGTTCAAACACTGTGTTTCAGCAGCTACACTCACACTTTCTCATACTGAGGAGGATAAAGATGAGAGGAGACATCAGAAATACTATACGAGGGTTAGATAGAAAAGTAAACATCAAGTGAGTGCAAGATGAGAGGGTTATGGAAGAGCACAACTCATGAGTTTGTGTGAGGACAAAAAATGTAAGAACCATTAAACCAAAAGACGTTGCTACTGGGCAGATGACAGCATCTGACCCCCTAAAGAGTAGAAAGCAGAGAGAGAGAGAGAGAGAGGCATGAATGAGACAGAAAGAGAGAGAGTGGAGAAAAAAAAACACAATTAAAACTAGTCGTAAACAGCAGGGGTCACTTTATATTTGCTTGTTAAACTTGACCCATGCAGCGCAAAAACACATAGACGCTTAGTTTTAAGTGAAACTGAGATACTGCAGAGCTTAGCCTGTGTGTGTGTGTGTGTGTGTGTGTGTGTGTGTGTGTGTGTGTGTGTGTGTGTGTGTGTGTGTGTGTGTGCGTGTGTGTGTGTGTGCGTGTGTGTGTCTGTGTGAGAGCTATCACATTGTGTATGCACACATCAGGGTTTATATATTGCACAATGGATCAGAATTACACCGATATTTGGCCGATAATAGTCAGTCATGTTATATATCAATTTAGCAGCACTGAAATGTTATCTTCTCTCTTTATTAGCAAGCATAGCCCAACACTAAGAGTCTTACATTGTTGTTTTCAGAAAATGTCATGAATAAGGACAGAAGTTGTTCTAATTTTTTCACATTTCTCTTTTTACACTTTCTGCTAACAGTGCCACAATGCAGTGTATTATATCATACAGACACAAAAATGAACCGTTTCGCAACACTATATCCATCACATATTTACTAAAATGATTCTGAAAAGATCTGAAACTATAAAATTCCCCATGGAAGTCCCCATATCTAATAGTACAGTAAAAGTGAGAACTTATTTTCTATTTTAAAAGGATGTGATTCACATTTTGCTGTTTGGTTTCGAGCTCTTTCATTGATCGACAGCTGATGGTGATAAAGCATCAAATGTTGCAGTGGATCAAAAAATACAATGACGGGAAACCATTCATTGATGCAAAAAAAAAGTGGAATTTTAAATAATTTTAACATCTGTACTGACAAATTGCTTTTCTGGTGTCAATGTGCAACCAGTTTAAAACCCCCACCAGGCTTTCAGAACTGAAGAAGCCTCTTGGATGAGAGGTGAAACGTTTTCGACTCACACGAGGTTAGTCCAGTTGCCATAACTTATGCTTGCTTGAGACTTATCATGACCTGGATGACTGAGAACATCCACAGATTTAACCAGTTTAAAAGTATTTTACAAGAATCATTCGCTGTCAGCTGAATTTAAATAGCATCTAAAATAAAAAGGCTAATGTTTTTGCCATTTTTGCCCTTATTAAATAATATGGGATGGAGGTAGACAGGAAGCAAGGGAACAGAGAGGAGAACAAGACTCATCATAGGGCCTCAACTGGATTTCAGTTTGGTTCTGCTGATGTACTTTCCTCCTCACTGTCACCAGTATGTTTGCTCTAAGAGAATCTTTGGATTAATTGGGTTTCTCTTTAATATTGTAGGGTCTTAACCTGAAGAACTCAGCAGAACTTAAATTAGTTAGGTAAATTTGTAATATTAGTCTTTGAATCCATTCTGTTGTTTTAATTGTACTACATAAATGACAGTGTCATAATTTGACATCAAACCTCCAAAACAGGCAACTCTCCTCCAACATGTTGCACTCAAGTAAAACCACAGAAGAAGACATAGTGCATTATTTACATTTCTGTGGTGGCACTGATGTTGTCCTTCGTCTTCTTCTTCCTCTTTCCAGTTTAAGTTCACAAAAACTGTGAAATGTCACATTACTTCCACTATCTGTTTTGTCATAACAGCTTTTGGATGCTTTAGCTTAATTTTGGAGGGAGAAAAATGTTGTTTTAGATGATAAAATGGAGCAAAAAGGGTGAGTTTATGCATTTACTTGACTTAGTGCTGACATTGCATGATATAACTGAGAAACTATAGCTAAGAATTAGCTGCTAACAAGCTCTTCAGCTTAATATACTGAATTTGACAGCTGGAAAAGTTCTCTTTTTAGAAAATATGAACCACTTTGTTTTAGCTGTTAGATACAAACGCAGGACTGTAGACTTCTGACTTTCTTTAGATCTTGCTTGAAAGTCTTGATTCTACAGCTCCTATGGAAAAATTATACAGATTTTGGTTGCTCATTAACCTACATATAGTGTGTAAATGTTGTGAGAAATGTAAATTGTGCTGGTTGGACGATATGTGGATGATATCATTGCATTTTGGATATGACTGGGAGAAACAAGGATTGTATTTTATGTGATCTGATTGTGTGGGTTGGCTTCATTCTTTACATTTGTCTGAGTTTTTGGGTGCCTCATCAAGGTCTACATGCTAATTGAGGTAATTCTAAGAGATCCTCAAATCAGACGTGATTCTTATTGGCAGTAAATATCCCCTACAGGAGCTGGCTTTATGGTATCGGCTCTGAAAACCACATATCAGTCCAAGCGTTGGGATTATACCTGGAGGCAGGGAAAGGAAAGTAACGTCAGCTCCCAATCTTTCATGACGCTGTTATAAACTTTCCTTCCACTGCAGAGTTTTCCTCTCAGCTCGGCTCTCGGCGGCTGATGTCATCACCTCGTCTCGCCCTCCCCGGCCTCCTCACGAATGCCAAAGAGCACAGATATAAAACTCACCTCAGCTCACCTTCACGTCGTGCTTTTACGACACTGGAGCTGATAAGGCATTTCCTTTCTTGCGACATGAGGAAACACCCTGACTGTTCATAAATGAAAAAAAAAAGATACACAACTTGGCACGTTTGTCTTTGGTTGCATGGATATTAGCTGCTGATTGTTTGTTAAAAGCCAGAAACCCACAATGGCTTTAGTGAGAAGGTTTTTTTTTTTTCCCCTGTGGAGAACCAGCCACAGGTCGCTACAAGCCCCTGTCTGCCCTCACCGTCTGTCTTCCTGTGATGTTGGGATGCATTCCTCTCTGACACCTGGAAGCTGAGGGCTCAGCACAGGAAGGTAGGAGCCTCAGCAAACATGGACGAAGTCTTAGTGGATCTGTGGTTTCATTTCCACAACCGGTACGTCTATAGATTCAGGTGAACATCACATACTGTATGTATATTTTTAAAGCATGCATAAGTCACATTTTACCACACAACACTTTTACACTCCATTTTGACGACTTTTATTTCAATATTTGTCCGTTTTTGAGCTTTTCCTCATCACTACAATCCAGAACTACAGCAGTTATTTTTACTTTCAAGTCTTTTAAACTGTACTACATTTCAGGTGCTCTTTGTTGCAGGATAAAAGCTGAACTTATTTAATGAAGTCATGAGAAACCATTTGAGAATCAAACAAGAGAAGAGTCACATCAGCAGAGAAGAACCTGTCTACAACCACTAGAGGGCAAACTTTCATATCGGAGTAATACCATCTGCACTTCATTTATTTTGGAAAGACATATTGTAAAATTTTGGAAATGGTGGTAACTCAGTGGCTCAACTGGTTGATCTGTAGTGGCCATGGATCAGTCCATAGACATCACAGACACTAAAGACACAACTGTAGGCCTTTAGCTGAGGGTGGCACACTTTCCAAACTCTCCAAAATCACTAAATATATTTTATGTGTGTTGACTTTTACCTCATTCACTTTGTTCTTCAATTTCACATCAATTAAACGGTGAAATGAATGTACAAACTTGACAGGTGATGAAGACAGGTTAGATTTTAACAATTACAACAATAATCCAATAATCATAGTAATAATAATACTAATAATAATAAATGTAATCCAGGTTTTGACAAAGCATCAACTGCAGCTAAAGTTTATTGCTTCTGGTTGTTTGTAGGAGTCTTTCCTCTGAGTTTATTAAATACCTGCAGCAGGATCCATGTGAGGAAGAAAGTTGTTTGCAGTTATGCATGAGGAATAAGAACACTAATTTCATAAATACCTTTAATTATAAATGGTCCCCTACATGGAGACAAAATTCATCCCGACCTGTCGCTAAATGAGTACACGTCTTTGAGTTGTCACAGTTTATAAGCTGCAGGTAAATCATTTATTTCACAGCTGAATCTGTGACAGCTGGACATTATTTTACTGTAAAAGTCGGATCCGTTTGCTAAAGTTGAAATATTTTTCTGCAACTCTTTGGTTAGGAAGATCGACTCTCTACTCAGTAACCGGAATATGACTGCAGTTTTAGCTGAATAACTTGATTTTAGTTATATAACTACAGACATTTCAATTTCAGAATCAAAATCTCCTGGATTTAAACAGTTGTCACCCAAACAAATGCCCACATGTACTTCTGCTAGCCTGTGTACATTAGATATTTAGTAACAATAAATGGAAAAAAGAAACTAACTAGCCTCAACAACAGCACAGATTGTCATAGATTGTCAGTGGCCGACCCTAAGAAAGGTTTTCTGTTGCAGCAGCCGACTGGTTCTTTGTGCTAGTTGCCAGCTTTATATTTATCGTTAGATCATGCAATGTCAACCCTGTCTTAGAACTCTCAGCAAGGTGGTTGCCCAAAACATGGAGTCGTGTTATAAAATTTCATCCAAGGACACAAAGGAATATTTTAGGTATTCTACAGCCCCAGTAACACTGTTTAAAAGTGTGCCTACCTTGTCACACCCTCTTTTTGTTGGCTAACCTGTGGGTTTGGTTGGTTGAGAGCTTGGCGAGCAGCTTGTTTGTCATAGACACACACACACACACACACACACGCACAAACACACACAAACACACACACATCTCTCCTCCCCTTTTCCAACTGTGAGCCACATGAAAGCGGCGTACGCCCGTCTCTCAGTGTCAGCGGTGTGTTATTAGCATCCAGAGACTCCAGAGTGTCTGCAGCGCCGTCACCTCCCACAACCTCCTTTACACGCCACTCTGCATGTGTGTGTAAAATATACCGTGTGGATGGGTGCAACCTGTATCTGTTGTCTGACTCACTCTGGACCAGGCATGCCAGGAAAGCAGCGTCAGCACAACGCCTTTGCCTGCGTGTTTTCTGGGTTGCATTTACACGTAAACACGAGCAGGAATTAGCAGCCGGTTGAAATACACAAAATACATTTTATTTATTTTTTTTGTACTCATTTCCAAAAGGCACAAACAGCTGTGCTACTTTATATCTACACTATAAATAAGAGACCTGAGTACAGCACGTGTTCATAAAATATATATATGTACAACTTTCAAATGTTTTAGCACCAACCAGCCAACTTTGCTCTTGACAGTTCCTTTATCGAGCTCTTGTAGAGTCTCCGAGCTGGAATTAAAGGGCCACTTGAACAGTTTAACACCGTGGGGAGAACTACTGAGAATGTGTTGTATAATGTTTCCTGGAGAAGCTTTGTTGAGTTTGAGGAAATAACTCTGTTATCAGTTTATCTGCCTTCCAAATATATACCAGAAAGCCTGCTTTAAAGCGTCAGGGAAGGATTCAAAGTTGCGGGAAGCAAGTTTGATTAAAAGGTGCATTATGGGAACTGTAGGATGCAGACTCATACTTGGCCTTCAGTGTTGCCAGACTTTAAATTCCTGGAGGATTAACAGAATAAAGTCTTGGGAGCCTTCTGTGGATGTTTGATGTCTTTCCTCTACGCAGCATTTCGGCTAATTTTTGGTCACATATCGTATCATCTTCACTCAATCCCAAACTGCTGCTCGAACCTGTAAATATCTATGTAAGATAATATTGGAGGATATACCTAATATCCTTAATGAAATAATGAATATTGCCATATGGGATACCATCACAACAAGGATAGCATGAGTTTGAAAAACCAATGGCACAACAGTTTAGTTTTCTTTGTGATTTGCTCAGTACATCAATTAAATGTTCAGCCTCCAAGGCAGGAGATAATTAACCTAAACAGGTTGGCTGATACTTCTTTTTGCCCTTCATGTCAAAAATGACCAATACTTGGATTATGTTCGTTTTGTTGTTTCTTGTGTTAGAATAGCGTTACTTTTTAACCGACAACTAAGTATGGAAGTCTTCGTCAGAGATGACGCTCTGAGGAAGGCTGCAGACGTAGTTGAAACATGTCAGCAAGGTAAAAACCATCTTTTCCTTACTTAGTTGTTAAAAAGTAACACTATTCTGTGACTAAAACTGCTGCGAATGCCGACATGAGGAAGACATCTTAACATCATTGACTTGTCAGTTGCATGTCTTGAGATTCAACTTTAACGCACTTGTCTATAGAAAAGTCTCAAGTTAGCAATAGGTTTAGCATTGCATACATATAACAGAGTTTGTTTCATAAAGTGCCAAAATCATGCTGTAATGCTGCAGAACATAAGATTTGTCTATTTCATTCCTTGCATTCGACTACATTACCCACAATGCAACTAAACTAGTAACAGTTTGGCAGGTGTTTCAGGTGTTTTATACTAGTAGCAGCTAATGTGACCACAAGCAAAGATGGGAGGATTTTGGTGAGAGGTTTGAACACCGCTTAGCTTAGCTTAGCTTAGCTTAGCTTAGCTTAGCTTAGCTTAGCACAAAGACTGCAAGCAGGGAGAAACGGCCAGCGTGGCTCCATCCAAAGTTTATAAATTCCATTTTTTATTCCCAGCCTTACCTCTAAGCCAAGAATACAGTCTTGATGTCCTCTCTTGCACAAACAATTCTACTTTTACCTGCTCCAGCTGCCACTAAAAGAAAACTAAAACCACCTGTCTGCTTCTGTTGCTCAACATCCTTCCCCAGCGGAAAGTGAGTTTCAATTCAGTAAATGTTGATATGTATTTTGTAAATTCTACTGCAAGACTACAGAATCTTTAACATTGTAGGGTCTTAACCTGAAGAATCTAGCAGTACTCAAATTAGTTGGATACATTTGGAATATTAGTCTTAATTCTTTGGTTGAAAGCTCTTTAAATCATTTTAAATGTGCTACATAAATAGCTAAACAGTGACTTAATCTGGTGTCAAACGTCCAAAACAGGCAACTCTCCTCCTTTCCTCAACGAAAAGTGAGTTTGAAGTAAGTAAATGTGGATATGTATTTTGTAAATTCTACTGCAAGACTACAGAGTCTGTCTCCTCCGTTGGGCTGATGTCTTTCAACATTTTGCCCCGCTAACGCTGGTGGGAGACTTTCAGTAGTATTCACTTTTCATGTTGGAGGCCCTTTTAGAGAACACTTTAAGGGAAGAACTAAATAATTCTGTTTTTTTTGGAATAAATATGGTCAAAATTCAAACATTAAATATACAAAATATTATCTGTTATCAATGATTTCACATAAAAATATCAGTATCAGTCTCAGCAGTGGAAAAATCCACTTCAGTCACCCGAACCTCTGCACAGTTATGAGTTCAACTTGGGAGCAGCGAGGGTAACTGAGGACGACATTTGTTTTCAATCCACATTTGCAGCCTGTTTTACAACTTGTGTGTCAGGATTTTTACAGTCATGACTCGTGTCTGATGATCATAGTCAGGTGTTTCTGGTCACGGCAGAGCTCCGAATCATCACCTGGTGTTTGAGCGCAGGGCTCCGGTGGAAACGCCGTGTTGGTCATCAGTAGACGGCTCCCATGCTCTGTGTGGCCGACGGTGCGCTCGCTGTTGCGTGGTGCGTCTGGCCCGACGGCGGCAGGCCTAAATGCACGCCCTGCTGCTGGTACCAGTTCTGGTGCGTGTACTCCCCCATGAAGGCGGGCGAAGACTCCACTGGGGGCTGATAGGGAGCCTGCCCCCTGCTGGTAGGATCCATCATCACAGTATTCTTGCTGCTGTTTGCGTTGTTGTTGCTGCTGCTGCTGCTGCTGTTGTTGTCGTTGTTGCTGTTGTTGTTTTCCCACACAGTTGGGGATGAGGGAGAGTTGCAGGCCATGGAGTCGCTGGCATCAGGACTGTGTTCAAGAGGAATGTCCCCGAGTGGAAACTCTCCGTTCTTGTAGAGCTTCTTGAACTTGGAGCGACGGTTCTGGAACCAAATTTTGACCTGGATGGAAGAGGACGAAATGTTGAAGCAACTTTAAAAAGAACATTAATGGGTTTTTGGCCACTTGGGGGCATCAAAACAACTGATAAAGACCAACTGGACATGTTCTAACTATATTTAACCGCTAAACGCCAAACGGTTTCTGGACGTTTTTTGCTACTGTTCAACGCGTACACTGTTCAAAGGTTTGGGATTACTTAGAAATGTCCTTATTTTTGAAAGAAAAGCAGTTTCTTTTCAATGAAGATCACATTAAATGAATGATAAATCCAGTGCAGACATTGTTAATGTGGTAAATGACTATTGTAGCTGGAAACAGCTGGTTTTTAATGGAATATCTCCATAGAGGTACAGAGGAACATTTCCAGCAACCATCACTCCTGTGTTCTAATGCTACATTGTGTTAGCTAATGGTGTTGAAAGGCTAATTGATGATTAGAAAACCCTTGTACAGTTATGTTAGCACATGGAGAAAAGTAGGAGTTTAATGGAAAACATGGAATTGTCTGGATTACCCCAAACTTTTCAACGATAGTGTATATATATATATATATATATATATATATATATATATATATATATATATATATATATATATATATATATATATATATATATATGTATGTATGTATATATATATATATATATATATATATATATATATATATATATATATATGTATGTATATATATATATATATATATATATATATATATATATATATATATATGTTAACAGCACAACTATGGCTAGAAGTACAGAAACAACAGTGTTCACAAAGCACTTTGACAGTTAAAACATGCAACAGACAATCAAGCAAGATATCGGAGACAAGTCAGAGCAGTTAGTTAAAATAAATAGTAAAAATGATAATAAATTAGATGAATAATTAGCTAGATTAGCACTCATATCAAACAAGTGAACTAGGCAGTTTGAAAATTAAAGAATAAAACTGAGAGCTAAAATTTAAAGTCAAACTATTAGAGAATTAAAGAATTAGAGAGATTACATCACACCAAAGAACCAGGCATCTAAAAGTCAAACAAAACAAGAGAGAATATCTGAAATAAACAGGACATAATACAGAATAAAACACTAAAACTAAATAAAGCTACAAGTAATCCTCACATAAATAAAAGTTCCATAAATAATACATAAATAATAAAAGCGGGATTTCTTTTATTAGTCCATTCAGAAGAATTTTACCAACCTAAAATAATCATGTAAAACATTTTTCCAAATGTGTTACCAATACTGAAAAAGAAAACCACTGGATATATATAATAGATATTTAACTACTTAGAATCTAAGTAGTAGTTAAATATCAAAAACGAAACGAGTGATTCACGGATTCATATGGCCCAGGATGTTTTGTACTTCTGAATAAGTACGTGTTATTTTTTTTATTCACGTTTTGAATGTAGAAGTTTACAGTCAGCATTTAATAGAGTAATATGGAATGTTTCAAATGAACGTAGATCTGTTTAATCTTCACGAAAGTTTGTTATTTCCCAGTCAGACTATTTCTTCATTTTATGTGGTCTTCAATTAGGAAAGGCAGAGTGATTTTGGTCAAAACTAGTTTAGATTTAATTGTGTTCTATGTGAAGAAATGAAAAGTATGTCATTGTTAAATAGTTCACATGCATTTAATGTTAATGGTTGAAAGAATGTCAGGCTGAATGGTCGGCCCCGAACACTTTCACCAAATCTGACCCTCTTTGCAAAAAAGTTTGGACAACCCTGACTTTGATGTTTAGTTTCTTTCTGTACTTGTCTTCTATCTGCTCTGTGAACACAGCCTGCAGTTCAGCCCAATAATCCCTTCATTTTTCTAGTCAATCTGTCGTTTGTTTGTTTTTTTTGTATCTGCAACTTGTTAGGGCTAGGTTTTGGCTTAGAGATTCAGAGGGTTTAACGAACTGGTTGACAAATACGCTTATTGCCTGCTATGCTAGTAGCAGCTGATATTGTCTCAAGTTGTTGGAAAAAAAAGGTTCTAATTGTTTGGGTGGCAACTCAGCTACCAGTTAGCTTAGCATAGATTAGAAACAGGGACTATACACACACATTGGCGCATTTTTAGCATAAAAAAGTGCTTTTTTAGCATTTTGTTTCATTTCACTTTTTGATTATTGTCTTGGTTTTTTCTCAATATACACTCCTTTTCTCTGTCTTTTTCTACTTAAAGCAAACAGTTATTTTCAGGGAAAAAATAATCAAAAAAAGATGATAATGCTGATATGTAATCTGGTTTTTACCAAATAACAGACAGCGTTAGCAACCAGTTAGCATGTACAGTAGCTGCTGAGGAGTCTGAAATGTAACTCATGAACTGTTGTCAACGTAAGCAGAGCTAAAGGAAAAGCCCCCAACATCAACTCAAATGTGTCATAATGCTTTTCAACATTAAATGGTCAGCGCTGTCTTTTTAGCATGATCTGTTGACAAGTGCAGCTTTAAAAAAACTGAAGGTCTGTTGTTTCACTTTGGTAACTTGATCTGGACAAACAAGTACAATATTCATCCATTTTTTTGTTGTAATTGTACATTTACAGCTCATTTAACACCGTGTAAGAGCTACTTTAATGGTCTTATCTGTAAAAAAAACGTTTTAAATCCAAACCAAATGAAATAACTGCTGCGTCTGTTTTCTTACAGCTTGTGAATGTTGCTCAAGCATAACGCTGAACAATGATTTACAGCAGCCGTGATAAAACAACCTGCGCCTCAAGTTTTGTCTTTTATCACTCATGCACAGATAACTCATGCGGCAGTAAATCATCATAATGGCATGAAGGTTGTGACAGCAAGATCCAGACCAACGCAACAGTAACAACTCACAGCTCTGCCAACGAACTTCTAACATTCACACAAATCTATTAGTGTTCTACTGATTTTTACTCTGATTTTATATAGATTTATTTATCTAACTAGAGGCTGATGTGGAATTATATACATTAACTTCACCTTTCTCTGTTCAGTTTCATGCACACACACCTACTTTTAACCTTTTAACATTAACTGACAACAACTTATTAGATTTTTCGGCTCACGGTGCAAATATGCAAGCTAAATTTTGTAATCCTGGAGATCATCTGACACTATTTTCAGTGCACTTAAACGACCTCTGACAGTTCAACTTCAGTTAAAATTCCCATTACTGTCATCCTTGCTGGTGCTTCTGTTGCTTTTAAGATTGATTATTTAGACACGAATGGATGTGTAGTAGTTGTTAATACACTACTTTTCCAACACATGCACAGTAGAGCGTTCCAACGTATTCCACCCACACACACTACAGCTGAGCATGTGCACTGTTGAACTTGTAGCTCAGTCGCACACTGGTTTATGTCACATTTAGAGAGTACAACACTGAACTTACACTTCACTGTTTTAGCTGCTTTCAGCTTCGGTCAGGGGTAAACTTTCTGAGTAGCACATGATGAAACTTCTCTCATCTTTCCAAGCCAGTGAGAGGCGTCTCTGCAGAAATCCGCATGCAGACCAAGATTTGCATCCGTGGCTACACTACCAGCACCACAGTGAGCATGCTGGGCAGAAGTGTGCATGTGTAGGATGCACAGATGTCTACCTACTGCTGCTGTATGGAACAGAGGCCTCCAAACAGACTTCAGGTGGACTAGAAAGTAAAAACACCAACTAGATATGTGCACATACGCTACCAGTCAGCTGACCTAAACCCAGTCCAGATGTTTGGGATGAGATGGACCTCAGAGTGAAGGCAAAAGAGCCAACAAGCTCAGCATCTCTGGGAACTCCTTCAAGACTGTTGGAGAACCATTTCAGGTTCTACCTCATGAAGCTCATGGAGAGAATGCCAAGAGTGTGCAAAGCAGGAATCAAAGAATCTCATAGAACAGACAGATTTTGAGTCATTATTGGCCGTTTTTAATTCAAACTGAATCATTTTGAGCAAACTTTGAGTTTCTTGTTCAGGGTTATCTGGGAATCCTTTAGAGTCGTTTGGGACCAGATTTAACAGATGGTGATTTGGTCCATTTTGAACATGTTTTGAGAAGTTCTGAGTAGTTTTGAACAGATTTCAAGTCATTGTGGACAAATATTTCTTCCTAATGGATAAAGTTTGAGTCAGTTTGGATTATTTTTCAGTAATTTAGGACACATTTCAAGTCACTGAACACTAGTTGCAATTCCTTCTCGAAAAATTCAAGTCATTTACTACAATGGTATTGGAGAAATTTCAACTTAAGTTATTTTAGACAGATTTTGAGTCATGATTGACAATTTTTAATTCTTTTGGAAAAATTCAATCATTTTGAGCAAATTTTGAGTTTTTTTGAAAAGTGTTTGGGGCTATGTGGGACTTCTTTTGGGTCATTTACGACAAGATTTAACACATTTTGGACATATTTTGAGTGTTTTTGTACAGTTTTTTTACATGTTCTGTGAAATTTTGAGTAGTTTTGAACAGGTTTCGGGTCATTTTGGACTAACTTCAACTTGTTTTACAAGTTATTTTGGACATATTTTGAGTCATTATTGGGATTTTTTCATTCAAATTCAATCATTTCAAGAATCTAAAATAAAACATGTTTTGAATTTTTTTTCACACTTTTTTGTTTACTACATGAATTCATATGTATTCATTCAAAGTTTTGATGCCTTCAGTGAGAGTCTACATTGCACATAGTCATGAAAATAAAGAAAAACCATTAAATGAGAAGGTATGTCCAAACTTTTGACTGCTAGTGTACATATGGGAGTATAATCAAGGTCTCAGTGTTCAAATTTTAGTTTACGGCATCGGTAGAAACTGGAGACTGAAATGTAAAATATCAAATGCTTTAATCAATTCCACTGATGCCTCCGGTCCTTTCAGCGCTTCAACTAGAGACAATAAAGTTATCTATCTATCTATCTATCTATCTATCTATCTATCTATCTATCTATCTATCTATCTATCTATCTATCTATCTATCTATCTATCTATCTATCCATCCATCCATCCATCCATCCATCCATCCATCCATCCATCCATCCATCCATCCATCCATCCATCCATCCATCCATCCATCCATCCATCCATCCATCCATCCATCTATCCATCCATCTATCCTCAGATGCACTTTAAGGCCCATTTTCACCGTTTACACCGTCACAGTTCCTTCAGAAACACTCTGCTCTTTAGCGAGCTGCACTGGATGCTTCCTGCAGCCTCACCTGTGTCTGTGTGAGGCCCAGCTGAGCGGCAAGCTCCGCCCTCTCCGGCAGGGCCAGGTACTGGGCCGACTGGAACCTCCTCTGCAGGACGGCCAGCTGGTAGCTGGAGTAGATGGTCCGGGGCTTGCGCACCTTCTTGGGCTTCCCGTTGACCATCCGAACTTCCACGTCTGGTTCTTCTTTCACTTGAGAAAGGAAACAGAAAAAGTTATGTAATATTGTTGCTTGGAGTGACAGCCTCACATCACTGCCACCTTCCTTCTCTTTGGTCTGGTGAAATGTAACACAACCTGTGTGAGACTTTTTCACACTTTTCTTTCTTGAAACAATCACATGAACTTGCATTAGCTCTCTCCAGGGCAGTTCTGTGCAGAGGAGTTGTAGCACAAAAATAGCCGTGGCTGCTGCAACCCCGAAATTTCAAAGAAATTCCGCCAGCACTGTGAACTTATAATTTTGGTCAGAGTGTCTCCCACAGCTGGGGAGGGAGACAGAGATTTATAGGTGTCTTTCATGTAGCCTGGAGGCCCGCTTGTATACATCGCTCCCCATTCGTGCTGCTATTCCTGCATTTGATTGATTGATTTTTTTGTCTTTCCATAAATACACAAGCAATCTGGCTTAAATATATTTGTTTACATTTGATCAACACATTTGTTATTTAAATCCTTCTTAACCCGAAAACCAGAACATTTCTACATGTTTATACTGATCCACTAATTTTAAGTATGGCTATTTACATCTTTTCATTTATATTGAACAAATTTGACTTCAGCTATTCAAAACAAGTACAATTCATGAAAAATATAACTAATATAAAATTTAAATTGCATTTTATGTGTGTACATTTAAATAAAAGACTCTCAACATTCCATATAAATAATGTCCTTAGTATTTTACTGGGATTATTTTATACCATGAAACTACAGTGGGTGTTTTAAAGCTTGAGTTCAGTATTTTGGACTCTGTATATTTAAACAAACTAAAAGAAACTAAGTACTTTATTTGCAGTATTCAAAATTTTAATCTTAGAGAGAGATTTAAACAGGGTTTAGAATTAAAAATGTATGAAAAGTCAATAATGTGTTCTTAAAGTAGTGTCAAAAGAAATATCCTATCAGGCAGCATGATGGTTTCACTGTGTGCTCCTTGAATATGTATTATTTTATTCATTTTTTCACATTAGTTACCCCGTTTCATTTGATTGCTATTTTTTTTTTAATTAAATATCGATTGCAAATGAAACTCTCCACCTATTTCCGTACTGTTTGTTTGTTTATTTGTCTGGGCGTGGCCGTGAGCCTTGCGTGATAAAGAACCGTCCTTGTCGGATGAGTCAAAGGCCAAGGCTGACTGACATGTCATGACACCTGATGTGTGTGGCGGCGGGCCAAAGTCCCCCGGGGCCTTTTCCAGGAGTCAACTCCCAACTGGAATGTCAAAAACACAACACCAGTCTGTTGAGTTTGTTCTCCCTCTGTAGTTTGCACAGAGACACCTTCCAAGCTCCAAGCAGAGCCAAAAGAAAATGCTTCTGAACGCACGCTGGCTGCACTCAAAGGGGAAGTCAGAGGGCCAAAATTATGCTTGTTGTTCAAAACGCTGAACCTGATGCTCTGTAATCTGAGTGTGTTGAGTTTATAATGAGCGTGTGGCACCACTGGAAGACGCTGATGTTCCTAAATAACATCATGTTTGCTCTATTAGCCTATTTATGATGGCACCGACTGTTTATCTAATGAACACACACCAGCTGTGAGTTAATGAATTAGTTGTTGAGGACAGATATGGATTAAGTTGAAAAGCCACTGATTATAACAAGCTGTGGCTTCCATCCAAAGCCCTCTAGGCTGATCTCCATCTTCCTGACAAAATAAAATCTGAAACAAGTTCAAAGAGGAGATGATTAACAGGTTAGTTTACAGACAGCTTACTTTAATTGTGACAAAAATGCAGATGAAGGCTGGCTCTTCACCTCGTTGTGTTGAAGAATCCTTCTACAACACCTCCCAAAAATATCTGTACCACTGCTGACCTGTGACATCCCTGGGAAACTTTAATTTACTTCTATTCTTACTACATTTTATTAAAAAGTTTACTCTTTCGCAAAGTAAAGAAAATAAAAGAAGTTTGTTATTTTCTGTGAAAAATAAATGCAACTGCACGTTAATATGGTTGAACTGTTAATTTTTGCAGGTAGTTTTAATTGTTGACCCCTCTATTTTTTTTTAAATAACTTTTTAGCTTTATAATATGTATGTGAGCTACATGTATACATTTTAAATTAGGAAAACAGGTTGTATTTATATAAATAAGAAGTGAGTGCATCTCTTAATGTCAAAATTCCTCAAACTTTCAATATGTAAGTTTGAGGAAATTATATTGTCACATGAAAAATTCAACAAAATACATTTGTATATAAGAGAACAATATGCCTGAAATCCCTGATATGAATAAGTTTCCAAAAAAAAAGTCTGCTAATTGTGCATTTTTTGCTCCTTAGTGTTTGTCTTCTAATGATGGAGGTTTATAAGTTCAAGATTTAGAGAGAAGCAGCTTAATGCTCCAAAACATGTCTGAAATGTGATGTTAAGAGAGTTCAAACGCAGTGAAAAACTGGAAAATAAAAAACAACGCCAAATCCCCAGTGCGTAAAACTCATGCGCAATTATTGGGTTAGTATGGCTAGACATGAGCTGTTGCCATGCATCAGCTTCAGGTGGTCAAAGTGGCTTTGGACAAAGATGGAGAAGCTCTTACACAGCAGTGTTAGAGGGAGGCAGCAGTGCGTCTATGGGTTCAGTCTGGAGACATTTAAGTTGGATTTAGTCATTAAATTGATCCAAACTTATCCAGTACAGCCAGCCATCTGATCTGGGTTGTAGACTTGTTGGGTTTAGATTAACTCACCACCGTCCTGGAGCGTTGACTGCACCTCCCTGCTGAACGCGCCGTGCTCTCTGTACGCTGCGTGCGGGTAAGGGTACTCGGCCTTCCCAACAGGGTACGCACCGCCGGCACCCATCCCGTTCAGGTTGTAGTGGTGGTACGCGTACGGGTTCATGTGCTGAGCGGAGTACTGCTGCGCCGAGTAGAAATCCTGCGATCCGTGGAGCGCACTCTGGCTGCTGTAGAAGCCCATGTCTGTGGAGGAGGACTCCGGCAGCGTCGGGGAATCCTTGGTTGCCGAGATGGAGCTCCCAGCCACGGGGAGGGAGGGTTTCTTCTCCTCAAAGACAGGTGAAGGCTGCCCGTTCATTTTCAGGTTGCTTTTTGTCTTTCTGGTGTTTGCTCTGACCTCTGAAGCAGGAGTGCTCAGAAATCCACGCACAGTCTGGAGCTGGCGTTCCCAAACTCCCTTGACGCAGCAGCCAGGCTGTCCACCGTGGCGGCGCCCAACCCAGCTAGAGCTCCTAATTACAGGGCGCGCCGAGCTGAGCCAAGCCGGGCAGGACAGAGAGGAGCGGATGTCTCCTTCTCATTGGCTCGCCTGCTCGCTCCCTGCCTCTGCCCTGAGGCCAAGACAGCGCTGACTGTCGCCTGTCTGGCTCCCTTCTTCTTCCCGCAAAAACCTCCAGTAAGCCTCTCCTCGGGCTGCACCAGAGCACATAAACAGTTGGCGAGACTTAGTTTAAAGTCCTCTTTTTAACTTCCTCGACATATATTGAAGAATTAACATATAAAGATCGTCAGCAGAGCAGATAAAGACTTAACCAACCCGCTGTGCGTAAAGCTGTAGAGATAAGGAGTGTTTACGCATTAGTTTTAGGTGCTGCCTCCCATTCAGATGCAAATGTAGAGCCAGGTGCTGTTGTAGATCCATGTTGGGAGTAATTTAGGCTACAGTTTATCAAGGCTTGTTTTCTTTTAAAGGCTTTTCCTTCTTTACATGTGTGGACTTGGGGCCCAGGCTTCTCCCATGCCCAGGGGAAGAAAAACAGCGAACCTACAATAAACTTTAGGTGTGTAAAACAGTCACAGGGGGCGATATAAGAACATGATTATGGTCAGAAACATGTCATTTCAATCATATTTGAATTATTTGAACTGATCAACTTGAAGAAATGCATGCAAAAAACCAAAACTGGAATCACAATACTTCAGTTTGTACTGCGTTGAAAATCAAATCTGATCAGTATGATTTGAAAATGAATTAGTTTGAAAGTTAATGGAATATTATAAAATCGAAACTTTGCTCTGAAACTTTGCGTTCTCACTGTTCAGTTTCAGTCATTTAAATTCAGTTTGTGCTCCACAACCGTTTCATGTTCTGTAGCTATTTTCTCTCAACAATGTCACTTCCCAGTAGAAACAAGATATTTCAAAAGTCTAAAGTATTTTCTCTGTTCTGTGCACAAAAAAGGTCTTATGTCTCGCTGTTTCTTAGTAAAATTACTTTCAGTTTTGACTCTGATGCCTTACTGTAATAACCACTCTGTACTTAGCTGTTTTCCTCTGACTTCCAGCTTCTATCATGACACAAAGCTGTTTTTCTGCTGTTTCACTTTCACCCACGAGCAAACAAGAGCAGCGTTTCAACTTGTTCATATCATGTTCCATCCACAGCTATGAGGCTGAATAATGAAGCCCGTATCAAAGCCTAGTCTAAGTCCTTAACCTGTAGTATTTCATAATAGAATTTGACAGCAGATAGTATGAGCATTTTTAGTCATGAGACTGTACATTTTTGCAGCAGAAAGACCAAGTGTGTGAGGAGGAGTTATGCTAAATTCATGAGGAAGTCAAACAACAGCAGATTCAATCATTGTTACTGTGTTGGTTACAAAAACAGATTCACAGGGTGTAAAATGAGGAGCAGTAAAGAAAATGGCTGTGATGTCCATGAAAACCAAAGCAGAGGACAACAGCAGAGGGAGTACAGTGAGACATTAGTAATTATGTGAAAATAAGCCGTGTACAGAGGAAAGCTGACTGTATGTGTTGATGTCAGTGGGTTTGCTTCAAACAGGAGTCGACCGTACAAAGACATTGGCGAGGAGTTGCTGAACCTATCTGTCCTGAAAGTGCCAGAGATCCACGAGGATTTCGCCTCTGCCTCTGCACCAACATTGTGCACAACGGGTGTCACGAGTGGAGTGTACAGCCCACGAAGGGTGGAAGTCACTCTAGTGCCGGGCAGGATGCTCCACCACGCCCAGATCTGCTTCTGCTGGCAACAGACTGCAACTGTGTGTATGCAATCATCCTAAAGTCAAGGTAGAAACACAGGGTGCAACCCGGGGCGAAGTCCTCTGCTGGCTGGCATCGACTAAAGTCCTGTTTAGACCAAAGATTCATAACAGGACTAAATCCTGAGAGGATGTTGTGGGTAAAAGTTTCAGTGAGTTAGCTCAGCTCTATCTGATGTTGCTGCCTGCCACTCAGCCAGTCAAGTCACCAGTGGCTGGCAACTCCTTTGGTTGGTAAAACCTACAAGATTGCATAGAAGTCTATGACAAAATTATCCTACATTTCACTTCATTTGTTACCTCAGAAGATATTTCCCAATAAAGTTTGTAGTCTCCATAGCTACGACCCATTTAGTGGAACAAAGACGATAAAACATGGTGTGTTTTAGGGCGGGGCTATGCTGTGATTGACAGGTGGTGAAGTTAACAGCGTGCATCGTGTCCTCGGGTTTTTACAGGCAAATCTATCCCTTTGGTCATTACGTTGTTTCAAAAAAGCAAGATGTCAAAGGCCCAATGCAACTCAATGACCAGCTGGTGACATCATGGTGACCTCATTGGTCTTTTATATACAGTTTATTGGCACAACAGCTGTGTTTGTGGGTAGTGTTTTTAATTCTGTTTCTCTCAGTTAAAAAAGCGCAAAAACAGTACCTAGACGTAGCAGTAAAGCATTTAAATTACTTTTTATTTTTTAAAATTTAATCACCTCTTCACTGGATTGTTTGCCAAGTTTGATTTGCATATTATGCCCAAGTTTAGTTTAACGTTATATCATAATATCTGTTGTCGCCAGTGTCAGGTGAGTCTTGTGGAAATAAAGATAAGATGTTCAGGCCTGTTGTAAATGTCAGCTAAAGGTGCTAACGTTAATGGCCAGCGGTTAGTTATCAGCAGTTATGCATAAATCAAAGTCAAAGACTGAAAGATCTTTTTTTGTTTTAAACCACACTTTGCTATTATTATTTTGAGTGAAATAAGCACAGTGAATCCAACCATACTGATCAGTACATATGGCTAATACACTTGTAAGTGGTCACAATGTTGTGGCTGATCAGTGTATCATACAGCTGATTTCCATTATGTGATTGGAACAGTGGGCTTCATTGGTCCATCATGGCTGTGCAGCTTGGGGAAGGGTAGGACCGGTGCTCCTAACCACAGGGAGCTGCATGTAGGCGTCTCCACACTCTGGAAATTTTGCAGTGTGCAGCAGGCCAAGTCTTGTCTGCAGCCTCTGGCAGCAGGTAGGCATGAGTCCAGAAGATCCTGGCTTGAGTAGTGGCTGATGTCTTCCTTCAGCAAGAATGTCTAATCTGCATCATCACGGCTAGGTAAATGGGGTTTGGCAGTCTTCTGCTCTAGAACCCCCTGGAGTGTTGATGCCTTGAAAACTCCACAATCCTACACTCAGCCACAGCACCGTACATCAGCGTTTAAGAAGGTGTGCTTGGAGTTGTAGAATGTTAAGCCAGATGATAATGACTGCATGATAGTAATATGTTTAATATCCAAAGTTCCAAGGCAATTTGGAACTGCCATTGCCCCCGAATCCCTTCAACACTTTGCTGCTGATGTGTTCTTTTAGGACACCATCTATTTCTATACACTCATAATCCTATAGAGGATCGCAGTGTAACTAGAGCCTATTCCAGCTGACTTGTGGTACATGTCCAAAGGGGCACTTTGAGACACAGCAGTCAGTCTGGTGGTTCTAAACAGCCTAAAGCCAGCCGAGAATCACCAGTTAACCTATGGATGTCTTTGGATAGTAGGGGGGAGCTGGAACACTCCATGTTTTACAGGGAGAACATGCAAACTCAACACTGAAAGATGAAGGTGGAGGAGAGAAGTGAAGTGGAAGGATTGGGAAGTAGCTTTACGCCACTCCATCCAAGAAAAGAAAAAAGGAGACGTGAAGTAAAAAGGCACAAAGCTGATGTTCTCACTGCAATAGACATTAGCCACTAAAAACCAGATGACCAGATCATATTGTTGATCTCTCCCAAGCGAGGTTGTTAAAGTATCTCGTGATCCTGCTGAGTGGTGGGAAAATAGAGTGTGAAATGGACAGGTGTCTTGGTGCAGCATCAGCAGTAATGTGGATGTTGTACTGAACCATCATGGTCAAGAGGGAGTTGAACCAGGAGACAAAGCCCTCCATTTACCAGTCCATCTACATTCCAACCCTCCTATGGTCATGAGCTCTAGGTGGTGACCAAAAGAACGAGACTGCATGTAGAATGAGCTTCCTCTATCGGGTTCAGCCTTAGAGATCGAGTGAGGAACTTGGACATCCGGAGGGAGCTCAGAGTAGAGTCACAGTTCCTTGGTGTCCAAAGGAGTCAGTTGAGGTGGTTCGGACATCTGATTTGGAGACTACGAATGCCTCTGGCTCACCAGGAAGAACTGGAAAGTGTTGCAGGGAGAGGAATGTCTAGAACGACCTGCTTTGTTTGCTGCTTCTGTGACCTGACCCTGGATAAGTGGAATAAAACAGATGTATGGATGGACAGATCACACTGATTTGTAAAAGGCTTGAGAAGAAGATGGACTAACTTAATTTGCCTTGCCAAGCACCTTCAAATATTACAAATTCTTGTGAGCTTAGCTACAGGCGGAGACAGCAGCCATCCCATTGTCTGGCAGCGATACCTGCTGGCAGTGAATCCACATTAGCAGCAGAGCGAGAACAACGAGATGACTGACAGCGACTGATGACTGTTCTTCTTTTTTTCTAAACTTCACTCAGCGTTTTACGCCAGGATTAATCTGTAGCTTATTGTCATTTTTTTTCTGGTTTATTGCTGTACATGCTGATCTTGCTGCTGTAGATACTACATTCAGTTTTATTTCATTCTAATCCTGTACTGATATGTGATCTTTTTAAATAATATCACCAATACGAGTATCAATTAAAAACATAGATGAGTAGAACATATATTTACACCCACAGTGGTGTAGCTACACCCTGACTGGGAGAACCTCCACCTCCTCACCGCTGCAACCTCAGCACCTCAGCCATCCAGAAACTTTGGGGAAACCCTGCAATTAAATTGTCGAGATAATTGAAGTTTAGATACATAGTTAGTGCGGAACAACTTGGATGAAGATGCCGACAAGCTGTAATTGCTTCAATTATTTATTTTGGGTGTGACAACATTTAGTTTTTGAAGCACGTCAGCTTTCATTGTGCTATCACATCCGTGTGTGTTTTTTTCTGTATTGAGCAGCTTCTTAATTTTGAGAACGTAGCTCAACCTTCCATCCTGCACATCACGGATTTGTTTAAGGCCACGTTTCGGTTCCCTTTCAGTGGGCAGGATGGTCGCTAAAAACGCTGTTCTCTCCAAGGGCAGCCTTTAACCTCTGTCTGTTTTTTCATGGCCCGTGCTCTAGGGGGGATTTTTTTAAAATGCCATCCTTACATAGAAAATACATTGTGTAAAGGATTGAGAAGGAGATTGCAGAGATGAGTGCATCATCTTCTATTAGCGTCCACACCAGCAAACTTTCAAATAGTGCAACTTTTGGCCATGCAAGTACGAGATAAAATCCATGCTGTATTTATATTTAAAAAGAAGGTTTTGTAAGTTGTGTGTATATATATATATATATATACACACACACACACACACACACACACACACACACACACACACACACACACACACACACACACACACACATGTCCTCTTTTGTTCACAGTTTGTCACTGAGGAGTTTTATTTGATCGATGCAGTTGGGTTGCAGGGTTATTTTTTCCGCTATATTTTAGTTTAGTTCTGTTCATTTGAAAACCCCATTTTGAATCCACCAGTGATGAATGTCACATCGCCACTTTGTCCTGTGAGTAGAGAAAGCCTGTTCAACTTATATCATGTCATGAAGAAGAAGCTTTAAGGCTTAATCCTATTTTACCCAACTCTGCATCTCTATTCCTTTGTTTTACTGCAGAATGTAAAAGGTAGAAATGAGCTCAGAAAGCAAATGTCTTCCAGTATTTTCTCCTGGATCCACTTAATAGTGGCTGGTTTTCTCTCCATATAATGTTCTGTTTTTTCATTTATTTACAACATACCTGTTTGCATCGCTGATTTGTTGTGAGTGTGTGTATATATACAATATATATAATGGGATTCCAGCAGTATACATTTTGGCCACAGGGAGTCACCAAAGGATAAGCAAGAAACTAGAAGACAGCGATTTCAAATCTGAACTTGTCTTGTCCATTTCTATGTTCTGTGAATATGCATTATAATATGACTCTCTAGGGGACTTTTGATTCCTGACTTTATGGCCAAAACCTTCCTCTTGCCTTAACCTCGGTTCTTATTCTGGTCTGGAGGAGACTCTGTCAAGACTGTGGAGATGGACAGACTAAACAAGCTGGTGAAAGAGGCCAGCTCTGTTGTTAGACTGGACAGTCTGGAGGCACACTTCCAAACATCCTTTCCACTCCACCCAAACACTTAGTTTAATTTATGTGCAAACTCTGGACACTTTGACACTGAACACTTGAGATACCTGAACCTGCCTGTTCCTGCTCTTTTTCATGCCTTTGTTCACTACGTGTACATTTGAATGTCGGAAATAATGGAACCTACTTCTTTTTTTCTTTTTCATATGCACTGCTGTTTTTATGCTTATCTGTATGTTTATCTATACTATATACAGTGCTGCGTGGGCTAATGACAGTTTTTGTTACTGTAGTTGTAGAAATATGTCAACTGGTTGATATTGTGATGCACATAACGGCTTTGTTTACTTTTTCACCGGAGTTCCGACTTGCAGCGAAAATCGACTTACATCACAACGTAGGAACGGAACTCTGACGTAAGTGGAGGACCTCCTGTACTACATCCTGCAAGAAGATCATGACACCAACAGTGAAACATGGTGGTGGTAGTGTGATGGTTCGAAGACCTGGACGATTTGTCATAATAGATGAAGACATGAATTCTGCTCTGAGGAGAAAATCCTCCTGGAGAATTTTCCACCCATCAGTTCATGACCTAAAGCTGAAATCAGATGGTTTATGCAGCAAGACAATGACCCAAAGCACACAGTGGCTAGATTCACCAGTTGCACTCCAACTACAGTCTCATTTTTTCAGTTTTAAAAGTTAAACTCTAAACACACACACACATTTACCTCCTCTTATGATAACATTTACACCTGTGTCATCTTCCAATAAATGTAGTTTTACGAAGGTAGGTGATCTTATGTGCAACTGGAAAAAACAAATTGGTTAGACTGAAAGTATCGGGTAGGAGATCAGATTGTGCAGCGACTGTCCTTGACCATTTAGACCGAAGATAAGATAAAAGTTTATTATTCCCAAAGGAAATCCTAGTGCCAGAAAAACAACAGAATGACATGACATAATTAAAATCAATACTGAAAAAGGTGGAAAAATAATAACATACATAGGATACATTACTGAGATAAAAAATAAATAAGATAAAATAAAACTGAAACAGTAAAAAGTAATACTGGGGTTTATACTGAGGTAATATCACATGTAATAATGGAATATTGCACCTGGAGAAATGAGATGAAAATGACATGTCCATTACACTGAGTGTTGGACAAGAAAGTGAAATATTACACATGTAATCAAAATGTCACAAAAGTAAATGTATTGTTTCACGTGATAATTAAATATTACACATTAGACTGGAAGGTTATATAATCTAATTATATAATATCATTGGATTGGAATATGATTAGGATTAACCTCCAGCCGCCATATGGAGGGAGCCCTACCTACTTTGACTTCAGGAAGGTTTAAACTCTCTTCATTTAATCACAGATTCACAGAATCAGACCACATGAAAACAATCACAACAGTGGAACACGCCCCAAAAAAACAGCATTATCATGAACACATAAGCACAGAAACAAAAATAAAAAGTACCACAAGGTAAAACAAGGACTGAACAAGAGAAGCTTTGCCCATAACACTACAAGATGAATCGTTGCCAGAGAACATTGGCAGCACATTCATTCATTCATTCATTCATTCATTCATTCATTCATTCATTCATTCATTCATTCATTCATTTAGGTGAAATTAAAATACATTTTTAGATCTGATGGGTTGCAGCATTTGTGGTGTACACATGGCCAGGACTAACTCAGTAACTGCGCATTGCTCCCAGTTAATCCAAAAGTGAGCAAAGAATTGGAGGAAGAATGGAGTTGAGGTTGGCCATGGATTGTCCTATGATGGCAACCATGCCCTAAATTATCCATCCATCCATCCATCCATCCATCCATCCATCCATCCTTCCATCCATCCATCCATTATCTATACACCGCTTAACCCTCATTAGGGTCGCACAGGGACTGGAGTTTATCCCAGCTGACTTAGGGTAAAGGTTCACCTGGACAGGTAACATTCTATCACAGGACTACATAGAGATTCACATATTCACACCTATGGACAGTTTAGAATCACCAGTTAACCTCAGCATGTTTTTGGAATGTGGGAGGAAGCTGGAGAACCCTGGCCCAGACTGGGACGTAAACCAGGGATCTTATAGCTGCAAGGCAATAGTGCTAACCACCAAGCCACTGTGCAGCACCTGCGGAACTGCGGGTTTTGGCAAAGAAGACATGTCCTTTGTAATGTTTTGTTGCTATTTTTTTTTTCAAAATTATTATTAAAACAATGAGGAAGTAATTGAAAACCTAATGGGTGTGCCCCTGTCATGTTTGATTGACAGGAAGGAACAAATGTTGGCAAACTTGCTCTGCAGCCACATGTCATGTTAGAGTAACTGTAGAGTAAGAAACAGCAGTATCGAACTGGATCCCAGGGACATCTGCAGGTACGTTCACAGGTCTGTTAAGATTGTTGAATATGTTGCTGAGCAGCTCTTTACCTATCAACAATGAAGAATAATCCACTTTATTGCTTGTAGGCTAGTGTTTGCATTAAAATTACAGCCACTAATGCATTAAATCTGGTGTAATACCGATGATGTTGGTGATAATGGTTCAGTCATTCTGGCAGAGTAGCAGTGAACTTTTACAATCTTCAGTCTGATCACTGGGAAAGTCCGGCTTAACTGTGTCCACATTTATGAAAAGATTAAATGATTTATAGGGAAAAAAGAAAGATAATAGAGAAACTTGTGCTGGTGTCTCACCACATACTGTACAGGTCTGAACTCCTGATCTTCTGCAAAACTTAAAAGAAAGCTTATGTTGGCTTTTGCTGTTCTTGCTATATTCATTGACCTATTCATTGCCGTTTCTTAGGTTAAAAAGATATGTATTTGTTGACCAATACATAGGACTCACCGTGTTTTTTCCTGTTTTTTTTTGCCTGTCTTTCAGTTCACTTCCTTCTTTTCCCCTGCCTGTGGGGTTTTACTCGTACTGGGAGTTAACACACAGGGTTTATTCTTGAGGCTCTGTGCTTCAGTACATTCAGGGCGGAATCATACAATAGATATTACATTAAAACAAGTCTCAGCTGTGATATGAGTAAGTTTACATGAACATTGACCTCAGCAGATGTTCTGCAAGTGGAATACAGCTCAGAGATCAGGTGGGTGACATATCAGGGTTGGTGTTTTGGATCATGAGCTTTTCCTTTTTCTTCATATTTTCAATGACGTGACAGACGACTGTTGAGAGAAGACTGGTGTATATACTTTAACTGGATGATGAGGATATAGATGGGAAGAAGTTGTGTTAGTGTGTGGTGACCTAAGGGTTACTGACAGTTAGTGCAGAGAGCTGGTAACTGAATGAGGAAGAACTTCTGAGGACATCTGGTGGATGGATGGAGAATTTCAGCATGGCATGAACAAGGTTGATGCAAGAATCGTTGCATGTTGTGTCGACTGCACAGCTGGGGGATAATTTCTGACTTTTTCTGGGATGGTCACCCCTTAACTTCTCATACTGACAGACAAACCCATCATCACGTCAATGTCCAGTTACTTCTGAACACTTGCAGTTTGTGCACTTCCTGTTAAAATGACTGGTGGAAACTAACAAAGTATATTCACTGAAGAACCATTTTTAATACATTAATTTTGAGGCTTTACTTGAGGTTTTCCAATGTACTTCTTCTACACTACATTTCAGAGAGAGACAAACAACCATTCCATTTGAATTTGAAGCCTGAAGAACCCAACATCTGTACTTGTACAAATATGTTGTGGACGGTAATTCTGTGTATCAGTTTCTAAAACTTTTTTGTAAACTCAAAGCTTTCAGCAAGAAATAACCATGGCAACACCTGCTGATCTGTTGGAAATACTGGAAGACCTGGCAGATGAAGAGTTGAAAAAGTTCAAATGGTATCTGCAGTAGGCTGAGGACTTGAAAGATTTCCCATCAATCTCAAGGAGCAAACTGGACAACACAAACAGGATGACCACAGTGTCTGAGCTCAAAGAGACTAACAACACAGATGCAGTGGCAGTGACCATTAAAGTCCTAAAGATGATCAAAAGGAATGACCTGGCACAGCATTTATCAAATATGAACCCAGCGTCAAAAGGTCAGTAATGAGGAAGTAATTATATGCATTAAAGGACTGAATGTGCAACTGTTAATTTCACTGGTAGCAGCAAAGATTCCTCATTTGCATCAACTGTGAAGTAATTACTAAGTCATCTGTTGCTTTCCTAATGTTCTATGCAACTAGCAATCCCTCTTCCACGTAGCACAGTGTTTGATCCTGAACGTATCCCACAGCTCTTGCCAAGAGATGTTCCTCTTTTCCACTGCTTCCCATGTCATCCACTGCCCTTACATCACCTGCACGATGACTTTTGCGCACCTGTCTGCTTCCTCTGCCGTCGTACTTCCACTTCCAGGAACTATAAAGCGCTCTTTAAATTGCAGTTTTATTCAAATGACACAGATGAAAAGAGGAAGACGAGAACTGGCTGTGGAATGATGGATGCAGTAGTCGGGCGTTTAAATGTCCAAAACTCCACAGTTTGAGGTTCGAGCTTGTTTTACTCAACATCTGACGACATGATCCATATCAGCACCCCACAAGCAGCACCAACATCTTCATAAACCCTGTACATCACAGATGTATGGCTCTATGTGATGCTTGGTGGATTGTTTTTCATTTTACAAAAAGAAAAGAGAAATATGTGCAGTATGTGAATATCTACGTGGAAGAATCAGCGCTTACAGAATCTGACCGAATGTAGGACATCTGAGTGGTTTTTGGAATTTCTTGTTTTGGCATTTAGAACATTTGTTTTCACATAAATTTGTTCAGGAATTTCATATTAAAATAAAAACAATTGCAGTCTGAATTTATATGAAATACATATAAAACAGATGTACTCTGCACATTTGTAAGGAAATATTTTAAAGACAAAATGTGACATTTAAGGGTGAAAATACACTACCAGTCAAAAGCTTGGACACACCTTCTCATTCCATGCTTTTTATTTATTTGCATTATTTTCTACATTGTAGATTAACACTGAAAATTAACACTTTTTGGTTTGCAACATAGTTCCATATGTATTCTTTTATAGTTTTGGCGTCTTCAGTATTAATCTACAATGTAGAAAATAATTAAATAAAACCAGTGAATGAGAAAGTGTGTCCAGACTTTTGACTGTTAGTGTATATCAACAATTATTTACAATTATTTTTTAAAAACATTTTTCCTATAGATTCCAGGCATTCCTTTGGATATTTTTGGACATGCACACCTTCAACAGTTATATCTGTGGGAAGATTCCATTCAGATGGCCTCATACAGCCATAAATAATAACCAGCCTGAGCAGGGTGCTGTAATAATATCCTTGTTGCTTAGGCATGGTGGAAAGGCAGAATCTCCCTTTCTATTTCTGTCCCTGGCATCCCCTGGCTCACTGACACACTTCTTTATTTTTGCAGTAGCCCTACTGATGACTCAAAACTGACTTTCTGTCTTTTCTTCAGTCTGGTGACGTCTTGATCTGTCCATCTTCACTCTACATCTGTTACAGTCCATTACAGCCAAAACCAGATGACTAAAAATGAACTGACTCAACACCTCAGTGACTCCACAAAAACTGAATGCATCTCACAGGAGTTATTTAACGGTGACACTATTGACGGGAAGTGATTAAAATGAAAATATCAACAACAACAAACGTAACTGAAGATGAACTGATGTCATTTGTTTCTCAGAGGTGGGAAATTCCACAATGAGGTCAGCTATTTATTCAACCAATCACACGAGAGCGAGTTCGACGCTTGAGCCAATGATGTGGAGGCAGTTTTACAGTTTGATGCCTTGAAGACCACAAATAGATATGACACAGGCTTCTTGTAATGCTGGCATCCAGCCTCACACACACATGCAGACAGACGGTGGGGAAATGTTGGAGCTCTGAGCTCATCCCTCAGAGAAGCAGCCATGAAGCCTTGAAACCTGAGACTAGACCAGCTCTGTTTGCACTGTGGGTCTGCACTTTAAAACAGCTGCTCAAGTCAATTCTTGGCTCTCAGTTTATGTCTGATCAAAGAAAATATTCATAGTATACAGCATAGAAACAAAAGGCACGACTGTGTGATATGGGTCAATATAGAATTGAGGGACTTTTGAAGTCCATGAGATATATCTTGCATACATTTTTATTAAAAGTAAAGAAAGTCACATTTTTATGTTCATTATGATCATGTCTTTACAAATTCCATAATTATTTATTATGGAAACAATCACTTATTATTAAAAAAAATACTTGATATCTCTTAAATGTCAACTAAATAACCGTCTGAATTCAATCCCAACCACCTTCTAATGAGCTAAACAATAATAAAATGAGCTGATTCATAAATAGTTTGGATTGTGTTCTTTTTATTAAGTTGAGATAATCATGACAGATATTTCTTTTTTGGCAATTTATCAAATTTTATATGGAAAATAACAAGTTGCATCTGTGTCCCAGAAATCACTTTCCACTAATTTCCCCATTACAAAAACACCTCTCTAGGAAGTGTGTTAATTCCAGATCACATGACCTGCTCCACATGATGTCATTTCCTCCTGAAGAAAAGACTGGCCAGACTCCAAGGCTTTCTTAGAAATAATGGGTGAATTCTCAGCACAGAAGGCATCTTTAACTCTGTGTCTATGTGTCTGGGGAATTTGTCAGATGACTTCATGTTGATAAAATCTGGATTTTAGATTTGCAGAACAGCAGCTTGGAAGTGGCCACTATAGTCCTAATGTTTTTTTATGATTCATAGTTTTATAACTTTTTACACAGAAGTCACTTTTGACTTCTGTCTGCCTCTCGTCATGGTTGTTTTGTTTCCATGGAGATGCAGGACTTTATATTGTTGTAAAAAATAAGCTCCCAGTGAGAAAAAGAATTTTAAAAAATACCCAGAAACTGCTAGGAGTTCAGAAGGTTGAGGTTCATCCGGCTCTACTCTGTGGTCGTTCATTTAAAATTCTAAAAACTCACAGTATTTGTATTTTATTGTCTTACTGGAAGTTCTTCAAGAAGCTCAGAGACCTCCATGGCACTAGTTTTAACTTGAATATTAACTTGTGATCAAAAATACCATTTTTAGCAAGTGATTGTTTTGGATTTGTTTCCTATTGGAACCATTATGTTCTTCTTCTGTTCTGACCTGAGGTTCACTAGAATGTAAAGTAATTTATTTAAAATTTGACATAAAAAGCTCAGTTCAAGTCAAGTTTAATAATAGAATCAAATGAAACTCCAGACAAACATTTAAAATCTGGTGTTTGCTTCAATAAACAGCCTGTATTTAATAGAAGGATGCTTTTCTTGATCCAGCTCATCAGTTATTCCAGCTGTCTGACTCTCAGACTGCAGCACACTTTATCTTTATCTGCATCACATATTCGGAATGAAACGACTGATTTGCAGCTGCAGTGTGAACACGGCCACAAACACAAACAGGATATGACCATGAGCTGTCTTTAGCTTTCTGATGAGTGGCAGGGCATTCCTGACCTCGCTGGCACATGCTAACAAACAGCTGTGAGCTCATGGGGCGTAAATAGCGTGGTGGGAGGGTTGTAGGGGAGCAGCTAAGTATAAAGAGGACCGGTGTCCAAGGGAAGACCCACAACACACAAGAAACCCAGGGAACTTTGAGTTCTCAAGTCAGGATCTGCAATCAAGAAATCCCCAGCCAGGTTGTTTGTCGGGACCTGATTTCCGGCGCTGACATGATGTCCCAGCATGCAGCTTTGACCAGCCTGTTCGGCGATGACCCTTTCTTCAGCCAAGAGCAGCTGCTGTGGCCTCTGCGTCATGACGCTCTTTCCTCTCTGCAGCAAGACTTCTTCAGCCGGAGAGTAAAGCTGGCCGACAGCCTCCTGAGGGAGCTCCACGATGGGCCCCAGCTGCTCAAACTCAGACCGCTGCCCCTCATTTCCTCAACGCTGGCCAGGTACGTACGGTAGCCGAGTGTCTCAGTAGCAAACACACCTGGTCTAGTGTGTGTTCAGACGAAACGAGTAGGTGCTAGTGGACAAGCGCCTCCTTAGAATGTAGTACCTGTTACCAGGTACTAGGTCCTAATGAGGTGCTTTTCCACTAGCACCTACTCGTTTCGACTCAGCTTGACTCTACTGGGTTTGTGAGGTTTTCCATTAGGACTAGTACCTGGTACCAGGTAGTATTTTAGCTCCTACTCGGCCGGGGTTCCAAGCGAGCTGAGTCGAGCCGATAATGTGACGTCTACAGAGTGCAGGCCACTGATTGGACAGGAAGTGACGACACAAGATAACGACTCCTTCATGAAAACCAAACCTGCCATTTTAAAAAGAAAAACTGGCAACAGTGATGGTGTTTTCTCTGACTCTTATCTTTTGCTTTGAATCTGACAAAAAGCCATAGACCGAGCAGCAGGTGTACCATCGCCTCCATGTCCTGCATTGTTGTGTTGTGTTTGTGTCGCACACAAATGACGGTAAGGGACTTCCGGGCCGCCATGCTATGACGACTCCACCCATGATAAGCTGGTACTCAGTTGTAATGGAAAATGACCTAAACCCAGTTGAGTCGAGTCGAGTAGGTGCTAGTGGAAAAGCACCATAATAGTTGGGGTGAGAAGACATGATGACTCTGATTCTGATCCACGCAACTGATTCTCTTTCAGGCTGACCGACGAAAAGGAGCAGGAGAGAGAGATCTGCAGCACAGAGTTGCACAAGGACGCCCAGCAGGTCCCCAAAACCAACAGCGACCTCCTGGTGACCTTAGATGCCCGCGGCTACGCCCCAGGTGACATCACCGTGAAGCTGGAGGGGCGGAGCCTGGCGGTGGTGGCCATGAAGCAGGCCGGAGCAGAGGAGAGCCAGTCCTGCTCCTCGGCCTCCTCCAGCGCCTCCTTCTGCTCCTCGGCGTCCTCTCAGATGGGCTTCGCTCAGAAGATCGACCTGCCTGCTCACCTGGACCTGTCCGGCCTCTCCTGCTCCCTCATGGATGACGGACAGCTACGCATTCACGCCCCCATGGCCCAGCAGCCAATCAGCGAGGACCGCCAGGTGCCCATTCGCTTCAGGACATCGCTGGAATTTCCCATCAAAAAGGACGGAGCAGAGTCAGAACCCACAGACTGATGCACACGTGATCCACACTTTGAATGAATATATATGTTTTCATGCACACACACACACACACACACACGCACACACACGCACACACACGCACACACATGCACACACTCCCACTAAGAGACTCTGTGATGAGTAAAGTTTACAGTTATTAAATGAAGAGAATATATATTTTATAATTATTTGCAATTTCTACAAACTGTTAAAATAAAATAAAGGGCTGAATGGAACTTTTGTTGAGGACTTTTGTGACCACATGATGGTGCCAGCAGCCAACACATGTGGAGGGTGGCAAAGGAGGAGGTGGAAAGTGTGAGGAGGACAAAGAGAAGAATCCTAAACTGTAGCATTACCTCCACCTCCCCTCAGGTGGCTGAATTAGCAACCTTTAAAAGGTTCCAGTGACGTTTGGTTTCCTGGGGGGGAAGTTATTTGCTGGCGCACCGAAGCAGCTGACAACAAAAAGCAGCAGTTTAATGTTTTATAAGTCTAACCCCGAGGCTGTCATGGCAGAGGAGAGGAGATATAAAGACATCAGGGGAAAATGAAAGAGAACAAATAGCCACTTTTTAAAGGGTTACTTCACCCAAATTCAAATGGTGTAGTTTTTTTTCTCTTTGCTTGTTTAGTTTTGTCATCTGTGTAAAAGGTGCTAAACAAATAAAGTTGAATTGATAAACTGAATAATTGACTAACTCATGATTATGACAACGGAAGTATTTTCATTGTGATTTAAGGGTTTATTTCATTTTTAAGGTTGGGGTTAAAATCTTGACAGAAAAAGAAGATTAAAGAAATAAACTACATAACAAAAAGCAATTAAATCAAAGGGGAAAAAATTAATACAATAAAACTTTAAAAAACGTTTATTAAAAAGTATTTTTTGAATGTTTAATTATGGAAAATATTTTATCTGTAATTTTTAATATTTGTATTTGAAAAATTTTGTTTAATTTCATAATGACATGTATCTTGTTTAATTATCTCATTCAATATTTTGTCTGTCTATTTCTTTGTTTGTCTTTGTCAGAATTAAAGATGTTCAATAGGAGCATCTTTTTTCAAGAAGCCCCGTTACTTTAACAGGTTTAATTAATCATTGATCATATATGACAAGAACCCACATAGAAGTGCAGAGTTTCCTCATGTTTCAGTCACTTCAGATGGTATTCTCTACTTCAGGTTCATTTTACGTGTTATAAATTTAATTTTAAAAGCATCAGCTGACTTGCAATAATTTATAATAACTAAGTGAAAATATGTTTTTAGAAAGTATTGCAAATGTATTAAAAAATACACTGAAACAAAGAAATCTCTCCTTTACAAAAGTGCTCCAGAATGTGTTCACTTGGTCAGTTTATTTGCTTTAATTATTCCTGTTTTGTCTAAAAGTTAACTGGACTCCACCTGTGACAAATGGAATTGACTTGGACACCTTTTATAAACATTCATGTGTGTATATAGAAGTCCACCAACCCACAGTACACATCAGGATAAAGATCAAGCCATGAAATCCAGGGAAATCTCAGCAGACCTCTGCGATTAAATTGCAGTGAGAGCAAGGGTATAAAACCGTTTCTAGAGCTGTGACTTCCCAGGAGCACAGTGGCCTCAATAATTGTGAAATGGAAGCAGTCTGAAGCCACCAAGAGTCTTCCTAGAACTACAGGACCAAGCGAGAAGGACGGATCAGACCAAGAATTCAACGGTTTCTCTAACAGAGATTCAGAAATCCTCTGCAGAGGTGGAGAACCTGGAGAAGAATGGCCAGCTCACACCCAACATCTGGGGGTTTTTTGCTCATTTGTCCTCTCTATGGGCTCATTTTTCACTGCAATATAAACTCCTGAACCTGAATGTAAACAGCACAATCGTGACTAGAAGCAGAGAGAACTAAGAAATGTCTTGAGCTCTACCAAACTATTTTGTTTGATTCTCAGCCTGCAGTTCACACTAAGCTGTTGTCAGGTGGCTGTTGGTCACTGTTGAGTCACTGACGGCTTCTCAGTTGTATGAGTGTGTAGATTTTTTCCAGAATCAGGTGAGGAAAAAAAAACCTCATTTAATGTTGATTAAAAAGTCACAATTTTAATCTCTGTTTGGGTCATTATCCCAACAGAACAGCACACATAATTGGCTAAAAAAAAAAGCTGAATATGTGATGATTCTTTGTATTCTTACAGTTTAATAAATGGTGTCATTTGGGGGAGTACTACATGATTTCTAAGCTGCAGACTTCCCTTTCTGTCCTCCCTCCTTTCTGCTCTCCCTCCTTTCTGTCCTCCCTCCTTTCTGCCCTCCCTCCTTTCTGCCCTCCCTCCTTTCTGCTCTCCCTCCTTTCTGCTCTCCCTCCTTTCTGCCCTCCCTCCTTTCTGCTCTCCCTCCTTTCTGCTCTCCCTCCTTTCTGCTCTCCCTCCTTTCTGCTCTCCCTCCTTTCTGCCCTCCCTCCTTTCTGCTCTCCCTCCTTTCTGCTCTCCCTCCTTTCTGCTCTCCCTCCTTTCTGCTCTCCCTCCTTTCTGCCCTCCCTCCTTTCTGCTCTCCCTCCTTTCTGCCCTCCCTCCTTTCTGTCCTCCCTCCTTTCTGCCCTCCCTCCTTTCTGCCCTCCCTCCTTTCTGCCCTCCCTCCTTTCTGCCCTCCCTCCTTTCTGCCCTCCCTCCTTTCTGCTCTCCCTCCTTTCTGCCCTCCCTCCTTTCTGTCCTCCCTCCTTTCTGTCCTCCCTCCTTTCTGCTCTCCCTCCTTTCTGCCCTCCCTCCTTTCTGCTCTCCCTCCTTTCTGTCCTCCCTCCTTTCTGTCCTCCCTCCTTTCTGCCCTCCCTCCTTTCTGCCCTCCCTCCTTTCTGCCCTCCCTCCTTTCTGCTCTCCCTCCTTTCTGCCCTCCCTCCTTTCTGCCCTCCCTCCTTTCTGCTCTCCCTCCTTTCTGCTCTCCCTCCTTTCTGCCCTCCCTCCTTTCTGCCCTCCCTCCTTTCTGTCCTCCCTCCTTTCTGTCCTCCCTCCTTTCTGCTCTCCCTCCTTTCTGCCCTCCCTCCTTTCTGCCCTCCCTCCTTTCTGCCCTCCCTCCTTTCTGCTCTCCCTCCTTTCTGCCCTCCCTCCTTTCTGCCCTCCCTCCTTTCTGCCCTCCCTCCTTTCTGCTCTCCCTCCTTTCTGCTCTCCCTCCTTTCTGCTCTCCCTCCTTTCTGCCCTCCCTCCTTTCTGCTCTCCCTCCTTTCTGCTCTCCCTCCTTTCTGCCCTCCCTCCTTTCTGTCCTCCCTCCTTTCTGTCCTCCCTCCTTTCTGCCCTCCCTCCTTTCTGCTCTCCCTCCTTTCTGCCCTCCCTCCTTTCTGCTCTCCCTCCTTTCTGTCCTCCCTCCTTTCTGCTCTCCCTCCTTTCTGCTCTCCCTCCTTTCTGCTCTCCCTCCTTTCTGCCCTCCCTCCTTTCTGTCCTCCCTCCTTTCTGTCCTCCCTCCTTTCTGCCCTCCCTCCTTTCTGCTCTCCCTCCTTTCTGCCCTCCCTCCTTTCTGCTCTCCCTCCTTTCTGTCCTCCCTCCTTTCTGTCCTCCCTCCTTTCTGCCCTCCCTCCTTTCTGCCCTCCCTCCTTTCTGCCCTCCCTCCTTTCTGCCCTCCCTCCTTTCTGCTCTCCCTCCTTTCTGCTCTCCCTCCTTTCTGCCCTCCCTCCTTTCTGCCCTCCCTCCTTTCTGTCCTCCCTCCTTTCTGTCCTCCCTCCTTTCTGCCCTCCCTCCTTTCTGTCCTCCCTCCTTTCTGCTCTCCCTCCTTTCTGTCCTCCCTCCTTTCTGCCCTCCCTCCTTTCTGTCCTCCCTCCTTTCTGCTCTCCCTCCTTTCTGTCCTCCCTCCTTTCTGCTCTCCCTCCTTTCTGTCCTCCCTCCTTTCTGTCCTCCCTCCTTTCTGCTCTCCCTCCTTTCTGCTCTCCCTCCTTTCTGTCCTCCCTCCTTTCTGCTCTCCCTCCTTTCTGTCCTCCCTCCTTTCTGCTCTCCCTCCTTTCTGCTCTCCCTCCTTTCTGCTCTCCCTCCTTTCTGTCCTCCCTCCTTTCTGCTCTCCCTCCTTTCTGTCCTCCCTCCTTTCTGCTCTCCCTCCTTTCTGCTCTCCCTCCTTTCTGCCCTCCCTCCTTTCTGCTCTCCCTCCTTTCTGTCCTCCCTCCTTTCTGTCCTCCCTCCTTTCTGCCCTCCCTCCTTTCTGCTCTCCCTCCTTTCTGCCCTCCCTCCTTTCTGTCCTCCCTCCTTTCTGTCCTCCCTCCTTTCTGTCCTCCCTCCTTTCTGCTCTCCCTCCTTTCTGTCCTCCCTCCTTTCTGCTCTCCCTCCTTTCTGCTCTCCCTCCTTTCTGTCCTCCCTCCTTTCTGCTCTCCCTCCTTTCTGCTCTCCCTCCTTTCTGCCCTCCCTCCTTTCTGCTCTCCCTCCTTTCTGTCCTCCCTCCTTTCTGTCCTCCCTCCTTTCTGCCCTCCCTCCTTTCTGCTCTCCCTCCTTTCTGCCCTCCCTCCTTTCTGTCCTCCCTCCTTTCTGTCCTCCCTCCTTTCTGTCCTCCCTCCTTTCTGCTCTCCCTCCTTTCTGTCCTCCCTCCTTTCTGCTCTCCCTCCTTTCTGCTCTCCCTCCTTTCTGTCCTCCCTCCTTTCTGCTCTCCCTCCTTTCTGCTCTCCCTCCTTTCTGCCCTCCCTCCTTTCTGCTCTCCCTCCTTTCTGTCCTCCCTCCTTTCTGCCCTCCCTCCTTTCTGCCCTCCCTCCTTTCTGTCCTCCCTCCTTTCTGTCCTCCCTCCCTCTCTTCCTCCCTCTGATGCCTGGTGGAGCTGTTCTCCACAGCTGCCGCTCATCTCTAATCATCTCCATCCTCAGAACTGTGGGCAGCTGTGGAGGAGGACAGCTGATGATCATCTTCTCCATAAAAGCTGGTCTCACACTCCACTCCCTGCCAGATCATAAACTCTGCTCACGCAGTCAGTTT
Source organism: Amphiprion ocellaris (assembly GCF_022539595.1). NCBI lineage: Eukaryota > Metazoa > Chordata > Actinopteri > Pomacentridae > Amphiprion > Amphiprion ocellaris. The sequence goes on along the minus strand of NC_072784.1, from coordinate 2,463,521 downwards.
ATTCTAGCCTCTTTGCATGTCTCTGTTTCTGAGAAGTTCTCCTACCAATCCTGTTTTCCCTGTCTAGATCGCTGACCCAGCTGCTCGGTTTCCCCAGCCCAGCTTACCCCCTGCAGTCTCCGGATTCCCCTCCTGAACTGCATTTCCGTCTTTAATTTTTAATTAATTTGCAAAAGATATTTTAATGCATGCTTTCATTTTGTCACTATGGATGACTGAGTGTAGATTGATGAGCAAAAGGTCAGTTTTATCTCTTTAAATTGAATCCACAACACAAAATTGTGTGCAAAAAATACTTTCTGAAGCTGGTTTTTCAGATTTTTGATTTACGACTTCAATGCGACCTCAATAGTAAAGACAAAGCAGAATTATCACCTATTTAAATATGTAAATAAGCTTCATAAAAGCTTCATAAAAGCATTTATGGCAGAGCTGCTAGACTGGACTGTGTGCTCATCTACAACATTCAGTGTAAGTGAGGATAATCCTTTCTTTATTCCCTCCATCAGGGTCACGACTGAGTGTAATTTGAATTTTTGCTTAATGAGTCAACATTTTCATTTTGTTACTGTAGTTCACAGTTGCAGAAATGAGGAAGTCACCCCTGAGCTGCCTCTTCTCACTGAGTTTGAAGTTTGTTATCTCTGCAGATATCTGCTATTGTCTTATACACATTTGGACTGTTATGACTGGCTCATGCACAGAGGGTTTAACTGCAGCTAAAGATTATTTATTAAGGAAAACATGATAATGAGGTGTGGTAATGGTTAATGTGTGCTGCATGTTGTCAGAGTAAAGCAAACCAAAGTACAACAGAGGAAGGCATGGGTGGCTGGATGTGAGGAGCAGAGAAGAGAGCTCTGGGTAGCCAGGTATGCTGGCCAGGTGTACCAGGTTAGATGATGATAGGCTCCGCCCAGCCAGAGACTTGCAAGAGAAGAGTAACAGAGAGAAGACAAAGGCTCTGGGGGCATTACCAGGGCAGAAAGACGCTTGGTTTGTCCATCTGCTGTGGACTGTTTACTGCCAGAATACACACTCAGCAGTAACATTTGGTGGATTGGTGAAGCATATTGTTTTACTGCCCTAATCTCAGCATTTCATGTCGGTTTGACCTGCGTTTTCTGTGTCCTCAGAGGTTCACAACACCATTTGCATGCACTTACACATCAGCCTCGTATCTATGACTTTAAACCCCTTTAATTTCTGTGTTGTTATGACAAAGTTCTCTCTCACTCTCACTGCTTCTGTCTCCCATCAAACTTTTCGTAATTGTGCTCCCAGATTAGCACGTCTTCAAGGGCTCCATGGGGCTTTGTTGTGTGTAGGTGTAAGTGATTGTGACTGTGCATGTGTTTGTGTTATGTATGTATGAGTATGTTTGCATGTGCGTAAGTTCTTGCATTTCTAAAGCACCGAATGTGCTCAGGCATGTTGCTGTGACATCCAGAGTGGAAGCTTTTCCCTGCCAGCAGTTACACAGGTGTGTGTGTGTGTGTGTGTGTGTGTGTGTGTGTGTGTGTGTGTGTGTGTGTGTGTGTGTGTGTGTGTGTGTGTGTGTGTGTGTGTGTGTGTGTGTGTGTGTGTGTGTGTGTGTGTGTGTGTGTGTGTGTGTGTGTGTGTGTGTGTGTGTGTGTGTGTGTGTGTCGTTGTATGTGTGTGTGTGTCGTTGTATGCATGTGTGTGTGTGTGTGTGTGTGTGTGTGTGAGAGAGAGAGAAAAACACGCAGCACAAACCAATCCCATGACAGAGCCCCGCATACACACTTTTCTGGGAAATGACTGCACACTCCTCTTGCCGACAGTCATGAGGTCATAATGAAGATGGATCCTGCAGAGCAGCGAGGTGCAAACTTTGTTTCTTCAGGAGACAGACTTCCTCAGAGGAGGACGCTGTTGACACACTCTGCCGCTTCAGTCTGAACAGACAAAAGTCTCATCTCAATAATCTGATTTGTGCATGTGTTTGTGCTTCCAGCCCTTCAATTTGATGTTAAATCCACTCTTTGATACAGTGATGGAAGCAGTGGAACAGGCTGTTGAATGCAGTATTTAGCTTTAGGGTTGTTTTTATAATTTTGGGCCTGATGTAAGGATGCTTTTTTGTAAACTTACTGTTGTTTCTCTGAGGTTTATTCAAATGATTCACCAAAACATTTCACTGCAAACTTGTCATAAAGTGCTGGAGTCATCCAGGTCATAGTAATCCTAGGAGCTTCAGTAGAAATCAGCTGGACTTCTCACTCAAGAAACTTCTTCAGATCAAACTGACTGATAGGGAGTTTCAAGTTTTTATAGTCTATGCTGTTTTCAGCATAATCAGATAAATCCCACCTCTGCAAGAGTACAATGATCATTCGAATAGTTAACTGCTCACACTGAGGCTGCAGGTTCAGGTTCATGTGCAAAAATGCCATCCAAGTATCAAAAGAAGAACTTGAACAGTTGAAAATAGACATTATCAAATTAAAACATGTCTAATTAGCAGCACTACAGTTGTACACATAGTAGGCAACAGTCATCCCCGACCCCCGTCCAACATGAACTACCTGCGACAGGCTAAAACCAAACCACAATGCTTGAAAAACATTCACAGAACGTTACATTTAAAAAAAAAAAAAAAAAAAATCACTCGCATGTACCATGAAATCGTTCCACTTGCTTCTTTATTTCAGTGTCATTTGTTTGTTTGTTACCCTGTCAGTAAGATTATACAGAAATGACTTGACTGAATTGGGCAGCATACTTTCTCCTTGCAGCTAGAAGATCCCAGGTTCTCGTCCCGGCCTTCCTGGGATCTTCCTGCATGGAGTCTCCATGTTCTCCCTGTCCATGTGTGGGTTTCCTCCAGGTTCTCCAGCTTCCTCCCACAGTCCAGAAACATGCTGAGGTTAACTGATGATTCTAAACTGTCCGTAGGTGTGAATGTGAGTGTGATTGTTTGTCTCTATGTGTAGCCCTGTGATAGACTGTTACCTGTCCAGGTGAACCTGTGATAGACTGTCACCTGTCCAGGTGAACCTGTGATAGACTGTTACCTGTCCAGGTGAACCTGTGATAGACTGTTACCTGTCCAGGTGAACCTGTGATAGACTGTCACCTGTCCAGGTGAACCTGTGATAGACTGTTACCTGTCCAGGTGAACCTGTGATAGACTGTTACCTGTCCAGGTGAGCCTGTGATAGACTGTTACCTGTCCAGGTGAGCCTGTGATAGACTGTTACCTGTCCAGGTGTCTCCTGTCTTCACCCTCAGTCAGCTGGGATAGACTCCAGCCCCCTGTGACCCTAATGAGGATTAAACAGTGTATAGATAATGGATGAATGGACTTGACCAAATTGCATGAAGCTTGATAGAAACATAAATTTCCTCATGAGGTTTCAGATCGCTTTCTTTAAAATGGTGATGTGTCGGGGGCGCCCGTATAGCTCAACGGGTTAAGAGGGCGACCCATGTACAGGGGCTGGTTCCCGACGCAGCGGCCCGGGTTCGATTCCCGCTCGCGGCCCTTTGCTGCATGTCGTACCCCCACTCTTCTCCTTACTTTCCTGTTTGCCTCTTCACTGTCTCTATCTAATAAAAGCCAAAAAAGGCCAAAAAAAAAAAAAAAACCTAGGAAAAAAAAAAAAAAAAATGCTTGTTTAGTTTTGTCATCTGTGTAAAAGGTGCTAAACAAATAAAGTTGAATTGATAAACTGAATAATTGACTAACTCATGATTATGACAACGGAAGTATTTTCATTGTGATTTAAGGGTTTATTTCATTTTTAAGGTTGGGGTTAAAATCTTGACAGAAAAAGAAGATTAAAGAAATAAACTACATAACAAAAAGCAATTAAATCAAAGGGGAAAAAATTAATACAATAAAACTTTAAAAAACGTTTATTAAAAAGTATTTTTTGAATGTTTAATTATGGAAAATATTTTATCTGTAATTTTTAATATTTGTATTTGAAAAATTTTGTTTAATTTCATAATGACATGTATCTTGTTTAATTATCTCATTCAATATTTTGTCTGTCTATTTCTTTGTTTGTCTTTGTCAGAATTAAAGATGTTCAATAGGAGCATCTTTTTTCAAGAAGCCCCGTTACTTTAACAGGTTTAATTAATCATTGATCATATATGACAAGAACCCACATAGAAGTGCAGAGTTTCCTCATGTTTCAGTCACTTCAGATGGTATTCTCTACTTCAGGTTCATTTTACGTGTTATAAATTTAATTTTAAAAGCATCAGCTGACTTGCAATAATTTATAATAACTAAGTGAAAATATGTTTTTAGAAAGTATTGCAAATGTATTAAAAAATACACTGAAACAAAGAAATCTCTCCTTTACAAAAGTGCTCCAGAATGTGTTCACTTGGTCAGTTTATTTGCTTTAATTATTCCTGTTTTGTCTAAAAGTTAACTGGACTCCACCTGTGACAAATGGAATTGACTTGGACACCTTTTATAAACATTCATGTGTGTATATAGAAGTCCACCAACCCACAGTACACATCAGGATAAAGATCAAGCCATGAAATCCAGGGAAATCTCAGCAGACCTCTGCGATTAAATTGCAGTGAGAGCAAGGGTATAAAACCGTTTCTAGAGCTGTGACTTCCCAGGAGCACAGTGGCCTCAATAATTGTGAAATGGAAGCAGTCTGAAGCCACCAAGAGTCTTCCTAGAACTACAGGACCAAGCGAGAAGGACGGATCAGACCAAGAATTCAACGGTTTCTCTAACAGAGATTCAGAAATCCTCTGCAGAGGTGGAGAACCTGGAGAAGAATGGCCAGCTCACACCCAACATCTGGGGGTTTTTTGCTCATTTGTCCTCTCTATGGGCTCATTTTTCACTGCAATATAAACTCCTGAACCTGAATGTAAACAGCACAATCGTGACTAGAAGCAGAGAGAACTAAGAAATGTCTTGAGCTCTACCAAACTATTTTGTTTGATTCTCAGCCTGCAGTTCACACTAAGCTGTTGTCAGGTGGCTGTTGGTCACTGTTGAGTCACTGACGGCTTCTCAGTTGTATGAGTGTGTAGATTTTTTCCAGAATCAGGTGAGGAAAAAAGAACCTCATTTAATGTTGATTAAACAGTCACAATTTTAATCTCTGTTTGGGTCATTATCCCAACAGAACAGCACACATAATTGGCTAAAAAAAAGCTGAATATGTGATGATTCTTTGTATTCTTACAGTTTAATAAATGGTGTCATTTGGGGGAGTACTACATGATTTCTAAGCTGCAGACTTCCCTTTCTGTCCTCCCTCCTTTCTGCTCTCCCTCCTTTCTGTTCTCCCTCCTTTCTGTCCTCCCTCCTTTCTGCTCTCCCTCCTTTCTGCCCTCCCTCCTTTCTGTCCTCCCTCCTTTCTGCCCTCCCTCCTTTCTGTCCTCCCTCCTTTCTGTCCTCCCTCCTTTCTGCTCTCCCTCCTTTCTGCCCTCCCTCCTTTCTGTCCTCCCTCCTTTCTGTCCTCCCTCCTTTCTGCTCTCCCTCCTTTCTGTCCTCCCTCCTTTCTGTCCTCCCTCCTTTCTGTCCTCCCTCCTTTCTGCTCTCCCTCCTTTCTGTCCTCCCTCCTTTCTGTCCTCCCTCCTTTCTGTCCTCCCTCCTTTCTGCTCTCCCTCCTTTCTGCCCTCCCTCCTTTCTGCTCTCCCTCCTTTCTGCCCTCCCTCCTTTCTGCCCTCCCTCCTTTCTGCTCTCCCTCCTTTCTGCTCTCCCTCCTTTCTGCCCTCCCTCCTTTCTGCCCTCCCTCCTTTCTGCCCTCCCTCCTTTCTGCTCTCCCTCCTTTCTGCCCTCCCTCCTTTCTGTCCTCCCTCCTTTCTGTCCTCCCTCCTTTCTGTCCTCCCTCCTTTCTGCTCTCCCTCCTTTCTGTCCTCCCTCCTTTCTGTCCTCCCTCCTTTCTGCTCTCCCTCCTTTCTGTCCTCCCTCCTTTCTGTCCTCCCTCCTTTCTGTCCTCCCTCCTTTCTGCTCTCCCTCCTTTCTGTCCTCCCTCCTTTCTGCTCTCCCTCCTTTCTGTCCTCCCTCCTTTCTGTCCTCCCTCCTTTCTGCCCTCCCTCCTTTCTGCTCTCCCTCCTTTCTGTCCTCCCTCCTTTCTGTCCTCCCTCCTTTCTGTCCTCCCTCCTTTCTGCTCTCCCTCCTTTCTGCCCTCCCTCCTTTCTGCCCTCCCTCCTTTCTGCTCTCCCTCCTTTCTGCCCTCCCTCCTTTCTGCTCTCCCTCCTTTCTGCCCTCCCTCCTTTCTGCTCTCCCTCCTTTCTGCCCTCCCTCCTTTCTGCTCTCCCTCCTTTCTGCCCTCCCTCCTTTCTGTCCTCCCTCCTTTCTGTCCTCCCTCCTTTCTGTCCTCCCTCCTTTCTGCTCTCCCTCCTTTCTGTCCTCCCTCCTTTCTGCTCTCCCTCCTTTCTGCCCTCCCTCCTTTCTGCCCTCCCTCCTTTCTGTCCTCCCTCCTTTCTGCTCTCCCTCCTTTCTGTCCTCCCTCCTTTCTGTCCTCCCTCCTTTCTGTCCTCCCTCCTTTCTGCCCTCCCTCCTTTCTGCTCTCCCTCCTTTCTGTCCTCCCTCCTTTCTGTCCTCCCTCCTTTCTGTCCTCCCTCCTTTCTGTCCTCCCTCCTTTCTGCTCTCCCTCCTTTCTGCCCTCCCTCCTTTCTGCCCTCCCTCCTTTCTGCTCTCCCTCCTTTCTGCCCTCCCTCCTTTCTGCTCTCCCTCCTTTCTGCCCTCCCTCCTTTCTGCTCTCCCTCCTTTCTGCCCTCCCTCCTTTCTGCTCTCCCTCCTTTCTGCCCTCCCTCCTTTCTGTCCTCCCTCCTTTCTGTCCTCCCTCCTTTCTGTCCTCCCTCCTTTCTGCTCTCCCTCCTTTCTGCCCTCCCTCCTTTCTGCTCTCCCTCCTTTCTGCCCTCCCTCCTTTCTGCCCTCCCTCCTTTCTGTCCTCCCTCCTTTCTGTCCTCCCTCCTTTCTGCTCTCCCTCCTTTCTGTCCTCCCTCCTTTCTGTCCTCCCTCCTTTCTGCTCTCCCTCCTTTCTGCCCTCCCTCCTTTCTGCCCTCCCTCCTTTCTGTCCTCCCTCCTTTCTGTCCTCCCTCCTTTCTGTCCTCCCTCCTTTCTGCTCTCCCTCCTTTCTGTCCTCCCTCCTTTCTGCCCTCCCTCCTTTCTGCTCTCCCTCCTTTCTGTCCTCCCTCCTTTCTGTCCTCCCTCCTTTCTGTCCTCCCTCCTTTCTGCTCTCCCTCCTTTCTGCCCTCCCTCCTTTCTGCTCTCCCTCCTTTCTGCCCTCCCTCCTTTCTGCTCTCCCTCCTTTCTGCCCTCCCTCCTTTCTGTCCTCCCTCCTTTCTGTCCTCCCTCCTTTCTGTTCTCCCTCCTTTCTGTCCTCCCTCCTTTCTGCTCTCCCTCCTTTCTGTCCTCCCTCCTTTCTGCCCTCCCTCCTTTCTGCTCTCCCTCCTTTCTGCCCTCCCTCCTTTCTGCTCTCCCTCCTTTCTGTCCTCCCTCCTTTCTGCCCTCCCTCCTTTCTGCCCTCCCTCCTTTCTGTCCTCCCTCCTTTCTGTCCTCCCTCCCTCTCTTCCTCCCTCTGATGCCTGGTGGAGCTGTTCTCCACAGCTGCCGCTCATCTCTAATCATCTCCATCCTCAGAACTGTGGGCAGCTGTGGAGGAGGACAGCTGATGATCATCTTCTCCATAAAAGCTGGTCTCACACTCCACTCCCTGCCAGATCATAAACTCTGCTCACGCTGTCAGTTTATTCTAGCCTCTTTGCATGTCTCTGTTTCTGAGAAGTTCTCCTACCAATCCTGTTTTCCCTGTCTAGATCGCTGACCCAGATGCCCGGTTTCCCCAGCCCAGCTTACCCCCTGCAGTCTCCGGATTCCCCTCCTGAACTGCATTTCCGTCTTTAATTTTTAATTAATTTGCAAAAGATATTTTAATGCATGCTTTCATTTTGTCACTATGGATGACTGAGTGTAGATTGATGAGCAAAAGGTCAGTTTTATCTCTTTAAATTGAATCCACAACACAAAATTGTGTGCAAAAAATACTTTCTGAAGCTGGTTTTTCAGATTTTTGATTTACGACTTCAATGCGACCTCAATAGTAAAGACAAAGCAGAATTATCACCTATTTAAATATGTAAATAAGCTTCATAAAAGCTTCATAAAAGCATTTATGGCAGAGCTGCCAGACTGGACTGTGTGCTCATCTACAACATTCAGTGTAAGTGAGGATAATCCTTTCTTTATTCCCTCCATCAGGGTCACGACTGAGTGTAATTTGAATTTTTGCTTAATGAGTCAACATTTTCATTTTGTTACTGTAGTTCACAGTTGCAGAAATGAGGAAGTCACCCCTGAGCTGCCTCTTCTCACTGAGTTTGAAGTTTGTTATCTCTGCAGATATCTGCTATTGTCTTATACACATTTGGACTGTTACGACTGGCTCATGCACAGAGGGTTTAACTGCAGCTAAAGATTATTTATTAAGGAAAACATGATAATGAGGTGTGGTAAAGGTTAATGTGTGCTGCATGTTGTCAGAGTAAAGCAAACCAAAGTACAACAGAGGAAGGCATGGGTGGCTGGATGTGAGGAGCAGAGAAGAGAGCTCTGGGTAGCCAGGTATGCTGGCCAGGTGTACCAGGTTAGATGATGATAGGCTCCGCCCAGCCAGAGACTTGCAAGAGAAGAGTAACAGAGAGAAGACAAAGGCTCTGGGGGCATTACCAGGGCAGAAAGACGCTTGGTTTGTCCATCTGCTGTGGACTGTTTACTGCCAGAATACACACTCAGCAGTAACATTTGGTGGATTGGTGAAGCATATTGTTTTACTGCCCTAATCTCAGCATTTCATGTCGGTTTGACCTGCGTTTTCTGTGTCCTCAGAGGTTCACAACACCATTTGCATGCACTTACACATCAGCCTCGTATCTATGACTTTAAACCCCTTTAATTTCTGTGTTGTTATGACAAAGTTCTCTCTCACTCTCACTGCTTCTGTCTCCCATCAAACTTTTCGTAATTGTGCTCCCAGATTAGCACGTCTTCAAGGGCTCCATGGGGCTTTGTTGTGTGTAGGTGTAAGTGATTGTGACTGTGCATGTGTTTGTGTTATGTATGTATGAGTATGTTTGCATGTGCGTAAGTTCTTGCATTTCTAAAGCACCGAATGTGCTCAGGCATGTTGCTGTGACATCCAGAGTGGAAGCTTTTCCCTGCCAGCAGTTACACAGGTGTGTGTGTGTGTGTCGTTGTATGCATGTATGTGTGTGTGTCGTTGTATGCATGTGTGTGTGTGTGTGTGTGTGTGTGTGTGTGTGAGAGAGAGAGAGAAAAACACGCAGCACAAACCAATCCCATGACAGAGCCCCGCATACACACTTTTCTGGGAAATGACTGCACACTCCTCTTGCCGACAGTCATGAGGTCATAATGAAGATGGATCCTGCAGAGCAGCGAGGTGCAAACTTTGTTTCTTCAGGAGACAGACTTCCTCAGAGGAGGACGCTGTTGACACACTCTGCCGCTTCAGTCTGAACAGACAAAAGTCTCATCTCAATAATCTGATTTGTGCATGTGTTTGTGCTTCCAGCCCTTCAATTTGATGTTAAATCCACTCTTTGATACAGTGATGGAAGCAGTGGAACAGGCTGTTGAATGCAGTATTTAGCTTTAGGGTTGTTTTTATAATTTTGGGCCTAATGTAAGGATGCTTTTTTGTAAACTTACTGTTGTTTCTCTGAGGTTTATTCAAATGATTCACCAAAACATTTCACTGCAAACTTGTCATAAAGTGCTGGAGTCATCCAGGTCATAGTAATCCTAGGAGCTTCAGTAGAAATCAGCTGGACTTCTCACTCAAGAAGCTTCTTCAGATCAAACTGACTGATAGGGAGTTTCAAGTTTTTATAGTCTATGCTGTTTTCAGCATAATCAGATAAATCCCACCTCTGCAAGAGTACAATGATCATTCGAATAGCTAACTGCTCACACTGAGGCTGCAGGTTCAGGTTCATGTGCAAAAATGCCATCCAAGTATCAAAAGAAGAACTTGAACAGTTGAAAATAGACATTATCAAATTAAAACATGTCTAATTAGCAGCACTACAGTTGTACACATAGTAGGCAAGAGTCATCCCCGACCCCCGTCCAACATGAACTACCTGCGACAGGCTAAAACCAAACCACAGTGCTTGAAAAACATTCACAGAACGTTACATTTAAAAAAAAATAAAATAAAAAAATCACTCGCATGTACCATGAAATCGTTCCACTTGCTTCTTTATTTCAGTGTCATTTGTTTGTTTGTTACCCTGTCAGTAAGATTATACAGAAATGACTTGACTGAATTGGGCAGCACACTTTCTCCTTGCAGCTAGAAGATCCCAGGTTCTCGTCCCGGCCTTCCTGGGATCTTCCTGCATGGAGTCTCCATGTTCTCCCTGTCCATGTGTGGGTTTTCTCCAGGTTCTCCAGCTTCCTCCCACAGTCCAGAAACATGCTGAGGTTAACTGATGATTCTAAACTGTCCGTAGGTGTGAATGTGAGTGTGATTGTTTGTCTCTATGTGTAGCCCTGTGATAGACTGTTACCTGTCCAGGTGAACCTGTGATAGACTGTTACCTGTCCAGGTGAGCCTGTGATAGACTGTTACCTGTCCAGGTGAGCCTGTGATAGACTGTTACCTGTCCAGGTGAGCCTGTGATAGACTGTTACCTGTCCAGGTGAGCCTGTGATAGACTGTTACCTGTCCAGGTGAGCCTGTGATAGACTGTTACCTGTCCAGGTGTCCCCTGTCTTCACCCTCAGTCAGCTGGGATAGACTCCAGCCCCCTGTGACCCTAATGAGGATTAAACAGTGTATAGATAATGGATGAATGGACTTGACCAAATTGCATGAAGCTTGATAGAAACATAAATTTCCTCATGAGGTTTCAGATCGCTTTCTTTAAAATGGTGATGTGTTGGTCTTGGTGGAGGATTGCCCTTCTAGTTGTTTTTTTTTTTTTTTTTTGAAAGATTTGTCTCTAAAGTCAAATGGGATCTTTGTGCTGCAAACAAATAGTTCCATCATGCAGCCTTAATATGACTGGCAGCTTTAGCATATCTACTACCAAAAAAAGGAAAGTGCACATTTTTATAGCAAAAATTGGAATGTTTGGGCTCAGGGGGAGATTCAAAGCCCAAAGGCATAGAAGCATTACAGTTCAGCTTTAAATCAAGGACAGGCAGCTTTAGGGACCAGTTCATCGTCTCTTGGTGTAGTTCTTAAGACACTGTAGTCATTCTGATCATCATCAAAAGCCGGCCTTCAAGGAGAGAGAGGAGAGTCGTATTAAAAAATGGAACTCATTTTTAGAAAATCCCTCTGTGGGAGATGTTGATCATGTTGCATTTATTTAGTACTGATGAAATGTGCCCCAAATAGAGATCCACAATGAGAAGGACAATGCTTGGCTCCACACAGCTGCCAGTCACAGTGTAAAGTGGGTGGGGATGCTGAATTGCTAATAATGGGTGGCATGGACACCCACTACGCAGCATCGTAAAACGGTGGTGGGACGGAGTATCCGACAGAGCGTAAATCCAGCTTTAACCTCAATCTTTTAGCATTATATCATGGATGCAGCCATGATGTGTGTATTTAAAATCCTTTTACATCAGCCGAAAAAAAATAGATCTCAAATACAAGCAGCCGAAATGAGTTTCCTCTGTAGGGTGTCTGAGTTTAATGAGGAGTGAGGACATCAGGAGGGAGCTCAGAGGGGAATCAAAGCTTCTTTGCGTTGTAAGGGGACAGCTGAGGTAGTTTTTCAGGGCATGTCCAAATGGGAGGAGACCCCGGGGTAGATCCAGAACTCACTGGATGGATATCTCACCTGGTTTGGGAACACTTCAGGATCATCCAGGAGGAACTGAAAATGTTGCTGGGAAAAGGTGCCACCAAGAAGACATGCCGACCTCGGATAAACAGATGAAAATAAACTGCCCGGCCAAAATAAAAGTCACCACCTGGATTTAACTAAGCAAATAGATAAGAACCTTCCATTGGATAATTACTGCAGTGATGAAACAACTTCTTTAACTCTAGTTGATGCAGTGAGGAGCTTCTCATTTCTTAAACAACCATGTTGGAAGACATATCCTGTGGTCATGGCGAGGATGTTAATCTGCCTCAGAAGGGTCACATTATTGGCCTGCATGTCCTCGGTCATGTGGTCTGAGTCCAGATTTACCCTGTTCCAGAGTGATGGGGGTATCAGGGTAAGAAGAGAGGCAGATGAAGTGATGAACTCATCATGTCTAGTGTCTACCAGCCTGTGGGGGTTAGAGTTATGATCTGGGGTTGGTCAGGTTCAGCAACATTATGTTCCCAAAGAATGAGGTCAGCTGACTACCTGGGTATACTGAATGACCAGGTCTTTCCATCAGTGGAGTTTTTTCTTCATGTTCTAAGATGACGATGCCAGGATTCATGGGCTCACATTGAGAATGAGTGGATCAGGGAGCATGAGATGGATTGTCCTCCACAGAGTCCAGACCTCAGAACCACTGAGAACCTTTGGGATGTTCTGGAGAAGACTTTGTGCAGCGGTCCGACTCTCCCATCATCAATATAAGATCTTAGTGAAAAATGAACGCATCTCTGGACAGAAATAAATGCTTTCATATTGCTGAAGCTTATGGAAACGATGCCACAGTGAATGAGTGCCGTACTCAAAGCTAAAGGCGGTCCAACAAAATATCAGAGTGTGCGACTTTTTTGTTTTTTGGCTGATCAGTGTAGATGAAGCGTTAAAAAGTGCACCTGCACCACCAGGCTGCCACTGTTGGGCCTTTGAGCTATCTGCTGGGTACCTAATCATGACTGATCATATGCTCTAGGTCTAGAACTAAAACATGTGCTCTAATAATTTTACTTGAGCTGCTAAGATCTGCTGCTCTTTCCAAAATCTGTCATCAGCAAAAAATTAGATCATCTTACCATTACTTCTGTTTCTCCTTCTGTGTAAAATGTTAGACTTTTAGAAGAAAAAAAATAAATGGGAAATCTACCACCATTACTGTTGTAAAATGCATATGTGCCACACTTGAATGGAAGCAGTTTATTCTAATATACGAGGTATTCAATTTCCAGGAGTAAATGAAAACAGGTGCTTCTGCTTCCTCTGTAAAATGGCCTAAATGAAATTGAACATACTGTTTAAACACACACACAGCGGGGTGGCACAATAGCTCAGCAACACATATTGTGCAGCAGTGGGCTGTTACATGTTAATGCCACAACGCTGCCTTCAGCTGGATACCTGACTAATGTAGAAATGCCACAGCAGCACTGGTGTAAGCAGTGCTGAGAGATTCATCCTGCAGGCTTAATTTGGTGTCTTCTTTCCTCTGGTGGCACAATAAGACGATCATCTTACAGCAGTGTGTGTGAACTGCTCTACTACCAGCTGCCAAAACCTGATGGATGACTTAAATAAAGATGAGATCTGTGTGACTGACCTGAAGCAGAGACTCCACAGCGTGCTCACTGTGGAACAACCATGTTTCTGATTCTGACCCTTGACTTATATTAATCTCAGTTTTGACAGATTTCCTTTTTGCTTTATTCACAGTATGTGAATACTGGAATACTGGGAAGTCAGCAGAAGACACTCGTACACTGCCAGGGTTTATGTATCTGATTCCCACTGGGTCTCCGATGCTAAAAGTAGACGGGCTTTTGTCAGTGATTGTGATTCATTTTGGATCAAGATGTCACCAAATGGCATTAGAGTTGTGACATGTTGGAAACTGATTCATCAGAGGTGACAAATGTAGCTTTGCCATGTTCTGTCGCTTTCACATTCATGGAATTGAATGTAAACAAACAAGTCTGCAAAGTTGCATCTTACGCTGTTTGATGGGAAGTATTTGTGTTGTTGTGGATGCCAAAAAAACTATCAGCAGAGTCATAGAACCAGGAATGTTGCTTGTACAAATAGCAGCAGATGTTGATGCCTTATTAGCAGAAAATGTTCCCTTTTATTATATGCCTGAACTATATGGGAAAATTTATTTTTGCTCATGTAATGTAATGACAGAGCTATTATGTTGCCTTTTTTGAAAATGGGATATACAAAAACTAAAACTGTGTGGATGGAGAAAGACTTGAGCCTTCTCTCCAAGGCGTAACTTCCTGATCATCGACAGTGTTTAGCCAGACTTCTTTCTTTAAGATGTTGTTGTTTTTAGCATTTTTCTGCCTTCTCTCTGAAAGAGGCCAACAGGTGTGTGAAAGATGTCAGAAGATCGATGGTTGAAATGAGCTTTATTGATCGGAGGAAAGGCTGCCAAACAGGAAAGCCCCAGGGCTCTTTGTCCACCTCTTTATCCCTTGCTCATTTCTGTCTCATTTCTATCTTGCTTTTTCTATTTTGAGGATGCCTTTTTCTCCCAGTTTTCCTTCTCTATTTGTAGGATATGTCAAGGATCAAGGATATTTATTGTCTTTGCATTTCTACAACAAAACTTTGTTGGCACATTTAAAAAAAAGCAGCACAGTATAACAAACAACAACTACAACTTTGTTAAAACTAGTATTAAAAAAAGGGTAAAAAGGTGCAATGTCTGCTTTGAAGTGTCTGTACGTGTAGATATTTTTCCTTTATTTCCCACTAACCTTTTGACGACAACTCCCTTGCAAAGACCTTTGAGAGTTTTCCATCCAGGTTAGAGGAGTTACAGCAGGACATAAGCCCACGTTAAAGCTGTTTCTGACACATCGTAAATAGATGCAGTATCCTGTATTACGTTTGGGTAGAGCCTCATGCCCAAGGGAAGAACACGGCCTTACATTTGTACAAACTGATGTGACCATGGCAGGAATCTCAAGAGAACCAGTGACTGTCATGTGGAGCTGCTTTATCCATCCATCCATCCATCCATCCATCCATCCATCCATCCATCCATCCATCCATCCATCTTCTTCTGCTTATCTGGGGCCAGGTCACGGAAGCAGCAGGCAAAGCAGGCCATTCCCAGGCCACCTGTCTCCAGTATATTCCTGGGTCTTCCTCAGGGGTCCTTCAGGTTGGACATATCCCAATAAAAGGAAGACATCTAGGAGGAAATCTGATCAGATGTCTGGATTACTTGTACAGACCCAAACTCAATAAACTGGTTTTCACTGGGTTCCTTCTCCATGGTACCTCTGAAAGTCTGAGCTCCTCGCTCTGCCTCTAAGGAACAGTCCAGCCAACCACACAGAAACATCATGTCTGGCCTCTTTGTTCTTGCAACTAAAGTGCTTCAGTCACTAAGAACAGAAGAACAGGTGAAAATGGGAAATTCACAAGTAAATCAAATGATTCAGGTTCAACTCCCTCTTCATCTGGACAGACAGATCTTTTATTATTATTATTATTATTATTATTATTATTATTATTATTATTATTATTATTATTATTATTATTATTATTATTATTATTATTATTATTATTATATTTTATTATTCTTTGAGGTCAGAAAAGATCCTTGGATTCAAAAATGACTTTAAAAGAGCTGTTTGATTAAACAGAAACAATCTTCTCCTGCTTAATGTGTAATCAAAACTTTCCTCCCAAGCTCACATTTGTCCTGCATGTGTATTAAACTTAGAAAAAAAATTAGTTTGCTTTTATTTTTTCTTTATACATATAGTTCTTTTGATTTAGACCACGTGTTGCCACTTGCTGACATGCTGATATTAAAACGGGGCCATGAGAGACTGATAGTGTCAATAAGAGAAGATAATGAAGTTAGCAGCTGGATAGAATTCATTCACTGCATAGTAGTGAAAAGGAAAACAAAAAGTGTAATAAGATGGCTGTGAAAGCAGAGCTCATTCATCTCAGCTATTACATTATCTGTAGTTATAAAGGGGTAGAAGTGTGTTTTCTGCACTTTAGTGGGAATTTGAGCTGTATAGAGAAGGAACCGATTGCAAGACGTCAAGCAGTTGGAAACCTCATATAAAAGCAGAGTTGGCGAAAACAGTTTTATTGCTACGACGGACAAGACACATTCTGAACTCAAAAGCCTCTTATACATTTTACCACTCACTGTTTTTACTTATTCACTTACTTTTTACTGTTTTATGGTGCAGAAGTTAGTGGTAACACGTATATATCTCGTAAAAATATTACAAAGAGATAAAAAACAGGGAATATAATGAGCACATCAGTATACGTTTTTCAAAACAAGTCCTTTGACTTTTATTGATTTAGCTCATTTTAGGACCACGTAAATAATGCTCAAAGCAAACAGTAGTTTACTCTTTAATAACCTACAACAACTGTTCAGGTGCAGTGTTGGAAACTATGAATAAACTAAGGATATTCACATTTTAAAAAGCCATTTGCCACCAAGAAGGGAGGATGTGTATCAGTTTGTCTAGTCCAGAGGGTCCAATCCAGCCCTCAAAATGCAAAAATTACAGAGAACACATAAACTGCAGATTGTAAACTTATAAAACTATAAATATAAAATAATTTCTAGACCATGACAAATTGTTTTGATCATAAAGTAAAATACAAGTTTGTCCATTGTTCTTTTGTGTTTTTGTGTCTCATTTTTGTAATGTTTTGTCTTGTTTTTGATGTTTTTTGTCACATTTTTGTCGTTTGTCTCATGTATTTGTCGTTCTGTTTCTCATTTTTGTCATTTTATGCTTCCTTTTTGTCTCGCTTGTGTTTTTGTCTCATTTGTCATTTTGTGTTTCACTTTATTCATTGTTTTGTGTATTGTTTGTGTTGTTTTGTGACTTTTTTGTCTCGCTTGTGTTGTTTGCCTACTTCTTTGTCATGCTGTTTCTTGCTTTTGTCATTTTTTTTGTCTCGTTTGTGTCGTTTGTCCATTTTTTGTAGCTGTGTAACTTTTTTGTCTAATTTTTTGTGTCTTTTTTGTTTTGTTTCGTGTCATTTGTCTCTTTTTTGCCGTTTTGTGTCTCATTTTTATTATTTTGTGTCTCATTTTTGTCTTTTTTTGTCAGATTTTTGTCGTTTTGATCATAAAGTACTACATCACTCAGTTCCAGATATCTGTGACTAAATGTTGTGTTCCTTTGTAGACACTCTGTGATCTAGAATTCGTAATGTGTACATGATAAACTGAGGCATAATGTTGCTGATACTGAACTCATTTTTCAAGAAATTTCAGGTTGTTCATAATTATTTGTAAAAATATACTTGACTGAACTTGAACATTTTCAGAATGGATTTTTTTGCACCAAAACAAAGGAAAAATTTGGAGTTGTGGTTATTTATAGGTTATTATGCTGTGATTTTACTGGTCCGGATCACTGGAGACTAATTTGGGATAAATGTGGAATCTGAACTAGAATGAGTTTGACACCTCTGGTCTCGACTCAAAATCACAAAATGAAAATCGCAGTTTCAGAAAATATAGACAAAAAGTCTAAAAAATATGATAATGTGGAACAGTGAAATAAATGGGAAATGCATGCATGCAAAACTATAGAATAAGAAGCTAAGAGAGAGATGTGCACACACACACACACACACACACACACACACACACACACACACTCCCAGCAGGGTGCATTAGAGTGATGTGTTGTTTGTTGGCACTGATACGGCGGTTATCAGTGAAGTCTGGCTGTCATATTGTCCTGACAGAGCGGAGATTCAGATAAAGGAATCACAGACTTAAATAAACACAGAGAGGCTCAGAACATCAACGCAGGAGTTGGGTTTTAAAAGCACGCGTAGGTGTTTGTGCTCAGTAATCGGTCATAACATCTGTCTTCATAGCACCTGTTAATACACACTTAAAACAAACAAAAAACATTTTTCATTTTAGGATGCAGGTGTATAAATGCAAACGTGTGTGTGTGTGTGTGTGTGTGTGTGCGTGTGTGTGTGTGTGTGTGTGTGTGTGTGTGTGTGATATTGAGTGATGTGCAGTGACAGGGACAGCACAGCAGGTTTTTTTTATCAGCGCTGGTTAAATGTTTCCTGCCACTCTTCCTCCCCGCTTTCAGCAATCCTAACCTTTACAAGGCTGCCGTAGATACGATCAGACGCAGACATGCAGATGTGTACACACACTGATACGCATTTTTTTCCCGTTTAATATAACGCATATGCTCCCATTAACAAGGGAAGCCTGCAGTCATGTGGACAAGCAAACATCTGATCCTCTTTGAAACAGTGTATGAAGAAAAAAGTGATTTACTCAAAGAAATGGCTCATAAAACAGACATTTTGTACAAATTTTCCCAAAAAAATTAAATAACAGATCAATAAAAAATGAAAACTTAAGTAGAAATTGGACTCAGATTAGGTATGAATGATTAGAACCTAGAGTGACAGGTAGAACCCATCTTATTGAACCTCCAGAGTCTGCTGTTATTGGAAGATCTAAAGAGCTCTCCAAAACCTCCAGAAAAAAAGTTGTGGATGCTTATTAGTCTCACTAGAGATTTTAATAGAGAAGTTAAACATTCTGCTGCAAGAAAATCATCTACGAGTGGTATACATTTCAAATGACTGCCAGTATCTCCAGACCGACTGCTCCAAAGACGTCATTGCAGGATCTGCAGGTAACTCTGTACCTGAAGGAGTCAAACTGCGGCAGCCAGAAAGAAACAGGACTCATTGACTTGCATGAGAGTTGTGCCAGAAAAAAGTCTCTGTCTAGCCGAGCAACAAAAGACAATTTTTAGGAGAAGAATCTTCTACCAAATGTGAAGCACAGAGATGGAGATGAAACAGGCAAGCAATATGGCAAGATCTCAAAAAACTGCATTGTATTTTGAGCTCTCAGAGATATTTAAGGAAAACCCTGGAAAACTATTTGTCCATTTGTTGGAAAAAATTACACAAAAACCTTCAAAAACATCAATTTTGGTGCAGGTCTCCTTTAAAACTGCAACAACTGTGTCCTTCTAGTTTTGTTCTCAGGCTGTATTCACCTTCCTTGGTTATGGAGACATTTTAATACTTTTACACGCAAATGGATTCATCATAAACTAGAGTAAAATTCCCCTGTATGAGAATAAAAAAAGGTTTAGTCATCTGGGGATAAACTGGCGTCTTTGAAAGCAGCATGCGTCACTGTCTGTGTACATGTGTCATAGACCTGCAGCAGGTGTTGCCACAGACAGACAGACAGACAGACAGACAGACAGTCAGACAGACAGACAGCCCAGGGCAGTGAGAGAGGATAAAGAGATCGCTGTCAGCTTCACTCTGCATCCAAGACTTCACTCCACCTCATCCTCCGCTGTGAGATTACACACCCACACTTCCAGCATCACATCTAACCGGACTTCAGCAAAATTTGGACAAAAAGCCACAAATATTGGACGAATTCGCAGACAAAATTAAAGCAGAGACAGTTACTGATGAATTTAGATGAGTAAATATGCACCACTGATCAGTTATCAGTGCTTACCGTTGAGAGACTCCTACATTTGAGTCTCTTACTTATAGTACTTGCACCTACTTAGTGCAATTTTCCAGAACTATGCGCTGCTGAAGGGTCAGTTCCTCCACAAATCAGAGCAGAGCAGGTTGGAATTATCTGAACTCAGTGTAGCACCACAAACTAAACATACTGTGAAGTTGCATCCTGTCAAAGATCAGACTTCCCTACTCCCAGGAACACGTTTTAAAAGAGGTTTGGTCACCTCAGAGCCACGTCTGCTTCTTTGCAGATGATGTGTTTCTGTTCATTAGACTGTGACCTTCAATGTCTGGGTTTCCTTGTCGGAAACAGGTGGATTACTCCATCTATATAGTTTATCTTGAGATCTTGACAGATTGGCGCAGCATCAGCAGTGATGAGGGCGTTGTTCCAGACTTTTGTAGTGAAGTGGGAGCTTAACTGGTGGGTAAAGCTCTCCATTAACGAGTCGATCTAAGGTCCGATCCTCACACATGAGAACCTCTGGGAAGTGATCCAAAAAAGCACATCTGGTTTTCAACCAGCCTAAAACAGCTCATGTCACCCCGTTGATCAGATCGCTTCACCGGCTTCCAGTTGCTGCCCACATAAAATTCAAATCTCTGACACTTGCATTTAAAACTAGAATGAGAACAACTCCCTCCTACCTGATCTCTCTCATTCAGGTCTACATTCGCTCCCGCTCTCTACGCTCGGCCAACAAAAGGTGCCGGATCCAACCACTACAACAGGGTCGGTCCATAGCTGGACTCTTCTCTCCTGTGGTTCCCCAGCGGTGGAACGAGTTACCAAACTCTATTAGATCTGAAGAGTCCCTCTAAGTCTTTAAGAAAAGACTGAAAACCAGCTTTTCACTGAATACCTTTACACTTGACATTTCCTATTACCTGTAGACACCACGGTCCTATTATCTCACTTTACCTTGTTTTACGCCTCTTATCCAGGTTGTTTCCTCCTGACTAGATCCTTGCTTGTGTTGCATCTACTCTCAGATGTACGTTTCTTTGGATAAAAGAAAAAATTGAAATTGTAGAGTTTCTCCTGCTGGGTGTTTGGACTCAGTCATAGCAGCAGAATGAGGAGTTTGAACAAATAAAGGAGCTCAGAGTAAAGTCATGTTAAAAGGAACCAGCTAAGGTGGTTTGGAAGTTTTTCTTCCATCTGGGAGAAATCCTAGAATTTGCTGGAGGAGTTACATATCTCATCCGACCTGGAAACACTTTGGCATCTGACAGGAGGAGAAACTGGGAATCATTGCAGGTTGAGGAGTGCGTCTGGAACATCCTTCTTAATCTGCTGTTACTGTGATCCGACTCTGGATAAAAGGAAGAAAATGGATGAAAAAATGATGTAGTTTTCCTTTAAAACCAATACAAGGAGCTGAAAGATGCTATAACACTTTGTAGAGATGAGCGATAATAGTAACTCTGTGGGTACATCATTGCGGAGAAGCCTTTAAACAAACAAATCGACATGTAATCTACAGGTTAAAATAACAATATTGATGATAACTGCTTTAAATATGGATTAACCAACAGTGGAACACATCCTGGATTAGATATTAGCTCGCTAATCAATATCAACTACTCTTAAAGGTCAATTCACTTTCAGGAGATTCACTAGACTCAATATTCCACTCAATACACAGTTTTTGTCAATATCTTTCAGTGTGTTTGCATGAGCCTCTGTATGTCAATGTCACTTTCCAGATCATTTCAGTTTTATTCTGTCTGTCCTCACTGCTGCTGAAATAAAACCTGCTTCTGTCTTTATCATCTGTCTCATTTCAGAGATTCAGCTGGATTTTAATGCAAAGAGTTGGTGGCAGCGTAAACATGGAGTCTGGGGTAAACAACTACACCAGGGGTGTCAAACATACAACCAGAGGGTCCCATCCGGACCATGGAACGACGCTGTAACGTGTAAAAATTACAGAGAAGATATTAACTGCAAATTGTAAATTTGTAAAACTACGAATTTAAAATAATTTGTTTTGATCATAACGTAAAATACTAGATTGCTCATTGTTCTTTTGTCATTGTGTCTCATTTTTGTAACATTTTGCCTTGCTTTTGTTGTTTTTTGTCTGACTTTTGTCGTTTGTCTCGTGTTTTTGTTGTTTTGTTTCTGGTTTTTGTTTTGAGTTTCCTTTTTGTCTCACTTGTGCTGTTTGTCTGATTTTTGTCATTTTGTTTTTTGTTTTATTTGTTGATTTGTGCATCACTTTTGTCTCTTTGTGTTTTTTGTCTTGCTTGTGTTTGCTTATTTTTTATCATTTTTTTCTTTTATTGGTATTTTTTGTGTCATTTGTGTAATTTTTTGTATTGTTTTTGTCCCTTTTTTTGGCACTTTGTAATTTTTGAATAATTTTTTTCTTTTTTTGTTTTGTTTCATGTTGTTTGTCTCATTTTTGTCATTTTGTGTCTACTTTTTGTAATATTTTGTCTTGTTTTTTGTGCCTTTTTGTAGATACACTGTGATCTGGAAGTTGTAATGTGTAAATGATAAACTGAGGCAGAATACTGTTGATATTGAATTTATTTTTCTTCAGAAATTTCAGGTTTTTCATGATGTTTTGTAAAATGATAATTCCTTAAATGTGAACATTTTCAGAATGTACTTTGTTGGCACTAAAACCAAGGAAAAATTTGACGTTGTCATTATTTACAGGTTGTTATGCTGTGGTTTTACTGGTCCGGTCCACTGGAGATCAGATTGGGCTGAATGTGGAACCTGAACTAGGATGAGTTTGACACCTCTGCACTACACACACAGACACACACATAGGCAGTGATTGCCCTTTTAGCAATGCATTACCGCAGGTAGTCTTTGTGGAAGGAACTACGGTGTGTTGGCTTCTCCAAACACAGCTACGGCAGTAAGCTGTTGGCTCCTGTGTTTGTTCGGGGAATAGACAGAGGTTGAGAGCAAAGACGTGTTTGTAGTGCTTTCATTGACTCCACTAGAGACAGAAGGAGATGGAGAGATTAATCTGGATGAATGAGTAGATGGTTGTTCGTAAACAGTGAAATATGAAGTCTACCATATCAGTATCTTTCCCCCATTTCTCACCCAGCACATTTGCATTTTTATTCATACCAGAGACGGTGACTCGGGGATGAATCAGAACACCATTTAGTTAACTACACAGCATTTCCTACATTTTCATTTGCCAAAAGGATAACAGAACATTTGCTGTGAGATTAATTTCTTACCTTCCAAGTGAGTCATTTGTTTCACTTCATGCACCCGCGGCACTAAAATTAAATTGCAGGCACTTTAAAGCAGATTAAAGGTAATTGATCTGTATTTATGTGATGTTTTCTTTCAAAGATGTCGTAATAAAGCAGAATGATTGCATTTGCTTGATTGTATTTCATATTTTTCAGTGGAAACTTATATCTGATTGCATTTTTCTTGCCTAATATTTGAATAAGCTTGTGTTACATTACATAATAGTAATAAAATAATAAATGAGTGAAGGTTTTAAATCATTAATATCCATTGAATTAGTTATATTTTGCGAAATGTGACACCACACTCCTATTAACACAAAAAATACACCCTGACATAAAAGTGTAGAAACTCCACCAGCTCTGTTAGCAGGTGTCTGTTTATTTTCAGTCTGTGTAACATTATCCACACTGGAATTAAATGGAAGTTGACTGCATATGGCAACTCAAAGAACCTAACTGCATTAGACAGAGGGCTGATTGTCTTCATTAGCAGCCCCATTGATGCCAGCAGCTCTGGGAGGCTGTATGAGCACAGGAGTTCACCACTATTCAGCCTGAAAAACACAAAAACAAAAAACTAACAAATCTATAAACAGCACTCAAAAAGCCGAAGCATTGATGAAAGAAAAAAAAAAGTGAAATTACACAATGAATTCTGGCCACTGCTACCTTAAGTGTGTTTTAGTCATTTTGTAGTCATTATGTTTTTGATAGTTTTAGTCACCAAAAACTGAAAAACATTTCATTAAATGTATTATTTTTGTGTATTTTTAAGTTTTTATTTCATTCAAACACTTGGAGACAACAGATGCTGAAATCTTAGCATGCAGTCACTGTGGTTACCTGTATTAAGATTATTAAGATAAAATGAGATGGGATGAGTTAAGTTAGATTAAGATGAGATAAGATAAAACAAGACAAATTAAGTTAAATTAAGTTAAGATAAGATTAGATAAGATAAATTAATTTAAGATGAGTTGAATTAAGATAAACTAAGTGCAACCGGGTGGAAAATTAAACGCTGTTTTCACAAAACGCCACCAGAGGGCACTCTTGTTTTTCTGGGGGGGTAACCCCCCTGTGACAACGCGAGATTTTGGGGCTCCACTAGAGACCGCGAGAATCAGGAAGCTCTCTTTCCTTCCTGAACGCAACACAAACGGTTTTACCGGCGTTGTTATCTCCGGTTTTCTAAGGTAAATAAGCCATAAGTGTGTGTTTCTTATATGAAGTATTCAGCCATATGCATGTCTAAAGGTTTTATGGACGTATGTGCTGCTGTTTTGTTAACTAAGAAGATTGTATTGATTCGATGTTGCTAGAAACATGCTAGGAACATGCTAGGAGCTGCTAGGCTAGAGCCCACGCTGTTGGTAGGAAACTTGAACTGTATGTAACTAAGTCTGTACCTGTAACGTTCCATACAGTATATATGAATGTTAAAGATGCTAATGATATGTTTGTGTGCTCTGTTATAAAGGGGGGAGCCACTACAGTTATTTTTTTAATGTAGTTTGTTTTGCTTCAGACTGTGCACCAGTGTGGTTATTTAGAGCAGTGGTTCCCAACCTGTTTGGCTTGGAGCCCCCCCTCCACCCCTTGCAATTTCTTTTATTTATAATTATTTCATCCATTGAATAACCCCCAATTAATTTTGTCCAGAATAAAGAACCCAAATTATATTTGTGTGTCCTGCGCATTGCTAATTTTGCCGGGCTACATAAGTTAAGATAAGACAAGTTAAGTTAAGGTGAGATAAGATAAGTTGAGTGGACTTGAGATGAGATGAGATAAATTAATTTAAGATAAGTTAAGATGAGATAAAATAAGGTCAGATAAGAAGAGATGTGATTTGAAGAAATAAAAAAGTGCACCTAACTACTGATATTGATTGATATTGTATAGATTTTTCTATATGTATAGAGGGTTATTCTATACATGCAAAAACACCGATATTGCTCAGATTCTTCAGTTAGTACAGAATATAGATTTTGAACAGATTCTTGTATCTGTAAATGGACCAAATATTCATAACAGAGAGGTTTGATTTAATTACTGTGGCATTGGTGTTCATGGAAAAGGTTCATGTCAGACTCTCCTTAGTAAATCCAGTTATCACACTCTAACATGTTCTAACCTGTTAATATTGATTTGGTCCTTTTTAACTGAAAATGAATCATGTGATTTGTGGAGATTTTACAGATTCACATGTTTTAGTCATTAGAGTACGTTATGTAACTGTGTCATGCAGCACATTTATTTTTTATTTTACAAGCACATTCTGGAACACTAAACGCCTTTTGTCTTTGAGATGCAGATACATGAGAGTTTCCCAAAATCTCTGGTTTCTTTGAATGCAATGAGGCACAAGGAGGCTACCTGTTTCCATTGATGATCTCCTTCCTCCTGATCAGAGACAAGCTGTGAGCTCAGTCAGGCCTGGAGGAGAGTCTCTGTTAACCAGCTGGGTTATGTTCCTGTGTGAAAGCTCATTTAGCCCAGTAGGCCCACCATGTGTTAAACTCCTTCAGCTCCGCTCTGCGTCTCTCTGAAGACTCTGGACTTAATTCTGTTCACTCCCACGTGCACAGTCTCTGTTCCCATTATCATCAACTTAACTGGCACGTTAATGACTCCAAACAAACTGCTCTGCAGAGAGGATGATCAATAAGAGTTATTGATCTGGATGAGGAAGTGCTCAGCTCAAGCATGTCCCTGGATTTACAATCTGTTTTCTTGTTTTCATTAGATCCTGTGTAATTTGACTTGTCGTGTTCACATTAGAGCAGCTTGTCCTGCTGTTTAAAGCCTAAACTGTGACGTTACAATGACAACAAAGGACAGTTTATCCAGCTTTACGATAAACTCAAATAACTCCAGATAGAAAACTTGGATTTATCTGGTAAAATATGACATTGCTATAAATTCTCTTTTATTCCTATATTGAAAAATATGTCTAATTGTTGTGTCTTTTAATTGAAAGGGTTCATTTATTTTAAAAGAAACTGTTGAAGGAAATAGAAATTAAAACAAAACAGAGTGGTCATTTTGGATTACAAGATTAGCGAACATGTGCTGTTTAGGATATATTTTGAAATTTTCCACATTAAAAAAAACACTTAGGAGAATTTTGAAATACAATAATACCTCCTTACTCTTATCACCAGACTGAAGTGATGTTGAAAAACTTCACATTTTATACTCTGGTCAAATGAAAACTGTAAATTAGAGATTAAACAGCCTCCTAACAGTAACACAGTAACACTGATGTTAATGAATTAGTTCTAAAGATTCCAAACTAAACTTGATGCAACACAAATGACTCACAACAATGCTACCTGTGTTTTAATAGACTTGGTTAATGACACTAAAACTAGTCCAATGAGAACTTTAAAGACCCCCTCTGGTGAACGTTTTTATTTCTTGTGTTAAAATGTCCATATAATGTTTTTCTATATGGCAAAAGACATGTATGAAATAAGCACGTCAGAGCATTTCCACCTTAAAACTGCAGCATAGTGATGACAGTCTTAAAACCACAGATTCTAATTTCTGGTATTTCATACAGAACAGACCTGAAGAACCAATCCTGTAATGCTACAGGGTTGGGCTTATTGTGTTTCTATTTTTCTCTGGCTGAATTACTACAGTATCACAACTTCCCACTGTATAGTAGTTTTACAGTGTCGCAGGTGAGCTGATGTGCTCGAGCTGCTAGAGGAAGCAATGGTATAGAGTCACATCGAAGCCATTTTAAGACAGGTAAAAACTTTAAATACACTACCGTTCAAAAGATTGGGGTTACTTAGAAATATCCTTATTTTTGAAAGAAAAGCATTTTTTTTCAATGAAGATAACATTAAATGAATGATAAATCCAGTTTAGACATTGTTAATGTGATAAATGACTATTCTAGCTTGAAATTTTTAATGGAATATCTCCATAGAGGTACAGAGGAACATTTCCAGCAACCATCACTCCTGTCTTCTAATGCTACATTGTGTTAGCTAATGGTGTTGAAAGGCTCATTGATGATTAGAATACCCTTGTGCTGTTATGTTAGCACATGAATAAAAGTGTGAGTTTTCATGGAAAACATGAAATTGGATGACCCTAAACTTTTGAACGGTAGCGTATGTAACTTTGATAGAGTGAGATGAGTTTTTAGGGGTTTAAATCAATGACCAGAGAAGGACTTTGGTCTTAGCACTTCCAGGATGGAAAGGTTTAAGACTCGTTTTACATGATTCATGTTGTAAAACTAGTTGTCTGGGGACATTTCGGAGCTGTCATCCAAACTAACTCTGACTGTCGCCATCTATGAAACCCCTACTGGAATCAAGGACCCAGTGTTTTTCAAAATAAACAGATTTAGATGGTAAATCATTGATTGTCTTTCCATCGATTTAAATATCCTGGTTGTGTTTGGGGTATTTTTGCTCATGTTTTCTGCATGTAAACAATGTAAACTGATGTCAGAAGCTAGGATCAGACTTTATAATGGTTTTATGAAACCCAAACATGCCTCATGGTTTACTCTCAAAGAAATTGACGTAATGTTACACATATAATCCTTATCTGGGTTTCTGAATGCTGATGACTTCCTGAACTGGTGTAACCAAGAAAATGATGGCCACAGCTTGAACACAGGAAAATAATTTTGTCTTGGCTTTATTTAGATGGAAGAAAACTGTAGAAGCATTACTAAATGTCTTACACAGCCAGTCAAATGATTCCCAAAGGAAATCATAAAATCCTTCGTATCATTTCATCCACATGTTGAATATTTCACTCCCAACTCTCATTACTGTGGATTAGATGGGGAAGCCAAACCTGCAACACAACTTTGCTGTAAAACACTGTTAGAATGGCTCATTTCCAGTCTGATTTCATCAAAAGTTGAATTATTCCAGGATCTACAGTTGTAATGATGCTACAGCTGGAGGTTTCATGTGGATCGTTTGACCAGAAGTGCATCATGGATTGGATTCTAAAGTTCTTCCAGGGTGATGTGGCACCAACATGAGGTGGAACCAGGCAGCAGGATCAGAGTCACTGCTGCAGTAAAACCCTGATGTCATTAATATCAAAGCAGGGAGGAAACTCACACAGCAGAGGAGGAGATGGAGGAGAAACAATGTGGAGAGTTCAGGTGTTTGTGTGTCACAACGTTGGAAGACTGAGACGCTGCGTCATCACGATCCTGTAGCGACTTTAACACAACCGCCTTACAATGAAACATCTGTCTGTCCATCAGCGTCTTTATTATGCAGCTCTGCCTGGTGGAAGAACCAGCCCAGCTTGGTTCATCCTCTTCAACCATCTCAGAATAGGAAAATAAATAATAGGAGATATGTATTTTAGGATCAAATGCTAAATGAGGCTTAATCAGTGGAAAACCCAAAGACGCAGTGAAGCTGATCATAAAAATGTGTTCCATAAAAGCACCAAAACACACCAAACTGTGGAGCAACATTCAGCAGAGGAGCACAAAAAACAAAGAACCTAGATGTGATATGGATGTAAAAGTGATGTTTTATTGATTTCACATGAAGAGGTTGGGATTTTATAGGTCAAGATGGTGTTGGGATTTAATAATCTTGCTTTACAGGCCAGTTGAGCTGAGCTTTATAGTGACCAGATGACCCCAGTTTGGGTTTTGTGTCCGGATGGTTTGGGTTTTTTAGGGCCGATACCAACACTGATTATTGGAAATCAAGAAACACCAATGGCTAATATTTGGAACTGATTTACATTAGATGTTTTAACAGCATGTATTATATAAGGCTGACTATAACTGAGCATATAAAATAGAAGTAGGAGAGACTAAATTAGGATGCTGTGCTCTGTTTATGTTTGATCGACTGAGATTACTCAGTTTGTCTGCTGTTCTTCACTATTTTCTTAATCTTTCACTGTTTTATCTCTTTTTCTGTCCACTAAGGTTCAGATTTTAAAGCATTATTAGTTATTGTTTTCTGGACTCTGTTTCAAGTTAACCTGTAGCTTTTAACTTAGCTGCTAGCCGTTAGCATAGCCGCTGTGAGAGTATAGCTAATTTGTTTGGACTTCATGTCCCCAGTTTAGGCTTTGTGTCCCCAGTTTGGGTTCCGTGTCCCCAGTTTAGGTTGTGTGTCCCCAGTTTGAGCATCATGTCCCCAGTTCGGGCTTCGTGTCCCCACTTTGAGCTTCGTGTCCCCAGTGTGGACTTCGTGTAGTTTTTTCTAGAGGAAGCAGACGTAATTTCACAGTAAACATTGTTTTTTCCTCTCCACTGATGCGGTTTTTTTGAGTGTCATGTCCCAAAATGTCATCTGTTGACTCCATCAGAGAGACAGGACCGACTGCGTTAGTAATGTCTCCATCACCATCACCATCTGACGCATTCGGCCTCTTCACCCGCCCTTTTCCTTCACACGCACGGTGTAACCCCTCCCTCCTGCGCCGCTGCTGCACTATATAAATCACCTCTGTGGGAGTTTGGAAACAAGGTGCAGCGACCTGCAGAGAGGAGCGAACTGAAGAACCTTTGAAGAACCTCTGACGGCACGAAGCGCTCTGAGAAGCAACCTTTGGCTGCAACTAGTACCTGGAACCTCCAAAGTCTCCTCAAAGTAAGTCTCCAAACTCCTCACACTTATTCGTTTACTCATGAACCAGCTGCTTTTTAACATTCTTGCACCGAGCAGTGGTTTTATATCGTTTTTGGTGCAAATCTGTAGCTTGCTGCTCGAATTTTTTTTTTTCACTTTTGCGCGTAAAAGGAAAGCAATATTTTTACTCTCGACTCCAAAAAGCTACAGTCAGACTAGTAATCTGCACAAGCGTGCTTCCTCCAAACCTGCAGCAGATTGAATGGCTTTATGATTAAACACAAATGTGATTTTTACCACAATTTTGCCACAATGAGAGATGCGTAACAGCGAGTGGAGTTAGGAGATCGAAAATTGTGTTACCACAATTTTCGATCTCCTAACTCCACTCGCTGTTACCCATCTCTCATCCTGGCGTCTCCAGTGTGGTATTTTCCGCTTCGGACTCATATTTGTGCGCGTTTTATTTTATTTTTCCTGTGGTTTGTGATGATGAGGTGAAGCTGGGAGCGCGTTCAGCACCACGGACAGCGCAGCGGAGATATTTGACCCCAGACAGGATCCGCTGACTTGATATTTGCATTCCAACAGTAGCTGCACCTGTTTCTGTGGTTTTCTATTCAAAGTGGTTCCCGGAGAGGGAAATAACAGAGTGAGGATTTCAAAAATGACAGGAAAGCAACAGAAAGACGCACAACTAAAGGGGGCTTTGCAGCAAAGTTCACTGCAACTTGAATTAAAAACTAGAAATACTGTGTTTTTACGTTGGGATACGAAAATAAGAGGAAGAAAATACTTTGATAATAGCTTTGTGTTTTCTGATTCCACTCAGATAGTTATAAGAATGGTTAAAATCATGTAATAAAATAAGATTAATATTAGTAAATGATCATTGTTTTATGTGCTGATGGAGGTGATAGTATTGAGTCTTGCTGCAGACTTCAAAATAAAAGTCACATTTTCCATAGATTATTATTAAATTTTGCATTTGATTGTAACTGCTCATGTTAATCAAACCCTGTAGTATAAAAATAGATTACGTTCATGTCAAAATAAATAAACAGAATAGTTACATGGCTTTTGATGACCATAAACCTCATAAAAAATATGCATCTGTTTCCTCATAGACACCCACAAACCAGCCAGCTTGAATGAAATGACTCTTTAACAAGTCAATGGTTGGTGAACTGTTACTGATTTGTTATTTTTAAGCAATAATGAAAAAAGTGTGTCAGCAGCTTGTCAGATGTAAATATTTACTAGTTTCATGGTTTTCTATGATCATAAACTGAATATTTTACAGTTTTTAACCCTAAAAATCAGGGTTATGGAGAACATTTATTTTAAATGTTTTCTGACTTTCAAAAAAAAATATTATAAAAGCAAATAATTGTCAGGTGTATTGATACTCCTGCTACTATTACAAAAACTGCTTCTAGTACTTCTATGATAAATTAACACTGCCCTGCAAGATTTGATTAAATAACTTCATTCTGATTTTAGATTTAATAACTTTACAAACAACAAATGAAGTCAATATTAAACAAAATTCCGGCATGTTCTTGGAAAATAAAAGTACTTATTGATGGAGGTCTGACTGGTTAACGTGGGATTTTTTTAAACCAGCATTTGTCAGAAAAATCTTTTGATTACAGATGGTGGGAGTTAATGCTGTATTTTAGGCGTTATTAATCATATTAGTCATAATAGTAGTGGAAACATTATCAAAAAATATAAAGCAATAGTCCAGTTTTTCCAACAGCATGCCAGTTATAATGCCTAAATCAAGGATGATCTTCAAGGGTATCAAGGAATTCATTCATTATTTCTAACATTTTTCATCACCAATGAAGCAACAACTAATTAGATTTCACACATTAACTGAAGAAAACCATCTGAAACCTGACACTTTTTCCAGCTGGTTTCTCAACGACTGTATCGGCGTTGAAGCAGATTTGGATCCTCAGCATCCATAACTTCCTCTGCTGTGCTTCTACAGATGGCCTTTATGCTAAAACCATGGACAGTCCTGGTGGTGGTTGTTCTGTGTGTGCTGGTGTGTCTGGGAACGCTGGCGGACGCCTACCCTCCCAAACCCGAGAACCCCGGTGAAGACGCCCCGCCAGAGGAGCTGGCCAAGTACTACACCGCCCTGAGACACTACATCAACCTGATCACCAGGCAGAGGTACGCACACACATACGCACACACACACAATGTACATATGTGGTCAACTATGTTTGTTTAAGATGTATTTTGCATCTTAAAGTCTAATTACCTCATAAGGAAAGAGTACAGCCTTTTGAAATAAGGATACTGTCTTTTAAACAAGGTAGCCTTTTCATCAGGGTTAGATTAGGGACTGTACAAAAATTATTTGCGTTGGCTGAGGGGAAAAATCTGATATGTGACTTTCCAAAAAATACAAAAAATAACACATTTATAATTGTTTTAAATCTCTGTTTGACTTGTCAAAAGTCAAATCAAATTTTAACACATCGTTCCATTATACACATTACAATTAGTATCAGAAATTGCCAAATTCACGGCCATTTTAGCAAAATGGTTAGATTTATGAAGAACATTTGAAGAGAATTTAAATAATTGTGACCCACTGCAATATCTGTAGTTGTTTTCTTCTCAAGAAATCTTCCAAATGAAGGCAGGAGTAACTAACACATCTTTTAGGACTTCTGATTCCAGCTGAATCCTTTTCATACAGTCCCTAAGGATAACTTTATTGCTATAGAAGCTTTATCTTATTGCATCTTTCATAACTGGATCCATAAGTGGATATTAAATGTCTCCAGAAACCTGCATTATCTTTGACATCAGGCCTTGAACTGTAACCTCTTTTGGTTCTTTCTGTTTGCACCTTTGGTCCAGATTTAATCTGGTTTTGCTCATTCCAGCTGCTTTGTTCATCCTTACTGTAAGCCCTGAGCTCTGTCAACGTGTGACACTCTCCCCCCTTCCTCCCCCGACCCCCTCACCCGATGGCAGCTCCGTAGATTAGATTACTGGCCACTTTCCAAAACCTCCAGACCTCCAAATCAACGGGACCAGAGCAATAAATCTCCCACAGATGGACCCAAGAAAGAATCCCAAATTCAGTTAGCAGGGCCTGAGCCGAGGCCTGCTGCTGTCAGGTGTAGAGGTCGGCCGTATGGAATTTTTTTTAATGTGAAACAGTCGGACTCATGAGCGATCCATCCCTGTTCATGAAAGTCAAATAGGTCATTGGTATTTGAATACCGGGCTTAGAGATGGATCCTAATGCCGCGGGAAGTCAATGTGTTTTGAGGAGAAAGTCTTTAAATTCCAGTGGAGAGTCACAGATGGAAACATATTGGATGTGATGAAAGGAATTAATGGTTCTGTGTCAGCTTTACTCCAGATAAAAGTGATGGAGATGGTCGGTCCAGAGCCTTTAGTGCAGACCTGTACAGTATATGGCAGCTTAAAGCCTCCTATAGCAGGACAAATGACTCGTGTGTTTACTGGACATAAAAACAGGAGCTGTACTGTAGCTACCTATGAACTTTTCTGGACAATAAAAAACATTTATACATTCTGAGGTTGATTCTAGCATGTTTAGACCCAGTATTTTTCCATCATTTTCCTCCATTTTTTTCTTCAGTCTTTCTCTTGGCATTTCCAAACGAACGATTATATATTTTCGGCTCCTGCATTTAATCTGATTTCAGCTGCTCCGCACACCTCTGATCCTTTAGTTGCGTCGACTTTATATGAAATTTAAGCTTCTTTAAGAGCTTCATCTTTAGTTTTAACTCCCAAACAACATCTCACACGAAGATTTTAAGACATTTTCACACATTTGCAGGTGTGAAAGGGAGAAAATGCAGACTTGTCAGGGAGTTTGATAAATTTGTAGGACGTTTATTGGAAGGACTTGGTGTAATATGCCAATAATTTTAAGTAATATTGTTATTTTAGCAAAGTTTTAGTCCTGTTTTGCTGTTGAATTCCAGAAGATTTTTTTTCAGGTGTGCACTTTCTCCTTCACTGCATTTATCATTTACTTCTTTAGTAATGTAATTTTAGTTAATGGTTACTTCAGAATTTTTTTTAAAGGCATCTTCATAAAGTAAACTACCCAGCAGTATGTATGAGCACAGAATAATTTCATTAAAATTAATCATTTCAGCTATCAGCTATTATTCAAAATGGCCGTTTAATAAATTCAGTGTTGTAAATGTTTTTTTTCTTTTTTTCAGTTGTTTAAGAAGATTTTTAATTACATGAACAATTTGGCTCTTACTTAAAAAAAAAGAAAGAAATATATGGTAAAATGTAGTTCTGAAGTAATTGTAATTACATTTCTTACTATTATCTGAATTTTGACCAAAAAAAATCAGATTTGTTGATTGAGAAAATAGTCAGAAGATTAATCAAAAATGAAAATAAGCTTTAAATGCAGCCTAAAACAGAACACACTAGAACACATAAAGTTAGCTTTATGCACATACATGCTTTAATAATAACAATCTAATGATATGACATATGGACAGTCACAGAAAAATGAATAATGCGTAGTTTTATTTTTCAGATTTTCTCCTGACTATACCAACATATTTTTACTTATGTAAGATTTTCAGTTCTAGACTTTGACTTCTTAATTGAGCATTTTTACAGTGTGATTTTAATACTTTCACTTAAGCGAGAGATTTGAACTTGCTGCACCACTGGAGAGAGAAAAAGACAAGAGTAAAAAGAGAAAGAAAGATTATGATACTGGGTTTAAAAGAGAGAGAGAGATATCAGAACTACAGACAACTGGAGAAAAATGGAATAAAACCAGGCAGATAGATGATAAGAACCAGACCAACCAGGGAGACGGAACCATTAAAAGAAGGGAAAACATTTCACAACCTGATCTGTCTCCAGCTGTGTGACAGCTGAGGCAGGAGGCGTTCGCTGTTTGACTGCTTCCCTGCAGAGCCGCAGACACACCAAACCACAGAGGAGCTAACAGAGCATGAGATTGGGTGCTGAGGTCACGGGGGGCGGTGGAACAGGTGGTTGATGGGAAAACACAGGAGCCGCAGGTTGCTCTGCTGGGGTTTGGTCGATGGTTTAACTCACACGCGTCGCCGAGTAAGTTTTCCGTTTAACGGCTCTGTGGTTTTACATTTGCAGGCTCTCTTGGAAGCCTGCCTTCGCTATAAAGAGGATGATAAAACCCATCCAGACTTGGAAATGACACCTTTCACACACACATTAAAGAACACACACACACACACACACACACACTGGATCTGAATCTGACTGTGAAATGGAAGCTTTCAGAGCAGAGGAAAGGGAACAGATTAGAAAACAGAGATGTTGGACAGACAGATAACTAGGAGACACCGAAACTAAACATCTTTGTGAAAAAGGAAGCAATATGTGAAGAGAAGATCAGACTTGAGATTGAAAAGAAGTTGCTGTCAAATGTCTCCAGCAAAGTCTAATCTGTTTTACCAGAAACCAAACTGATTTGATAAATACTGTATAGAACAAGTCAGTTTGTTAGCTACCAGGTGTTAAACTCAGCCTGAAAAACTGGTATGATATGTATCATCTTTGGAATTACTGGTACAAAACTAGGTCTCTTTGTACATTAGAGGTAGGAAAGAAAAGGCTAATATATGCTGCTGGTTGCAGTATGAGTCATGTAGGATTCTGCATTTTCATATTTTAGCAGTTGAATGCTTTTCATGAGCTTTAACATTAGCAGTAATTTGATTAAAACAACAGAAGGGTAGTGAAGGACCCATTAAAGCTGTTATATACAGTCACAACCAAAAGTTTTCATACATTTATAAAATCCATATCTATCATGGCAGTCTTGAGTTTCTAATGACTCGTATAACTCCCAATTCTCAATGATGGAATCACTGCAACACCTGGCAGCATCTGCTGGGTCAAAAATACACACACATCAACCAGAATGATGAGTTTTGGTGATTTAAAAAGCTGTGTTAATCAAATGTTCTTTGTGGTATGACTTCTTAACCTCTCATGAGTGATTGCAGTTGACTACAGCTGGCGACTCCTCTGAGCAATTTAAAAAGGGTCCGTTTGATGCACTTATTAGATTCAAACACTACATTGGTAACATCTGAGGAGCTCAGCAAAGATCTAAAAAATCAAATCAATGACTTGAAGAAGTCAAGAAAGTCACTTGGAGCCCGGAAGGTTTCATAAAAGTCCTTATGGTGTTTGATATTCAGCTTTTCTTAAAATCCGTCTCTGGTTGTTAATTCAACCCTTAAAACTCATCTCTGTGTATCGATGTTGCATATTTAGAGTTTTTTTCATAAAAAATTAATATCCTTAGGCCTTAAAATGGTTTAGCCTCTGTCTTTCTGCCCACTGCTCTCTACTTGCTGCAGCTCAAGCACACCAGCTCACAAACAGACAAGTAAAACTACTGTATGCAACACAATGACAAGTTGTAAAACTGGAATATTTCAGCCACACATGTTTAAAACAGAAACTGATTCTGAAGAAGATTGATACAGAAAACTCCATCCTGCAAGTGTAGTGTCACATTTTTTGGGTACGATGTGCTAAAAGTAAAATATGAAATAATTATGGCAAATGCTCTTAGATCAAAGACTAGAGTTAAAACATTGTGTAAAGTACATAATGATGAATATTCTAGTAATGCAGAATATGATATATGGAATCAAAACATAATGGTGTAAACTTAAAGCAATATAACTTTTTAAAGACATGTATCAGAAACTTAATACATAATAGTATAATATGCATGAAATCTGTCACAAAATGATAACCTAATCAATGTACAGGAGACTGAAGCAAAAGTCTGAACATGTTTGGCTATGTTCTCTGTAAAACATGACCTAATGACAACCTGATGTCCTCCGTAAAGTGAGATCTCGGGGTGAAATTTATTAACCTGACTTAGATTTAGAAAAATATAATGGTGTCAAAACACCTTGTGGACATGTTAATGAAAATCTTTCATTTTTCTATCCTCTCCATCCCAGGTATGGAAAGCGTTCAGCTCAGGAGGACGTGGTTGCAGAGCTGCTGTTTGGTGGCGACAGCAACAGAGACCTGAGATCAAGGTAGAAGGTCACTGAATGTGTCCTGTAGTTAACACACATGAATCCATAAGCAGCTTCACATTCCTCCCTCTGCTTGTGTCTTGACAGATACGACGACTCCTACGTGTGGTGACTCTGCCGCCCTCCTCCATCCTCATCGGACATTCCCTCTGGCTGCATCCCAGAATGCACCTGGAGGGGCCGACATGTGCCTCTCACCTCTGACTCCTGAACACACCATCATCTCCATCCAGAAACACGAGCTCCCCCCGCCTCACATCTGTCACAACAACACAAACTGTACATAATTTATTATTGAAATAAAATATATATGAGATCAGAGCTACTAATCAGAAGCTGGAACTGTGTCAGTGTGTGTGTGCGCGCGTGTGTGTGTGTGTGTGTGTGTGTGTGAGCATTAATATCCTTCTACTGTCCGTCAGCTGTTTAGACCAGGAAGTTGTCGTTTCGCTGTTGCTACTGTAAAAAGTAACATCAGAATACATGAATAAAAACGTTTTCTGTGAGATTAAAATACGCCGATTGTTTTGTTGGTGACTCATTTGATGATGGTTCTGCATGTTACACTTAATATTATTATTCATACTCATTACCAGCAGTTTTAAAGACTGCAATATACATTATAAAAAGAAAAGAAATAATAAAAATAATTTAAAATCTGTGAATCACTGTAACAATCAAAAAGTCAAAAACTTTTTTTTACAGATTTAAATAAAATTGTAAAATTGTCTAAATTTAGACCCATTGTAGAAGAACAAATTACTATATGTAAAAAAATATAGTTTTCATGGGTACATTATTTGGATTTATTTTCTATCTTGTGATTTTATGAGATATTATCTGCAATTTAACGAAAAATAGATTAAATGACAAAAAAATAATTTACCATTTTCTTGTCCTTAATATAAATATTTTTCTTTCAAATAACCACTAATATCCATAAAATAATATTAGCATTTTTGCTGATTTAAAAACAGAAAAACTATAATTTTACAGTCACACCCTGTAAAAAAATACAGTTAAAAATGGATATGATATGAATGAAATGTGGATATTATTTACAATTTTGTCCCCTTTTTTACAACTAGTATGTACTTTAATACTTTCTGTTTGATTTTACTAGTTATGATCTAGGATTCAATAAAAAAATCTATTTAATCAAAAATTATTCACCATTTTTTAGGTTTATATATACAATTTTTTCTTCTTGACAGTGAAGGCTCAGGATGAAGACAGACAATGAAAAGACAGGATGAAAGGAAAACAAGATGTATATTTCTGTAATAGAGAATTACAAAGACATATAGTGGGGGGAGACAATAATCTGACAGAAAATATCAATATTGTTGCCTTTTTGTGTTACCCTGTCAAAACCCTGGGAGGTTTTACACATTATTACATCACATTTTCCTTTATTTCTACATCAATACTAACAATAAATCCCAATATTACCTCTAAATGTCCCAGCATTTCCTTGCTCTACCACTGGTATTACTCCTGTACTGCCTTTTTAATCTGCAATGCAAAACAATCGAGTTCAGGCGTAACACTCCATTATGACCACTGCATGGCGCTGCTGCACTGCTTTCACACACTGTGGGCCAAGACTGTACAGATGGAACACAAGTTGATGGCGAATTACTTTAATTAAATGAGTAGCGTGGAGTAATGCAGATGCTTCCATTTAGATGAACTGAATGGTACAAAAATATATCTGTGACGTGTAGAAAAATACCGACCAGACCCCTGGGGATCCAGATTTTGTATCAAGATGACAAAAGGCAAAGATTTAAGTGGCAGACAGTTTATTGTTGAGGCACAAATGGCAGGAGCTTCGGTCGCAAAGATCCCTCGACTTGATGTTTCAGAAGGAAGAGTAATCAAAGTAAAATCTGCCTTTAAATCTATGGGAAAGCCATCAGTAAGGTGGGTCGGAAATTGTAGTTGATAACACACATTTGAATCACATGCTATGGCCTTGAAAGTTGCCAGATAAGATAAGAACAATTGTTTTACCAGAGTGCAATACAATAAACAAAGGTTAATGAAATGCACACAATTACACAGAGGTTTGCAGTAAAATAGTGTCTTAAATGTGTAAAGCGTCTAAGTGGATGCCAAGGGATAGTGTCTAAAAGAATTAAAATAAATAAATAAAATTACACAAGTACAAAACGTAAACTGTAGACTAAATAGCAAGAAACAGATAAACAGAAAGCGAACTGACAATAAACAGATGTATTGCACTGGAAATACTGCACTTGAACAATAATACAGACAGATCTCAACCAGTTCTCTCCATCACCTTCATCAAATCACCAACTGAGAGAGTAAGTTTTGGAAAAATGCTGTTAATCCTTTCAGTAGAGTTTAGAGAAGACACTTCATGTTAGTTTTCCTTTAATTTAACCCTTGTCTGTATGTACTATTACAGCAATCTTCCAGCCACTCAGCTGCATGCAGACATGGGGTACTTCCTAGTAAGCCTTTCTGCTTTAATTCCATAAACTGAAGAAGTTTCATGATCCTCTAAAGTCACAGAAAACACAAAGCTTCAAGAAACAAAAACAACGCCCTGGCCCTTTAATACTCCTATGACAGGTGCCGCATCGATAGGTGTTGAAGTGCAGTCAATAGAACTGCAGGTAGGCGCAAAGTGCTTTCAAAATAAAATCTAAACATTAAAAGAGTTAAAGTACCAGCTAATGCAGCGCATATTTTCATGTCGTGTGTTTTAAATCGTAAATATCTGTCATGTTTTTATGTTAAAATGTAAATTATAATATAATGTTTATGTTTAATTGAATACCCAAAGAGCTTTGTTCTGAAAATTGGCCGGAAGTTGCATGTGTTTTCCCGTTTCGCTTGACTGTATCTCAGAGCGCCTCAAGAAGCCAGACGACAACAAGAAGCCCACGAGACATCACAGACCGCGCGAGGCTCGTTTGCTTGCGTTTGAAGGTACGTGCACGGATTTACCGGAGGCGGCGGGTCGGTGAGGAGGCGACATGTCGGACCGGGAACGTTAACGTGCTTCTTTTTCTCCTTCCTACCAGCTGTTTATTGTCAGACAGCAGCTTCACCGGAGCTGCCTGACAAAGGTGCGTGCGTGTGCGCGCACTGATGCCCTGTGTGTTTAAATAAGCGCGCGCTGGCAGCACGAGATTTTGTGGCTTCTTGTAGCTCATTTGTGTTGTTTTGTTAATATGTGTATTTTTTTTTCTTTGTCGGGCACGCTTTTGTGTGTGTGTGTGTGTGTGTGTGTGTGTGTGTGTGTGTGTGTGTGTGTGTGTGTGTGTGTGTGTGTGTGTGTGTGTGTGGGGCTTTGTTATACGTGACCCCTGAGACTAATAAAAGACCCTATGCGCGCACGTGTGCGCGTGCATGTGTTGTATACAGACATTATGTGTAGCATTAATGCTACACAAGCTGCAACTAAATCAATCTCAGTGAAAGCATGTTATTATGTATTATTTTTATGGCGTGATTTTGATAAGGTAGTATTTTGTCCTGAAGTCCTAAATGTGAACTTTAAAAAACAAAACAATCTGACATTACATAGGAAACGTCATAACAGTGCTAATCACTGATATATCCCAGGCTAGGGTAGTCTATTAAATTCTCCACTTGCCACTGATTATATGGAAAATATTACATTTTGGAGG
Source organism: Amphiprion ocellaris (assembly GCF_022539595.1). NCBI lineage: Eukaryota > Metazoa > Chordata > Actinopteri > Pomacentridae > Amphiprion > Amphiprion ocellaris. The sequence goes on along the minus strand of NC_072784.1, from coordinate 2,423,513 downwards.
AGTGTTTTTCCTTTAAAAGCAGTATTATGTTTAAAAAAAAAAAAAAAAAGGTCTTCAAAAATCTAGACAATTTATGAACATTTAGTTATGATTACAGATTATGGTTAAAAAAGCCACATACCCCATATTATATGGAAAATGTTTTTGTTTTTTTCATAAAAATATTCCATGTAAACAACCTGATATTTAGAAAACTAAAATTCATTTGCAGAATTTTGATAATATTTAATATGTGGTAGTTGTTATCAGGACTGATATTGGGTAAAAATCTTAAGTGAAAAAGGAAATATTATTATTATTATAAATATTAATTTGTAATGTTTTATGGCACAGGATGGTTTTGTACATAAGGTCTTAAGTTTAAGGTTTAAAAAAAGTAACTGAAACTACACAAAATTTAATAATATATCAGAATCAATATTGTTGCGCATAATGGACACATCTTAGACTGTGATAATTAAAAAATTATCCACTTATGACTTATTATATAGAAAATAATGTTGGCGTTATGTAAACAAGCTGGCATCTAAAGGGTTAAAATCCTGGAAATGAATGAACATGAACTCCCAGAGAAAATGGTATTTAATAGTTGTATATATTCAATATTAGGTAATTATGATCAGGGCTGATATTGACATTTTATTTTTGACAACAACATTTTTGTTCTTAACTGGGTTATTTCTTTAAATTTAAAGGGAGTTACAGAAAGGAAGTTTTATAAAACACACAGAGACAGTCACCAGCATGTTCAGGTGATTGAAGAAAAAATGTGATCACACACACAAACACACACTCTGCCCTCTGCATCCACATGAGCATGAAAATCATGATATACAGTCACTAGACTGGAGTATTATGTTGTAGATTAGGACATGTAGGTTTGAAATCAGCTCCCTAAATTCAAGCAACTCAATTCATAAATCTGTTAAAGAAATTCGGTTCCGTAAGTCTTGAATTGGGTGCTCTACAAGCCTTTGCATGAACACCTCTTAGGTAACTGTGCCTTCTTTACATACTGGTGCAGCCGAGCAGATGGGCGACGGTGGGAGACGGAGGAAGGAGGGGTGCTGATGGATGGGTGGGGCGTGATGGATGGGTGGGGCATGTATAAATAAGGGTGTAATGGTGGGGAGGGAGGATGTCAGGAGTGGGAGATGAAGGCGGGGGTCATTACAGGGGAGCAAAAAGCACAAAGAGAGAGAGAGCTGGAGGGAAGAGAGACAATGGAGCAGTGCAGGGAGCTGAGGATGCTGAGTAGAGAAGAAGTGTGAAAACACTGAGCAGAGAGGAGGAGGAGGATGGATGTAGGTAGATGAGGAGGAAGAGGGGAGCAGATGGACCGCACAGCATTTTGAGAGCAGTAATTAGTGTGTGTGTTTGGCTGTTTTTGTGGTTCAGTGAATAGTAGGTGAGCAAGCCTTTTTTTGTGTTGTCATTTTTACCAAAGTGTGTTTTATTTAACTCTACATCAACCACTGGAACAGCTATTCTTCCTGATATTCACAGGAGACACTTTTTGTAAATCAAACATGTCTATAAGTACATCTATAATTGAATACAGTTGTAAATTACTTGTGCTTCGGTGCTTTATACCTTTGCTACTCTAAATTTCAGAGCACAAATACACTGCCTTGGATTTATATAAGCAAATATACCTATATTTGTAGATATAGATCTATAAATAGAGCCTTCCAATGGATAATTACTGCAGTGATGAAACAACTTCTTTAACTCTAGCTGATGCAGTGAGGAGCTTCTCATTTCTTCAACAACCATGTTGGAAGACATATCCTGTGGTCATGGCGAGGATGTTAATCTGCCTCAGAAGAGTCAAATTATTGGCCTGCATCAAGCAAAGAAAACAACTGAGGAGATGAAACTACTAAAATCACGTTAATGCAGTATTAAAACCTGAAAGATAGTGGAGAACCATCAATTTCCAGGCACTCTTAGATGATCATAGGAAATCAACATTAGAACTCACAGCTGTTTAATAGTGAAAGTAAGAACATTTCCACATGCACAGTGTGAAGGGAACTCAAAGGATTGGAACTAAACAGCTGTTTAGGCCTAAGAAAACCACTGATCAGTGAGGCTAATTTGCTAATTTGGCAGCACAAGGATTGGACTCTGGATCAATGGAAGAAGGTCATGTGGTCTGATGAGTCCAGATTTACCCTGTTCCAGAGTGATGGGGGCATAAGGGTAAGAAGAGAGGTGGATGAAGTGATGAACTCATCATGGCTAGTGTCTACCAGCCTGTGGGGGTTAGAGTTATGATCTGGGGTTGGTCAGGTTCACCAACATTATGTTCCCAAAGAATGAGGTCAGCTGATACCTGAAGATACTGAATGACCAGGTCTTTCCATCAGTGGAGGTTTTCTTCATGTTCCAAGATGATGATGCCAGGATTCATGGGGTCACATTGAGAATGAGTGGATCAGGGAGCATGAGATGGATTGTCCTCCACAGAGTCCAGACCTCAGAACCACTGAGAACCTTTGGGATGTTCTGGAGAAGACTTTGTGCAGCGGTTCCACTCTCCCATCATCAACAGAAGATCTTGGTAGAAAATTAAAGTATCTCTGGACAGAAATAAATGCTGTGGTTAGAGCTGTTCGCAGAGCTGAAGGTGGTCCACTGAAATATTAGTGTGCAGCTTTTTTTTGGACAGCAGTGTACATTTGATGGACTCAGGCTTTACATACAAACCATGATTGTTGTGTAAAACATACTGCAGTATACATAGATACATGTACTCAACAGTATAGTAAGCAGCTACAAATTTAAAATCAAGTCATGGTAGTAAACTGTTTGTAGTATATTTAGCTTCTAGATTATTCAAAGTAGCCCTGATTTGTTTTGTTGACACTCTCCGACCAGCATCTTGAGGTCGTCACCTGGAGCTTTTCCATCAGTCTTGAAGGAGTTCCTACATATGCTGAGCTCTTGGCAGCTTTTCCTTCACTCTGGCCACATTATTCTGGAGGCCAGCTCATCTGATGCAGCACCGTCGCTCTGTTTCTTGGTCCAACAGCTCTTAAAGAACCCGGAGGTGTGTTTTGGTTTGTTGTCTTCCTGAAAAAACAAATGATGAGTAAATGTCTAACAGTGTCACCAGCGAAACCAAACCCCCGTCACGCCTTACAGTTGGAACCGCCCATGCAGAGACCATCAATTCACCTTCTGTGCATCTAAAAAAGATACAAATCCATGACCAGGGTTGCTCTGGTCTGATGTCCATTCCTTGTGTTTCTTGAGCTGGTTTACAACTTACTAATGAATTTTGTTTTGCAGCAGAGGAAACTCTTGGTGGTGATCTTGGCCAGTTTGATCGCAGTGATCTTATGACTGCACTTGAAGAAAATTTCAAAGTTCTTGAAATGTTCTGGACTTAGTTGTCTTCAAGTAATGATGGACTGTAGTCTCTCCTCACTAAGTTGAGCAGTTGTCACCAGAATAAAGATTACTTCTGTTCCTGAACAGGGCTACTAGATGTATACCAGCACTACCTCAGTACAGCATGATCTCCAGAACTTATAACCAGCAAGAAATTCCACCAGTTAACTTTTTGCATGGCTCTTCTAAAAACTATTCTAGGAGAAAAGCTCATGAAGCTGGTTAACATTTTACCAATAGTGTGCAAATCTGCCATCAAGGCAAACAATGGCTAACTTGAGCAATCTAAAATATGAAATATATTCTGCTTTGCTTGTTTTTGTTTTTGCTGTATATTTTCACGTGTTATTTGATTGTTTTGATGGCTTCACTTTTGTTATAAGTAAGTGTTTTAATTTTAAACTAGATTTTGCTGTTGTTACTTGCCCAAGTATTTGAATGCAGCACTTAAAGTAAAACGATCTGTAATCTTAATCTGTATTAAAATTACTTCTGGACTAGGGGAGAGCTTCCTTATCAGTTGTCATTCTAGTTTTGAACTAAAGCTTATGCCACATAACTCTTTAGAATTCTTGTTATCAGTAAGAAAAGACACTTTGGTGGTTTGAGAACACAGAATACCCAGAGGGATATAAAATTACAGTTCAGGAGCAGACGTTCTGCTGAGTTCTGCGTTATTATCAGGATAATAGGCTCAGCGTGTCAAAACCAACCATTGTGCAGCTTTTCATTTGGTAGCAGATTTTGTTCAACCCGTTTGAATAGATCAGGACAGTTTTACATCAGTCAGAGTTTTGTGTCTGTAGCCTGGTTCACAGTTACAAGACATGATTAATGGTTGTAAGTAAAAAAAAATACAAGATTTGGATTTTGAGATATTTATTACTGAACTGTGCTGAATTGCCAAAATATGAAGCAAAGGAACTTCTCTAATAGCATTTTTCGTAGCTGTATTCAGATGGATTGTAGTCAGGATTAGCCTCTTCTTGTGATTCACATCACATTTTCCATCATCAAATTGTATAAAATCTGCAACAAAGATGGCTAATGTTATAAATCCAGTGTTTCAGACATCATGATTTGCATCCAGCCCCTCTGTACTCTTCGTTTTCACACGTTTCAGTCCTTGCATCTACTCGTTTTACGTCATCTTCTCTTCCACTCTGTACTGCTCTTGCCTGAGGTGTTGCGTAATGTGTACTCTAGCATGAGCAGCAGTCTGTGTGTGTGTGTGTGTGTGTGTGTTTGTGTGCGAGTGTGTGTGAAAACTGACAGAGGACAGGTTTCCATGGCAGCCATGAGCTGCAACAGCAGCTGATCATAGCAACAAGCATGGATGGATGGATGGATGGATGGATGGATGGATAGATAGATAGATAGATGGATGGATGGATGATAGATGGATGGATGGATGGATGGATAGATAGATGATGGATAGATAGATGGATGGATGGATGGATGGATGGATGGATGGATGGATAGATAGATAGATAGATAGATAGATAGATAGATAGATAGATAGATGGATGGATGGATGATAGATGGATGGATGGATGGATGGATGGATGGATAGATAGATAGATAGATGGATGGATGGATGGATGGATGGATGGATAGATAGATAGATAGATAGATGGATGGATGGATGATAGATGGATGGATGGATGGATGGATAGATAGATGATGGATAGATAGATGGATGGATGGATGGATGGATGGATGGATGGATAGATAGATAGATAGATAGATAGATAGATAGTGTTAAAGGGGGTATGTGCCTCTTTGTTCTTCCCTTTTTTCCCTGTATTGCCATTGTATTGTGTGTTGTCATGGTAATGTATGGATTAGTCACACCCATACACCCCTCCTTGTTCCCCTCTCGTTCTCTCTCCACTCTTTACTTTTCCATCTTTACCAGCCTTTCGCTATGGATGCTGAATTCCAGAACAATCACCGGAGCTCCGCCCTCCCTCCCGTGACATCACCGCTTGCTGTGTGCGTTTGTTGTGCTGTGTTATGGCGGGGAAAAGCATTACAGTCCCGTTCCTGCATGCAGTCATTCATCACTGCAGTTTCATCCAGATTTATAGCTCAGGCTGAAGCAACTAAAAATCATCAGTCATTACCAGATGATTCGATGCAGAAGGTTGAAGGAGGCTGACTGAAGGTGGTTTGTTGATCTCAGACACCAGTATCACAGGTTCAATCTGGACAGGAAAGGATAAAAAGAAACCCTGACCCTTTAGTGAACTTTAACGATAACCTGTACAAGACACACGATGTTCCAGTGCAGCTGTAACAACCAAGAACAGAAAGGTGTGGATGCAAAAAGTTCGTTTTATTTCTTGCCAAGAGTTAGAGGAGAAAACTGATACCAATTCTCTGTGTGTTTGGTAGATATACTACCAGCCTTTAGTTAGCTTAGCTTAATATAAAGCCTGGAAACAAGAGGACAAGCTGGTCTGGCTTTGTGTAAATGCAACAGAATCCACCTGATAGCATCCTGGGAGTCTAATGTTTATAGGACATGTATCATCACCACAGCTTCCTTGGTTCTGCTGTAACAAGGGCCTGACTTGCACCAGTCTCTCACCTTTTTTTCTGTCTGAATCATTACAAATAACTAATAATTATAAAGAAATATCAGCTAGAGACCTGATTTCATTACCTCCAGGCAGTTCCAATCTAGCTGCCTTCCCTTATATTCAGTCTTCCAATTCATGCTTTATGTGTCTGCAGGTGTCCATGTGATAAAAATGTAATTTTCCAAAGACTACACAAACTGTTTTTCTAATCGTTAACAGGGTTGTAATTCAGGTCGTCACAGCGGGACTCTGGAGGTGCTTTGATTTGTACATGCTTTTCATCAGTCGTGCCTAAACACAGTGTGATGTTCCACATTTTAGAGAAGCTCTGTTCCTGTTTTTCTTTGGGCAGGAAGACAATAAATTCCAGCAGCATATTTTTGAATATCACTCTGCAGGAATAGTGGTTGACACAGTGCTGCAGCTTCATCTGTGACTAGCTGACATCAACCACGGAAATGCTTTGTGTTTTTCTGTGTTTGCATCGGTCTCGGTAGATGCCATGACTTCACCTTTAGCTAGCTCTGTTGGCTGTAGCTTCATTTTTACTGTACAGTTTTGACACTGGCATCCCATGCTTTCAGCAACAACAAATGCCTTTAAGTTCGCAGAAAAGGCTTCAAACATCCAGTGAAGTGTGTAGGTGGCTGTGCTGGCTAAAATGTTTGATCTTTTGCGAACATTTCTCTGGTAAAACTGTTGTTGCAGGCCTTTAAACTGAACACAGCAACTGGAGGATAAAACTGTCACATTTTCAGCAGCTGCACAGTTAAAACATCACCCACATTTTGTTTGTTGGCCATTTTCTCCACTCTGTTTACTCTCCTTTGTGTCTCTCTCAGATTCACTGAAGCTCTACCATGCCTGTGGCCTCCACCAGGACAGAACCTGGTGAGACCAGACACAACGCCGCACATTACCACATGACTACTTTCTATGTTTTTCCTTAACATCCAGCTTACAAGAAGGGCTTATCAATGGACAAAATGAGAATAAGAGTACAAGAATGTCTGTTTTACACAGCAGTAATGTTATTTCACTTAATAATGTTAAATTTCTTGTGTATTCATGGCTGTAGATGGAGCTCTTTGAAGATCACTGAGGGAGATTCAAACCATCAATTTGACTATAATAACTTTTCTGCAGGCTTTTGTCTTGTTTGCCCTTTCAAACGTATACTAAGGTTGTACAGTAGACTCCAGGTTGTACAATGACTTGACGTGATGTTTTTTAAAGTAGGCAAGCTTTGATCACAATAGCGAGTCTCCCTACAACAGTCAGAATTCAAATAGCTGCATCACAGCATGATTTAAAGCAGAAAGATGACTGCTTTTCATTTGCCAGGCATTCATTTAAAGCAGCTTTTTAAGTACAGCCAGAGGCGCTTAGTCTCATCTGTCACTGTCTCATTTTCCATGTTTCTCCCGCTATAAATGTTTCCCTTCCCTCTACTGTGTGTGTGGTGTTTGTTCCAGTGCCCCAGGTGTTGGACGCCATGAGCGACAGCACCACCAGCACCACCACTGCCAACGACCTGGACCTCATCTACCTCAAAGGCATCATGGAGAGCCCTCTGGTGTGCCACATACACTTTTTTAAATACATGAAAAGCTGCTGGCTTGTTGCTGACTGTGTGTGACTCGTACTCGTAAAGCCAAATCTCTAACATGCTGCCGTATGTATAACTGTGTTTGGGTATTAGGAGCAAGAGGAGAGCCTGAAGGAGCCACGACTGTCGCCTGTGAGGGAGAACAACGTGGAGCTCCTGCAGGAGATCCTCAGAGACCTGGACCCGTTCACACATCGCTCCGACACTGCTGCCGAGCTCTCCCACATACTCACACAGCCTCACTTCCAGGTGTGGAGCCACAATTTACCACCTTAAGATCATTTAATCTGCTGTCAGATGTCCTACAACAGGGGTGTCAAACTCATCTTAGTTCAGAGGCCACATTCAGCCCAATTTGACCAGTAAAATCACAGCATGCTAACCTATAAATAACCACAACTCCAAATGTTTCCTTTGTTTTCTTAAGAAAAATAAATTTAATCTCAGCAACATTATACCTTAGTTTATCATTTACACATTACAACTTCCAGATCACAGTTTATCTACAAAGGAACGAAACATTTAGTCACAGGTATCTGGAACTGAACGACAGTGTTTTACTTTATGATCAAAATGACAAAAGTCAGACAAAAAAGACAAAAAACAGCAAAAACAAGACAAAATATTACAAAAATGAGACACAAAATGAAAAAAACGAGAAACAAAATGACAAAAATGAGACAAACGACATGAAACAAAACAAAGAAGAGACAAAAAATTAGACAAAAAGTTACAAATCGACAAAAAATTCACATAAATGAGACAAAAAAATGATAAAAAAGGAACAAAGCAACAAAAACATAGACAAAAAACAAACGTGAGACAAACAGGAAACACGAAGCAACAAAAACGAGAAACAAAACGACAAAAACATGAGACAAACAACAAAAATCAGACCAAAAAAACCCAACAAAAACATGACAAAATATTACAAAAATGAGACACAAAATGACAGTAGAACAATGAGCAATCTAGTATTTTACTTTATGATCAAAACAACTTGTCATATTCTAGACATAATTTTAAATGTATAGTTTTGCTAATTTACAATCTGCAGTTAATGTCTTCTCTGTAATTTTGATACTTTGAGGGCCAGATTGGACCCTCTGGAGGACCGCTTTTGGCCCACGGGCCTCATGTTGAACACCCCTGTCTTCGAATCACAGTGTGCTCAGATTTTTGAGAAGGGAATTTGTGAAAGAAGCAGAAATAATGTTACACATCCGATATATTTTGTGTGTCAGTCTCTGCTGGAGACTCATGACTCGGTGGCGTCCCAGGCGTGTGACAGCGCACCGCCCAGCCCGTGTGATTTTGTGGATCATGAACCAGATGAGAGCCACACACACAACCTGCAGCTGCCGCCGGACGCAATCCGCATGGTGGGAATACGCAAAGTGGCAGGAGAGCATCTGGTGGGTCACGCTACACTTCTACGATTCTACAGTTTCATTTAGCTTTTATCCAAAGCGACGCACGTCTGAGAGTCGATACAACACAAGCAACGATCTGTTCAGCAGAAAACAGCCTGGATGAGAACCATAAAATAAGTTCAAGTAAGAATTTAATTGGAAAGTAAAGATGAGATATTGTAAGACACCTTCCTTAATCTCAACCTTTGAGGAAAAAAACAACAATTTATGCTGGAGAAACTGTGGCAAAATTGGAGACCACACTCACATATTTTGAGACTGACTAAAACTCAAACAATTTTGGGATTCAGGCAGAAAAAAGATCCATTTAAAGTGTTTATCTGCTACCTCAGCCATTGTTCTATATAATCGGTTCTATTCCAGAAGAAGTAATGTATAAAAGCAAAGGCATATGTATTACATATACTACTACTGGTGGCAAAGAAATTGATAACTGTGTCTTGGCTCATCCCACTACTGGAGAAAGAGATTAAAGAAAGTGTATTTAATGGAAAAAATAACAGCAAAACTCCATTTGAAGCTGGGTTCCTTTATGAATTCGTGGCTCCTGTTATTGCTTACTTTAATTTCATTTCATTTGATGTGACATATTTGACAGGCTGAGGGAGATGTTTCTGTTTGATGCAGTGGAGATGTGATGATATTTGTGTCTGGATCGTCTGTTTTTACATGTTTCATAACCCCTTGCTGCTTTTTAATTTAATCTATCTTTACACTTAATTCTCCTCTTTGTGTGGATTAGATATGCCATGAGTTTGTCATGTTGCCGAACTGTATATTTGTTTTTGTTTATCATGTGTATGTTTTCATTCGTATATTTTTGAGTTGATAAATATGTATAAAATATGTATATAAACATGTAATTTAAATAAAAATTTGGTTAAAAAACAAAACAAATTCAAGTATGATAATAGGACCGAGGTGTCTATGGGCAGTGCGGATGTAACAGGACATTTATTTAGTTATTTATTTATTTTTTGCAGTCTGTCAAGTGCAAAAGTGTTCCGTGAAGGTCTGGGTTTTAGTCTTTCCTTAAAGACTGAGAGCGACTGCAGATGGAACAGTTTGGTGACTCGTGGTTCTATGGTGGGTCTTTGATGGGTCTATCAGGCGCCTTTTGTTGGTCGAGTGTAGACCTGAATGAGAGAGTTCAGGTAGGAGGGAGCTGTTCTCATTGTAGTTTTGCGTGCAAGTGTCAGAGTTTTGAATTTTATGCGGGCAGCAACTGGAAGCCGGTGAAGCGATCTGAACGGTGGGGTTCCAGTAAGGAGCTGCAGCGGTCGATGCGTGATTTTATGAGAGCCTGTACCAGGAGTTATGCTGCACGTTCAGACAGGAATGATCTGGTCTTCCTGATGTTGTACAGGACGAATCGACACGACACAAACACGCGACACAGCTGAGTTACTTTCATGTTATTTTGGACTGTTTGTGCTCCCAACACTGTTTGTGTTTCTACAGCCAAAACACACACCAGTAGGACGTGTGAAGTTTGGCTTTACTCATTAATGATGCGGATTGTATTGTCTTGTGTAATAACTGTGTTTCAGGGTGTGACGTTTAAGGTGGATGGTGGAGAGCTGGTCATAGCCCGCATCCTCCATGGTGGGATGATCGACCAGCAAGGACTGCTGCACGTCGGAGATATCATCAAAGAGGTAAGGTGCACCATTTTTTTTACTGATTCCTTAATGTCTCTTGATTTATGATGGGATCTATGATGAGTAAACATCTGCTGTCGCCTGGCTCTGTCCAAAGGTAGTAAAATCGAGAAAGCAGCATCTCTAAAGTGCTCTTAGTTTGTTTAATCCACACTAAAACCTTGTCATCACTGTGAGGTTACCAGGCGACCAGCGGAGACTGCAGGGAGTCGCTGCACCTGGTCCAGATGTAGTTAAGCACCAAACCTTCCCTAAAACTGCAAAGTGTCATTTTTAGTCTTAGAAAGGCAGCTATTTTTACTGCACTGGCCAGCTGTTTTCCTGTTATTCAAGCTTTTATGCTAAGCTAATCTAACCGCCGGCTGTCTGAAGATTACATACAATGTGTAAAATACAGGCATGTAATGGATCCTCAACTTCTCATTTAACATTTGGCTAGAAAATTAACAAATATTTCACAAAACACTTCATTGCTGAGCTGCCAGTTGTTATGATAGAAACTCTGAAGAAACAGCCTCATAGAAAAGAAAAAGTCTGTCTTATGTTCATACCCCATTTTAATACCATTGCAGCTCATCTTACTGCAGTTGTCATTATTGTTTTCATCATTATTTACTTTTTGCATAATTTTTAATTAAATGATTCTTTACTCTATTTCAAGTCAACCATGTAAAGCACTTCAGAACTGAAATCCATTTAAAAGTTCATTATTTATGGTTATTCTTCTGATATTTGACTTTCTTTTTTGTCCACTGTGTTGGCAGGTGAATGGACGAGAGGTGGGCCAGGACCCCAGAGTGCTGCAGGAGGAGCTGCAGGCAGCCAGTGGAAGTGTTGTTCTGAAGATCCTGCCCAGCTACCATGAAGCCATTCCTCCAAGACAGGTGACACATAGAAACGCCACACATAGAACAGTCACACCTCCTGTCTTTAGTGTTCCTGGTTTCTCAGTTGAGTTTGTCAAGTGTGTCTGTGTGCATTCCTCCAGGTGTTCTTTAAGTGTCACTATGACTACGACCCAGCCAATGACAACCTGATTCCCTGTAAGGAGGCGGGACTAAGGTTTGAGACGGGAGACATCCTGCAGATAGTCAACCAGGACGACGTCAACTGGTGGCAGGTGACAGAAACAGCATGTGAACATTATGCATGTGTGCTTATGTTTTCACTCTTTGTGATTATTGATGTTTATTTTCGTGTGTCATGCACACAAGTGTGCCCAACCCTCAAGGATTTACAAGATACCAAAATACCAGCATTGCAGCAATACATCCAAAACACACATTATTCTGCTGCTCAGTTCTCAAACTAAATATGTTGACTTTTATCTCAGGCCTGGCAAAGAAACTCTGCCGTGAAAAAGGTTCCTCCTCTAAAACATAACTCTAGTTTTTCATGGTCATCCAACCAAAAGAAATCAAATAAACAGAGGACATCTTACTGAAAAGTAGCTCCCTGATGTCTTCATATAGAGGACAGGAAAACATAAAATTAACCTGATTATACAGAACAAAAACTAATAACACTGAGTAAAACTATAAAATCAGTGACATACATGGACTGTATGTATGTAATATTCCAGCTGTGACCAGGCTTTTGTTGTATACTGTTTTTGTATATATACATGTAGACATTATGTTCCAGTTTTGTAAAGCTGGATGAGCCTTTGTGAGAAACCTGGATGTGCTACTAGAATAATGTTGCATGTGTTGTTTCCTGTTTCCTGTTGGCTGATGACAACCTGCACAGGCGGCTTCAGCGAATCAACACAGACTATCTAGAAGGCTTCTTCTTGGCTTGTGACTTCTAGGAAATGCCTCATAGCTTTGTACTGCAACATGACATGCATTTAAACTTGAACCCCAAATTGATTTGAAACCAAGTGATATTCTCCCACAACTGCACAGTTTTAACAACACAATGGTGACTCATCAGCAAAGCTACATTGTTTCTGGTCTCATGGAAAGTTCAACTGTGTCCCACAGCCAGTTAATAGATGCCCTTCTTACACAGAAATATCCCCACCACTTGGAGTCACTGAACTCCCACCAGCCACCAATGAGCATCTTCATCCACTACACCCCTGTCCTGTATGGTGGCAACGACAACAACAACCCGACACCCATCAGAATCCAGTTGCTCTCATCTCCCATTGGATCAGACAATTCTGCAGTGAAATATCTGCATATGATAGTGCTAAGCCAATGATGAGGGAAAGTGGCCTCAGCAGATTCATTTATCAATTAAAAACCCAGACAAATTAATTTAAGATGCACAAACAGCATGCAGTAGCCAGGATACTAGTATTTATCATGTATACTGGGACACAAATAACGAGATTTCCTTCAAAAAAAAAAAAGGAGAAGCCTGATGACAGGGATACTGGTGTTAATGTTCATCAGTGCTACTGTTTGCTAGGACTCTACATTTTAAGTGTGTGTGTGTGTGTGTGTGTGTGTGTGTGTGTGTGTGTGTGTGTGTGTGTGTGTGTGTGTGTGTGTGTGTGTGTGTGCGCGTGTGTGTGCAGGCCCGTCATGTGGAAGGTGGCAGTGCTGGGCTGATCCCCAGTCAGATGCTGGAGGAGAAAAGGAAAGCTTTTGTGAAGAGAGACGTGGAGCTGGCGCCTGCAGGTAAACAATGAAGTGATGATGAGGTTCGGTGGTTTTTCAGCGCCATCTAGTGGTGACATCCCATTCCTGCAAATACATGTCATTAATGTTGAGGTGGTAACATAAGAAACAAGATCAGAGGAGCTTTTCTAGACCAAAGTTCTTTTTGTCACCAAATGCTGCACTCCTGTGAATGTAATGTTAAATGTGCAGCGTGATGACAGTAGAGTCTGTAGGCATCTCAAGGTAGTAGTGGGCTGAAGAAGATGAACCAAGATCCATGGTACTGAGGAGCTAAAATAAGCATCACTTTAAAGCTTTCACACCTTTGCTTTCTTGCAGAATCAGTTGATGCCGTTGTTTCAAGCGACAGTGCCCCGTAGTTGTCCTGATCTGGCAATAGTTTGGCACTTGAAGCTGTGATTTGTCATTTTTACAGCTAAATAAGTGTTAAAGCAAATGGCATCTCAGCTAGAGTTGGCAGAAAAGGCTCTGCTCTGTTAGGGAGCTCTTTGTTCAGTGCAGAGAGACTCTTCCTTCTGATAATCAACAATACCAAAAGCTTCATGCACCAGCAGGGCGGTTGGGCTGGGAGGAAGATTACTTGTAAGCTGGTAGTTAAACAGCTGAAGAATGAGTCAGTGATTGTGAAGCATGAACGGTGCCAATAAGCTAACTTCAGTGCTCTACCAACACTAATGCTGTGCTCATGTGACAGGGAATCTTTGTACTGGTGTTGGAGGGAAGAAGAAGAAGAAGATGATGTATGTGACCACTAAAAATGCAGGTAACAGCAGCAGTCCTGTGTGTGTTTTTCTTGTGTGAAACATTCCTTTCATCTCTCTTTTTCCCAACTATTCTTGTTTTCTTATTTTGTCACACCTGCTTTGGCTTCCATTTTACCATCCATTAATTCTTCCTGTCATTCTTCTCTCAGAGTTTGACAGACATGAGATACTGCTCTACGAGGAGGTGGCCAAGGTCCCACCTTTCAAGAGGAAAACTCTGATTTTGATCGGTGCCCAGGGTGTGGGGCGGCGGAGATTGAAAACCAAACTTCTACTGAGGGATCCACAGCTCTTTGGCACCACCATTCCATGTAAAATCCTCCGATGTTTTTAAATATCCTACTGCTGGAATCATTGCTTGTTAGACATTTTAATTACCTGCTGTATGTGTTTGTTTTATTGTGTTTTTCACAGTTTTTAGATGGTATATTTACATTAGTCTTTATAAACTTGTACTGTGTAGCTAAAGATTGTTTAACCGTCGTGTCGACCTGCGGGTCAAAAGTGACCCGGTTTAAAGTTTGAAAATGTGGAAAAACAATATCTTTTCAGTGAAACTTCTGAAGTTTCTGAAGAACATTCACAAAAAAATCAACCAAAATCCAGTGAATTTCGCTGGATTTTGGTTGATTTGTATGTAAATGTTCTTAAAGAAAATATTAGAAGTTTTACTGATATATATGGAATCACTTTAGATATTTTTAGGATTTTTTGGAAGATTTTTACTCATTTTTTGAAAATATTTGCAAGAATTTTCTTTTGGGGGATTTTTCTTAAAATAAAACTTTCAAGGGAAACTTTAAAGGAATTATTGGAATTTTCTTCCTGAAGGTTTTCAGAAATTTGGGAATTTTTTTGCTGAATTTTTGGATTTTTTTCAGACAGGGAAACAGTATTTTTTGGTGCCTGTAAATGAGGACAACAGGAGGGCTAAACCTTCATTTAAGCTCAGTAAAAGATTCTGATGTCTGAATATTGAAAATATGTCAGACTGCCCTTTGAAAAAATGTGCATAAAGTAAGTAATGCATAGTACATCTGGATTATTTACTCCAGCTTTGAAATGACCGCCTTTGTTTTCCCGTCTGTCCAGACACCTCCAGAAAACCCAAAAAAGGTGAACGTGAAAGTCGGATGTACGCTTTCACCAGCCGCAGCAAGATGGAGAGCGACATCAAGAACGGACGCTACCTAGAACACGGAGAATACGACGGCAGCCTTTACGGCCTGAAGATGGACTCCATTCATGAGGTGGTGGAGGCGGGACGTGTCTGCATTCTGGACGCCAACCCTCAGGTATGCACACATGCAGCACCTGGAAGATTTTAAGAAGCAACATGATGTCCTGTTTCAGCATAAATAAACTATTTCAGATTGTTTTGATGTCCTTTTTTGGTATAGAAATAGCTTAAAATTTGTATTAGGAGATTTTTTTCTCCAAACGACGCGGTTCAGGTTGAGTACAATGAAATTATTAGCACTGTTTTTCTCTGTTAAAAGCTGCCTGCTGCTGTTGATTGGAGTAAATGCAGTAAATCTGTGAGCTGTAAAAAACAAAAAGGCTTAAATGCACTGTAGAGCTGAGGGAAGCAGCAGGATCACATGAGTCTTTGTGGCTCCATCGCCTCGAGTGACTCTTTCAGCGTTACACACTTTTAATCCTGTGTTTTATTTATGTGACATGGGCCACAGGAAGAAATTAAAATGTAAAGTTTGTGGCATTAATAAGCATTACATTGGGATTTTTATTCCTCAGATATGTAAATGAGCTGGATGGAAGTATTACTGTAACGCAGTCCAATACAACAACAACACACAGTGCAGCTTTAAAGTATTCATTGCAGGCAGAGATGACATATGTTATGTTATTATACTCATATTTAATACATATTCTTCAAAGAATTGTGTTCAAAGTGTTGAACTAAGTAAGTTAATGACTAGTATTGGGCTATTGTAATGCTTTTCTATCATATACTGTACATACAGAGGTGGAAAAAAGTTTTCAGACACCCTTAAAATAGTACACAATCTCAAATATTATGATTATCATTTTTTGTGTTTCAAAAGGTATGACTGCATTAGACACAAATACAAATGATATTTTTTTGGTTTATTGTTTACAAGAGAAACTAACAAAACTAAACTCTACCAAAATGACCCAATACTTAAAATGTATTTTTTTTAATGTAACCAATCAGTTTTAAGTTTTTAATGGCTTTTTTGGAATTTGTTTAGTATTATGGCTGTGATTGTACTAAGAGAAATTACACTTTAAGACCTAAGAGTGATTCTTAATGCAATATATATGCAAATGTATGTGATGTCTGAAAACTTTTTTCTACCACTGTACGTAGATAATAAGAACCACAATCGTGTTACAATGTAGCAGCAAAATCAAGTGTGGGTTTGGAGAAAGTTTGTTTCATTATTATTTGTTTGATATTTAGCATTTATTTGATAGTAGTTGTAATGTATATTTTGATAATAAATGAGCAGAGAGAGAAGGGAATCATATCAAACAATAGTCCAGATGACCAGGAGTGAAACCATGGACACAGTTGTGATGTTTGTGCCAAAACTCCACCATTAACTCAGAAAAAACTTGATGAAAAAAGCAACATGTGCGCGTGACACAATACTTCTGCTGGATTTTGTCTCAATCTCCCAGTCCCTAATGGATTCTGAAGAGCTCCATTCAGTCTGTTGGGTGTCATGAGCTTTGCTCCAGGGCATCTCAACAGTAGACACTGTAGGAGAGCACAATGTTAGTCATTCACAGTCATCAATCAGGGATATCCTCCTCGTTGGTGGATTTAAACTTGTTGTTCACCTCTTTAGGACACTCTCTCTAATCTAATTGTGCTTGTGTATTCATACTCCTTGTGTGCGTTCGTTTTAGTCTCTCAAAGTGCTGCGGACGTCCGAGTTCTTGCCCTACGTGGTGTTCCTTCAGTCTCCAGATTTTGAAGTGCTCAAGGCGATGAACCAGTCAGCTGTAGAAGCAGGGGTGGTCCCTAAGACACTGACGGTACGAAGCACCCACCGTACGATCACACACGTAAGGAAAATTCACCTTAACCTGTTTAGGCATCCTGGAAAGTCAAGTCTTGTGTTTTGTGCTTCAGGATGAGGAGCTGCAGAAGACGTGTGAGGAGAGCGCTAAAATCCAGGCGGCCTGCGGTCACTACTTTGACCTCAGCATCATCAACGACAACCTGGATGAGACGTACCGCACCGTCAAAGCTGCACTGGAAACAGTTTCTAAAAACCCCCAGTGGGTCCCCGTCACCTGGGTGTTCTAGTGGGAGGTAGTGGAAGCTGCAGGAGAGAGAGAACGTAAGGAACGAGAAGGAAAACAGCAGCACTGAAAATAGGCCTCTGTGTGAATAATGGATACTCTTGTTAAGATTGTCATGAGTTTTCACAAGCATTAGATCTGAATTTGGCAGTATCTTAGCATAGTTAATATAATTTCTAGGTAAAGTAGCAACTTTTCAGGATAAATTACAAAATATTCCCTTGAAAGTGTGTCTTGGAAGAAAGTAGGCATCCGTTATTTAAACAGGATTTGATTTTTCAGTGCAGGAAAGAAGGAATAAAAAGCAGGAATGAATAATCCTGAGAGTCAGAAATTTACAGACTATTCAAACACATGAAGGACTGTGTGTGTGGGAGTGTGTGTGTCCGTTTACAAAGTCTTTTGTACTTTTTTTTTTTTTTTAAATTATTTGTGCCATTACTGATGATCATCAGCAGACTTTGTCATTGTTTACATTTCACGAGCTACATCAGCACTCATGGTCACCCTACGAAGGGTAGTGCAGTTTAATTTACCATTAACAGAACAAACAGATGTCTTACAACTGCTCATTTGTTTGTCTGATGGCCCAAAAGCCTATAGCTAGTCATTTAAAACATTCTAAAATTAATGTCAAATTAATTATTGTCATTAATTAATTGACAATCTATTTTAAAACTTTTAGGACTAGCTTCAACACAGACATAATATTAAATACAATAAATCCATCTTTTGCAGCAGTCTGTTGCAGTGTAAAGCACAATAACACATTTTATCGTGTTAAATTAGTATTCGACAACCTAACAAACTAAACGTGACCAAGTGCCAACAACGACAAACAAACCTCATAGTCCTTGTGTTTTGTGCCACTTTTCTAAGTGTAGATGTCCCTCTAGTCTAGTAATTATTTAATGTTCTCAGACAGTTGAAGAACACACCAAAATATACAGGAGATGAGAAGACAAAAAGCTCAACAGTATGCACAATAATCTGATATTAAGAGGAAGAAAATGCGACATCTAGAACCATTTTGGGGGCCCAGTGGAGAAAAGCACATAAGCAAACATAGTCCTCTCATCTAACAACCAGGCTGCACTGAAAGATCAGAAAAAATATCCTTATTATTACCGCTGTCAGGTTTATTCAAGTGTCAGTTTATTTTAAACTAATGTCTTTTGTTGTGGTGCTAGCAAGCGTAGTACTTACTAGTTTTGTTGAATTAAACAGCTGGCCAACTACAACACCTACATCCAGCTACATTTATCGGATGCAAAACCTACAACAATAATAAGAATTTCACTTTAGAAAAAGTCATCAAATTTCAAGTTGAAAAAAGGCCATTTAGGTGGTTTTCTGTGCTATTAGACATAGTGGCCGGGTCATTTTAAACCCAAAGACAACATGAAGGTTAATAGAATAGAAGACTGCAGGTTCTACGTACGTAACACTAAAGCGACTCAATCGAAGTACATGCAGTTTTATTTTAGTAAGAGAATTGCGGAGATTTAGCTACCAGTGTTCCACCATGACACAGTCTTCTGTGACAGTAAATGGTTTCCCATGAGAGCTGACTTATTGAAGACGTGCTGTCATACTACTACTAGTGCTCCTTCAGCCTCTGGACATGAAATTAAGCCACGTCAGCGGCAAATATTGTGTTCGTTGTTAAAAACGGCTTTGTCAGCATGTGGAATAATGTTTGCGGTACTCGCTTCATGTTACTGACTATTAATAACCTCGCTATCGGTTAAGAAAATTGTTCAAAATTTGCATCTTTAGTCAAAAACTCGTGTCTTCTTTCTCCAGACTCAGAATTTGTGACACTAATAAATTATCTATCTATCTATCTATCTATCTATCTATCTATCTATCTATCTATCTATCTATCTATCTATCTATCTATCTATCTATCTATCTATCTATCTATCTATCTATCTATCTATCTATCTATCTATCTATCTAATCATGGCATCTTGACAGTGCTGTAGTTTCTGTACTGTAACAGTTTTTCTCAAACTTTCAACATTTCAACACATTTTTCTGAGCGTCACAAACCCTCTAATATTAATTCAAAATTATGATAATTTGATCCATTCGGTCCGATAAGATTTGGCATGTCTGGAAAAGCAGTGTGATGATTGTTGAATGCATTGAGCCAAAAGAGTCAGCTGACTACCATGTGGGCATCTGAGCACAATGCTCTCTATTGGTCAGATACCACATTCACACTATATTCAGTCCCTCCAGGAGTCTTTTTTCCAGATTGTTGTGTCCTATAATTCCTGAATTCTCAGCAGCTTTTCTAAAAACTTGTGATGTTTTAAGCACATTTGTTGTGATGAGATTGCGGGAGACAGTGACAGTTGCTAAAAAGTTGCATTTTTTCAGCTTTTAGGACATGTTTCAACCTTTTAATTGACAATGTTTCTTCCTAAACTAATTCTTAACAAGCTGGCACACCACGGTGGGAGATTAGCAGCAGCAGATGCTGGTTTAACATGAAGTGGTTGGTAGATTTAAGCCACTAAATGATTATTTACTATTGAATGAAACATATTTGGACATATTTGTCAATGGCATAAAGGGTTATTTCACATCCTGGCACACACGTGTTCACATGCTCACGGCTCGTCACGTCAGTTGCTGAATCTAACTTCCCTTCATTGTTTCAGAGCTCCAACAGATCTGGATCAACAGCTTCCATCACAGTGATCTGTCTGCTCTGTTTCCGCTCATTTCAGTCGTTCTAGGAAAGTGTTTGTCAGTCGATGATTTTTGTTTGTTTTCCACCACAATATTGCACGGGGTGTAAAACAGTTTACCTCCGTTTTGGTGGACAACATCAGGGAATTGTTTTCACGGTCTTTTGCAGTAATTTTTTGCAGTCAGACATGTCTGCATCTTCAAACCATAAACAAGGAAGTGAATTCTGTGACGTACCTACAGTTAAGTAGCTGCTCAGATTAAGCAAATGCAAATAAGTTGGATACATCTGTTGGAAAAAAACAGTCTCCAGTCAGGCGCTGATCATCAACACAAGTGCTCCAACCACTGATGACCCCCAGTATGGTTTAAAGATGAAGCATCACACAGTTTAACACCCCTGAAGAATCAAACTCACATTCAGTCACACACTCTTGGATTTCATCTCATAAGAACTGGTAGTTCTGTTTCATGCACGAACTCTCACTCTCAATTTGCACTTTTCATTTTGTACTATTTATGATTTCATGTATTTATTAGCTCGCTTGTAAACAGTTTGTAGATAGCATGTAGATACATGATGATATAATAGATACTGATATAGTAGGTATGAGAATCCTGCTTAGTATTTACAGTATGTGACACTTTAGCGATGTCGTTCAGAATGTCTTTAGTAAAAACGTGTATACGGTGGCCTGGGAGTGAATCACAGCAACTTCAAAACACACGTTTAAATCTGAATTTTTTTTCTTCTTCTCAGATGTTGTCTTGTGCACTCTGGGCCACCGTACACTGTCCACGGTGCCAACTGAGAACGCTCCTTGAGCAGATTGTTTGTACTCAGATGTTTTTTGGGGTTTTTTTGTGGCAGCTACAGAATCCTTTTGATGCACAATGAACCGTTTAGTGATAAACTGGTGTTTGTCATACATGAGTACTGATGAATAACCGACACCGAGGCGTATTAGGGGAGAGATTTTTAGTCCCTCAGTCTTTGTAAAATGATATTTATACTTGTGCTCTGGTTTTTCAAAGTGGCTTGATAATAGCAGACATCTGTGTGGCAGCTATCCTTGGATCTCTTTCATTTGGAGTGTTGGGGTAAAACCTACCATCATTGCTCTCTTGAGGACATTCCAAAAACTCACTGTGTCCTTTTTCTATGAAATCGCATGAATGCAATAAGACAGTCTTTGTCTCTGTATCTTTACTGGTTCACATACACTTTACTAGATAAGCAGTAACTCTGAAGTTAATTAGCTGTTCATTCTGTTTCTAAAAATCATTGTTCACTAAGAAATACGTGTTTAAATAAGTGAAATAGGAAGTTGCTTGAAGTACTGATTTATGCACCGACTGTATGTTTACAGTTTATCTTCTAATTATGTACTGTTAAAGGGTTGAATTAACAACATAGTGTGTACTTAATGTATACTGAAGCATTCCATATATTGGGTTTGGGTACAGAAGGATATAACTAGATATTTTTAAGGTTATTTCCAGCGTTTGGGAAGCTTCTGTCAGAGCAAATAAAAACTTACAGAGCAGATTAAGCAGTACAGCCCATAAACTGACTTACGTAGTGGCTCTTTAAAGTGACTGCAGTAGCTTCAGATGTGTTATTTTCATTAAAAGTCAACGGCGCTGCTGATCTAAGAAGAAAGAAGTGTGCTGCTCTCACGGTTTCTGCAACTTTTCCTCATATCTCTGCAGTGAAACTGGACAGTGATGGAGCTTGTAGTTTTGTCGTCAGCCTGCCATGAACGATGCTTCTGTCTATACAAAATAAATTATTGATTTGATTGAAATCACTTGTGATTTTCTGTTTCTTATCTGCATGTGATGATATAGTCCAGTTTATGTTAACATCAGCCAGTGATGCTGATGTTGTAAAGTCTTACAGCAGATGGAATGAAGGACCTGTGATAGCGTTCCTTCTTGCAGGGTGGATGTCTCAGTCTGCTGCTGAAGGAGCTGCTTAAAGACCCCACAGTGTCATGCAGTGGGTGAGAGGGATTGTCCATGATGGAGGTGAGCTTTGCCAACATCCTCCTCTATGGAGTCCAGGACAGAATTGGCCTTCCTGACCATTCTGTCGGCTGTCAGATGTGACTTTGTCCAGTTGTTGCATGGAGAGATGTGTCTTTGCTTTACTTTTCTCCTGTTGACTGCAGGTGATGTTATTATTCCATAGGCTTTGCTATAGGGAAACCAAAGACTGATCAAAGTGCTGTGTTCATAGCCTGGTTTGTGTGCCTGACTGTGATGGAGGTTAAATAACGCCAGAGAATAAAAACTGTGAAAATATATTGTTTTTCCACATTTTCAAACTTTAAAACGGGTCAATTTGACCCACAGGACGACAGGAGGGTGAAAGGATCTTTGTTCTCGATCATGACCTGGAACTAAGATCACTTTAACTATACAGGAGGAGTTTTGTGAAGGAAAAAAAAACGACATTCTCCCTAAAGCGGTTCATTAATGAGCAGTAAAGTAGCCTTTTGCATGTGGACACCACAGAACAGTGTGATCCAGTCAGAAACAAGCAGCTCTCTTCTCCGCTGGTCTCATGTCCGTGGTGTGGAGAATGTGTTATCCACTCTTGTAAATCAAGAGAACTTCCAAAATGTCACATGTTACATATCCTTTAACTTTTCTTCTAAGCCTTAACGACCATCAAACCTCTCCTTCCTTCACTCCACCCCTCATTTTAACCTCCATCTCCTCTGAGTTTTAGTGCTCTTCTTAAGGGGAACCATCGGTGGATCGCTTTCCTCTTCCTTTTAACCACTTTTCTCTTCCTTCTTCACTCCTACTTGGATTCTTCTTCTGTAACTTGATGTTTTCCTCTTGGGTTTTTCTGCTGTGTCTGTTTTCCTTCCTGCTGTAGTCAGTGTTGTATATAGTAGATTCACAGCTCTCCTCTGCTATGTGGTGGTGGCTGCTTGGGATACTGAGCTGCTTGGTGTTGGCGGGGGTTGTTACCTTCTTCCTGGTCACCGGGAAACGCCACAAGGTGTTTAGTGAGAAGTGCCTGAGGCCGCCGGGACCCCTGGTCACTGATAGCAAACAGAGGGATGCCAGGCTGAAGACAGGTAAGAAACGTTTCCCTTGTAGATCTTTGCATCTTAGATAACTTTCTGATTCACTTCATGTACCAGGAGAAATCTCAGCCATTGAGTTTAAATCTGGTGTCACAGGTGGTTGAGCTCAAAGGTTTCCAGAAGATGAGAACTAGAAAATCAGATTCTCTCTTAAGGGTTCCCTACAGGCAGCCTTTTTTTACTTCTTATAGACACCTGACATATTGAAGCTGAAAACCAATGAACCACTGAGCTGATGATTATGTTCATTTATTTATTATTTTTATTTATTATTATTATTATTATTATTATTTCCCCACCTCTTCTCTTCTCTCTTGTTCTTTTATTAATTTTATTGTATTATTTCTCTACTTAACAATATTCCCTATTTTGTTACTTCTGGTATGAATGAGTGCGATTGAGTGAGCTGTTTGGGTAGTTAATGCAACCTAAGTTTCAAAGAAGACATTATTTTCAACTGTAGCAGGTTTAATACATGAGGGATGACTGCTGTTGTATATCTCTGTACCTATCTCATGAATGGAAAAAATCGAAAAAAATCCACATTTTCAAACTTTAAAACGGGCCAGTTTGACCCATAGGACGACACGAGGGTTAATATCCTGAGAGGATAAATTCTACTTTTAGTAATCTTCTGATTTTTCATCTACCGCCGTCATCAGGTCACAAATTAAAACAAATTAGTTTTAATTTTGGTTCAGGCTCTAACCCCTGAAAAGCTGACAACATTCCCATTTACCTCAACGGTAATGTGTGTTTTGTGCTAATTAGCAACATGCTAAGCTAAAATAATGAATATGATAAATATTATACTGTACTTACTATTGATGAGCATGTTTAATGTTTGCAGTGTCACAGTGAGTTTATTGATACTATAGCAGCATATAGTTTCCATGAAAATATTGAAAATTTTTAGTAATTTTAGTCAAGATTTGCATTGGATTTCATACAGATACAGGCAGATTTTATGTCAGCCTAGTAAATATCAAGAGATCCTCAAACTGGCAGAATATCAGTGTTACCCAAGGATGGTCAGGACAGGCTTTTAACTGTAGGTCAGATCTATAAAAGTTGCATTGGCATTTAAAAAAAAAAAACAAAACCCTGTTTCCAAACACAAGACAGCAGGAAACCGTCCCAACCTTCCACCAGACTGATCTGAAGAGGTGTTTCCCTGCAGGGTTTCGAGTGGACCGCGTTCCTGCTGATCTGGATGCGGTGGTGATTGGCAGCGGCGTGGGAGGTTTGACAGCAGCAGCGCTTTTATCCAAAGCTGGGAAGAAGGTTGTTGTTCTTGAGCAACACGATCAGGCTGGAGGCTGCACACACACCTTCGAGAATAAGGGCTTTGAGTTTGATGTGGGTAAGTACCTGGAGTAAACACACAGAACATTGTAGTTTCCTGTGGCTGCAATGTACTAAAAAGGTTATTAAAGGTGCTGTGGGAGTTCTGGGCCAAAGTTCTGATGATGTTAAAACATTAAATAAGTTGATTTTCCACCACCAGGCATCCATTACCTGGGCCAGCTTCATGAGAACGGCATGTTAAAAATTGCTTTGGATCAGATCACAGAGGGACAGTTGATATTCACAAAGCTGGAGAAGCACTTTGACACGCTGGTCCTGGGTCAGCCTGACCAGCGCAGGTAGGGCACATCTTCTTTATTTTGTTACAGCATTGCAGTTTCATTCTTTCTTTTTTATCTATAAAGCACTTCTTTATTTCATTGTCAGCTCATTAACATCTTACTAGTGCTTCCTAAGGCTTCTGACTCATAAATATTTAGTTGCAGTTCATGTTTCCACACAAAACAGCACTTTCACCACCTCATTTTGTGTCTCTTACAAATTGTCATTTTCAGAGAGTACCATATCCATGCTGGGAAGACTGAGATGGCAGCAAGCCTGAAGAAGCAGTTCCCAGGAGAAGAGGAGGCCATTGATGAGTTCATGAGACTGATGAAGGTAGAGAGGGTGGGAGGTGTTCAGAATCATGATGGAATGATGGACGAGATTGTGGAGAGAAGATGATAGGAATGAAACGCCTAACCCTAACTCCATCTTTTCTCCTGTATATAACAGCAATACAAACAGGTAAAGGGTAAAGAAGGTGACAACATTGTGTGGACAGAATGCACAACTAGTAATATTTATTTTTTTCTCTGTCTTTTGTCTTTTGTCTCATGTTTTTGTTGTTTTGTGTTTCCTTTTTGTCTCGTTTGTGTTTTTTGTCTTATTTTTGTGATTTTGTGTTTTGCTTTATTAATTGTTTTGTCTTTTTTGTCGTTTTATGTTTTTTTTGTCTCGCTTGTATTGTTTGTCTATTTTAGGTCGTTTTGTTTCTCGCTTTTGTCATTTTTTGTCTCATTTTTGTCTATTTTTTGTCTGTCTTCTTGTTTTATTCCGTGTCATTTGTCTCATTTTTTGTCATTTTGTTTCTCGTTTTTCGACTATTTTGCCTTGAAACTTTGTCTTGTTTTTGTTGCTTTTTGTCTTTTTTTGTTTGACTTTTGTCATTTTAATCATAAAGTAAAACACTATATCAATCAGTTCCAGATAGCTGTGACTAAATGTTGTGTTCCTTTGTAGACACTCTGTGATCTGGAAGTTGTAATGTGGAAAAGATAAACTGAGGCTGAATGTTGTTGAAATTGAATTTATTTTTCTTCAGAAATTTCAGCTTGTTCATAATGTTTTGTAAAAAGATAATGCCTTAAATGTGAACTTTTTCACAGTAAAATGAAAGAAAAATTAGGAGTTGTTATTATTTATAGGTTGTTATGCAGTGGTTTTACTGGTCCAGTCCACTGGAGATCAAAGGGCCTGAATGTGGAACCTGAACTAGGATGAGTTTGACCCCCCTGGCCTAAACGAACTAAATATAAGATTTCTACAATCTTGTTGTAGCACAGAGGCTCTCCTTATGACAGTTAGGAAATCACATGCATTGGTTTCTTATTTTACAGTTAATGTTGCTAATCATCAGATGTGCACAGAACTAATGCCAGCACAGTTAGTATTTTGGTTCTTATGTTGAGCACCATTGAAAATAGCCCAGGAGAAGAGACGCTGCAGAGAATATGACACAAACTTGATTTCTGTCATGATGATTGTGATTCTAAAACGTGATTGTGTGTCCTCTTGCAGCTAGCCTCTCGGAGGACGCCCCTCATCGCCACCTTGAAGATCGTTCCCTACTGGCTGGTGAACTTCCTCATTAAGACTGGCCTCTTAGATCGCATATCTTCAGTGTTTCTTCTAGCAACAACCAACCATTCAGAACTAATATCCCGCCTCACGAAGAACAAGGACCTGCAGGCTCTTTCTGCCTACCTGTTCTATGGTGCTGGAAACACACAAACCTGTACAGTCATTCAGATCACGCACAAACCGCACACCCTCTTCACTGTCCTGTGTGTCCTCTGCCATGCAGGTGTTCCTCCTAAAGAGTCCAGCTTTCTCATCAATGCTCTCCTCCTCCACCACTACAAGCGTGGTGCGTACTACCCACGAGGGGGCGCCAGTGAGTTTGCTTTTCACATCATCCCGGTTATTCAGCAGTCAGGTGGTGCAGTGCTGGTCAGGGCTCCTGTACAACGCATCCTCCTCAACCAGCAGGGGAAGGCCTGTGGTGAGTAACGCTTCTAATTCTACAGTTTCATTTATCAGACGCTTTTATCCAAAGCCACGGACATCTGAGGGTAGATACAACACAAGTAAGGATCTAGTCAGGAGAAAACAACCTGGATAAGAGCCATAAAACAAGTTCAAGAGTCATAATAGGACCGTGGTGTCTGCAGGAAGTAGATGTAATAGGATTTAACAAAGTCTGACTACTACATGACAACAAGTCCTAATCAAAGTCAAAAACCAGAGTTCCAGAAACACTTACCAACTAACTGCTATCTCTTGTGTTCTAGATCTCAGCTTGCTCATTTCTCATTTTTGTAATATTTTGTCTTGTTTTGTTGTTTTGTTTTTTGTGTTTTTTGTTTGACTTTTGTCGTTTTGATCATAGAGTAAAATACTGTACTGTTAAGTTCCAGATATCTGTGACTAAATATTGTGTTCCTTTGTAGACACTCTGTGATCTGGAAGTTGCAATGTGGAAATTATAAACTGAGGCTGAATGTTGCTGAAATTGCATTTTTTGTCTTAAGAAATTTCAGGTTGTTCATGATGTTTTGTAAAAAGATAAATCCTTAAATGTGAGGATTTTCAGAATGTGCTTTTTTGCACTAAAACAAAGGAAAATTTTTGGAGTTGTGGTTATTTAAAAATTATTATGCTGTGGTTTTACTGGTCTGGTCCACTGGAGATCAAATTGGTCTGAATGTGGAACCTGAACTAAGATGAGTTTGACTCCCCTGCATCAGGATAACAGTGTTTGTACATGTGTGTTTTAGGTGTGACGGTGCTTAAAGGACAAGAAGAGATTGAGGTCCGTGCCCCTGTTGTCATTTCCAATGCTGGAATATTCAACACCTTCCAGAAGTTTCTACCTCAGCAGATACAGGACCAACCAGGTCATGCATCTGACTGCATCTACTTCTGATTGTATCTCTTTTTTTGATCATGATTTTCCTGTGAGACTCAAAGTGTTTATGTGTGTCGGTGTGTAGAGATCCAGTCGTTGTTAGGTATGGTACGTCATGGAATGGGTTCCTTCTTGGTGTTCGTTGGTTTGGATGGAACCAAAGAGGAGCTGGGCATTGTTTCCACCAACTTCTGGATGTATAAAGACAATGACTTGGACGCACTGTGGGTTTTTTCTTCAACCTTTTTAATCTCTCATGTTAATTCAGCACAACCCCATTATCATTTTTCTGTATTTTAACTTTTATGGATTTAACTGATGTGCTGCCTTTCATCTCTGTGTTTGTGAACACATGTGAAGTATGGAAAAATATTCTTCTCTGAGCAAAGAGGAGGTATTGGGGAACATACCCATGATGTTCATCACCTTCCCATCTGCTAAGGACCCTACATCCAGCATCAGACACCCAGGTAACACAGAACCACAGGTATACAAAAGTACAATATGCCCAAACTGATTCTGTATTACTGCTGAATTTCTCAAGCATCTTTAATTCCTTCCAGGTGATTACTACAGGTGATGTCCACATTTTTTGGTGGACATTTCTTCAACGTAAAGCCCGAATAGGTTTTTAGGCTTGTTTTACTATCTGCTAAATATCTACAGTGGTGCAACTGACCATGTTTACCATTGGAGCACCTCACCACTCTAAATTTGCAGTAATCGCTACCATTTGTTACATATTTCCACAAGCTTGGCAAAAGTAAATGTCCTGGAGCCAAATGATAAGGCCAAGAGTTGCTGGCAGCTATGAGCATATGGAATTTTTCAGATAGCTTGATAGACATTTAAAAAAGCTCGAAATGTGTCCAAAATTATTCCAAATCTGTACAGAATAAGTTAAAAACTGTCCAGAGTAACATAAAATTGGTCTAAAATTGCTCAAATTTGTCTAAAATAACGTGAAAATTGTCAAAAAGTTATTCTAAATTTGTACAAAAGAAGCTAAAAACTGTCCAAAGTGACACAAAATTGATCCTAAATTGCCAAAATTTGTCTAAAATAACAAAAAAATTGTCAAAAACTTGTTCCATATCTGTACAAAACAAGCTAGAAATGGTCGAAAATTACTTAGTTTGTCCAAAATAACTTGAAATCCATCTAAATGTAACTGAAAGTTGTATAGTTGATCCTGCTAGAGTGGAAATATGACTTATACATATAGAAGTGTTTAAGTGCCACAGAAGGTGTCCAAAGCCCATTGGCTGCAACATGCAATGGGCTGCATCGGTGTAAGTGTGACTTATCAGGTGACAAAACACCACGAGAAGAATAACATGAATAACAATAGTAGAATAGAATAACAATAATATGTTTTCAGTTTGTTAGTATATTTATGCTACACACTACTCTAAATGTGGCCTTTTTACTGGACAATGTTCAAAAAGTTCAGTGATATGGAACATTTGCCGCACTTTCTTTCCTTCTTCTGTCTCTGCAGGGAAATCCTGTATGACTTTGCTAACTATGGCTCGCTATGAGTGGTTCGAGGAATGGGAGGGGACGAAGCTTGGCAAGAGAGGACAGGATTACGTGGACATGAAAAACAGCATGGCCCAGGAGCTGCTGGAGTGGGCGCTGACCATCTTCCCTCAGCTACGAGACAAGGTGTTTTACTGATATATATGGGATCACTTTAGATATTTTTAGGATTTTTTTGGAAGATTTTTATTATAAAATTTGCAAGAATTTTCTTGTCAAATTTGGGGGATTTTTTTTTTTTTAAATAAAATTTTCAGGGAAAACTTTTAAGGAATTATTGGAATTTTTTTCCTGAAGCTTTTGCAAATTTTCAGAAATTTGGGGAATTTTTTTTGTGAATTTTTGGATTTTTTTCAGACAAGGAAACCATATTTTTAGGTGCCCATAAATGAGGACAACAGGAGGGTTAAAAATGTTTTTTTTTTTTTTTTTTTAATAGTGCAACAGTGCAGACCCAGAATGCAGATTTTATTATTTGCTCTACATAAAGGTGACTTTACATGTCTCCCTTTGCTTACCATGGCTGCATTTTGGTGGACTACTTCTATTCACTATTAAATTGAATTCATTCATTTATGTCAAATATATATCTAAACATTGTGTTTTGTCAACTAATGTCACTGTCTTGTTGTCCTCTAATTGCTTGACAAGCTAAGCTAATTTAGACTGATGTAATCAAAGGTTTGTCAGCGTCAATATATTTTTAGGTAGATTAGAAATGATCTACTTATATATTTGATATTACCTTACCTAACCTTAGCAATACAGAGCTTTTTGGCCTCTTTTAGCTCATTGTTTTGGTTGCTTATATCATAGGAGGTAGCTTGAACATGAACTCATCCCACTTTATGCTGCCTGCCGAGCACCAAATAGCAGACAGACCAAGCTAGCAACTTACTTGTTAGCATCTAGCAGCTAAAGAACTAGATTTCTTCCACTGAAGTTTGTTGAGACCAAAAATGGAGCCAAAAGGAATGTTACTCGTTTTCATTACATGGCTAGAAAATTTGTCCTGCTGCCCCAAGTAGCCAAAAAATTCAGCTTTGATCACTAGAACTTACTAAAGTGAACAATGTCTGCGCTAAAGTTTATCAGTTCATCTTGGGTTTGCTTCATTCTTTACGTATACTAAAGTCAAGGTTCACTTACTAGACTTCTTCTGTATACAGTGAGCATCTTCAGTGAATCAAACTTGTTCTGGTATCAGGGTTCCGTTTGCTGCAGAAGGTTGTGGGAAATCCAAAGCTACAGTTCCCTGTTGATCATTGTCTCCTGCTGATGTACTTTTTCCTCCAAATACAGTGTGCATGTATGTGTGTTCAGGTGGTGATGGTAGATGCTGCCTCCCCTCTAACTAACGTGCACTATCTGGGTGCTCCGAGAGGTGAGATGTATGGAGCTGAACACAACTTGGAGCGCTTCAGTCCGGAAGTGGTTGCTAAAACCCGACCGCAGACTCCGATCGACGGCCTCTACCTAACAGGTGACATAAACAGACTGATGCTAAGAGCGCTTAAAGGATGAGTGTGTAGAAATCAGTGGCATCTAGTGGTGAGGAGCACACTGCAACCACCTCAATAGGCCTCCCACACTGTTCTCTTTCTATGCATGCAGGAGGAGCTACAGTTGTTGTCACTACAGCATAAAAATGCGAGTAGTTAGTTTGTCCACTCTAGGCCACTGTAGAAACATGGCAGCACAACATAACAGACTCTGAGGATACTATGTTCCATATCTGCTTCTATATCCCTGTAAATCTTATACACTGGCTCTAGAAGTAGCAATATTTCATAGAGAAATCTATTTAAAACAGGAAAAAGGTAACTGGTAACGGGTCAATATACAATTGTGGGACTTTTTGTAAAATAGTTGACATTTTTGCTATTTTCAGACCTAAAATCAGCATTTCTTTAATTCTACCCAAACATCACATGGCATTTTTAGATAAAGATTCTTCTAAATTTTATATATACAATTGAGTAAAATTGAAATTGAAAGTTATTTCTAAAGATATTGTAGTAAACCTGCTGACTACTTTATATTAAATAAGTCAGAAAGCCTTGGAGTCTGGCCAGTCTTTTCTTCAAAAGGAAATGACATCATGTGGAGCAGGTCATGTGATCTGGAATTAACACACTTCCTTGAGAGGTGTTTTTTTAATGGGGAACTTGGTGGAAAGGGATTTCTCAGACACAGATACAATTTGTTATTTCCCATATAAAATCTGATATGTTGCCAAAAAAGAAATATCTGTCATGATTATCTCAATTTAATAAAAAGAACACAATCCAAACTATTTCTGAATCAGCTCATTTTATTATTGTTTATCTCATTAGAAGGTGGTTGGTATTAAATTCAGACGGTTATTTAGTTGACATTTTAGTGATATCCAGTCATTTTTTATCAATAAATGATTGTTTCCATAATAAATAATTATGGAATTTGTAAAGACTTGATCATAGTGAACATAAAAAATATATATTTTTTACTTTTAATAAAAGTGTATACAGGATTTATCCCATGGACTGATTTCAAACATGCATGTCACCTCTAAGCTTCTTTGTGCACACATACAGACTCCAGTTGTAGCAGCCAGGGTTCTTATTGACATAACAGTTCAAAAATCATCTCATTTATAAAACCCAGCTACTTCACTGTCTCCATGTCTGTTTCTGTTCAGGTCAGGACGTCTTCTGTAACGGCATGGCTGGAGCTCTGCATGGCGGGCTGCTCTGTGCATCAGCTGTCCTCAATCAGATTCTCTACATCGACCTTCTGGCCCTGAAGACCCGCCTCAAACACAAACGGACCAATCCCACCCTGGGCTGGTAGCAGCAGGGACGAATGCATGTAAACTTCTCGGTGTTTTCTGCATTTGATTTTCTCACTTTCTCAGATTTTTTCAGAATGCCACACGTGTTGCAGAACTGTTAGTTGGACAAAGCGAGGTTTTTGGATCGGCACTTGTAATTAATATGTTCATTTTATGATCCAATAGTCGTATTTATTGTTGGTTGCCTTCTCCTTCACAACTCTTTGCTTTGCGAGTTACAGAATAGTTCTAACAGCAGCGTCTCGAATGGTTTCATTTGTCCAAATCCTACAAAACTGATTTCACTGGTTACAAATCCCAGAACAAAGTATGATCAGCCCCTTTAGCAATAATTGAGCAGAATTCACTGAAAAACATCATTGTGCTCTCAGATAGATTTGTCTTTCATTGGTCTGCAGAAATAATTGCATAAGTGATCGATTAATCAAAAGAAATGGAAACCTGGGAACTCTATTTTCATTTTCTCACATTATGCAATTTTGTAAAACAATCTGAAGATTTCACCTCATGCCAGCTAACTACTAAATTTTACTTTTGTAAGCATAACTCAATAGAGCCCCTAATGAGCTTTATTTCCGCCCAGAATTTGAGCTGTGAAGAAATACTTCATAATGATGCTGGAGCTTTCAGTGAGCTGTAATCAGTGGAAGCAGATAAAGAATCTCGTGCAACTGACAGCGTCTCCCGGCATCCAGAGTTTACTGCTGATTGTTTGGTTGTTGTTTATAATCTGAACACCATGTTAATCCTGTAAAATCTTCCAAGTTTCCCTTTAAACGTGCAAACAATGAGCTGTCAGTCGGCGTTGTTTGGTTAGTTGCTGTGTTTTAAAACACCAAGACAAAAGAAGACAAGGTTTCTGACAGGGAGGCTGAGTTTGTTCCATCTTTGAAGTTTGAAAATGTGAAGGCAGAATGGAAGCCTCGGAGTCGTAGTGTTTTGTGTAAGTTTCACAAACTGGAGGAAGGATGAGTGATGAACTGTGTAGTTTGAAAGTGTGGAAATGTTGTGGAATGTGCTTCATAATTACATAAAAGGCTCCAAAGTTTAAAAGGAATTGTGTACTCTGACTCAGATTGTGGATTTTGTTGCTTTGAATAACAGTTTTCAGCTGTTTATGTTTAGAATAATCTTTAAATTATTGATTAAACCCAACAAACCAAGAACTGAATGATGGAAAAGACACTGAATGTGGTAAAAGAGCTGGTGTTGGAAAAGTTCCCCTTTAAACAAACGCATCCTCTAGCCACATTATTAGGTACACACGTGCCTGTCAGCTTTATTTTTTGACACTAATTCATTAAATAAATCATGTTAACCCTGTAAAACCCACTGTTGCAAAAATATATCAGCTTTATATTTCTTTCTATATTTGGGTTTTAAAGGGTTACGTCGATTATACATAAATAAATAAGTTGTTTCTACTAATATTTCTGTGTAATTTCATAAGAAATGTGTAAATGTGACGTATCTCATGCCTGAACACTGGATCTGAGTGATCTTCATGTAAGTAAATAAAATGAAAACAACTTTTTAAGCTGCATATACATTCAAAAATAGGTTGTTTCTACTAATATTACTACGTTATTTAAAAAATAAAATGGGCAAATGTGACGTATCTCAGGCCTGAAAACACAAACAAAAAAAAGTTTTTAAGAGTTGATTATACATAAAATATTGGTTGTTTCTACTAATATTTATTTTTATTTTTATATATATATATATATATATATATATATATATATATATATATATATATATATATATATATATATATACACACATATATATGTATTTATTTATATATATATATATAGTGATGGTCCTCTGATACCCGAGGCTTCGACACATGCGCTGTAGCTCATGAAGCAAACGTATCGAGCCACTGTGCCGAGGCGTGGTTTGGTCACGTGACTCGTGACGTTTGAATCACTTCAGTGGCGTTTGAAGCACTCAACTGCTTCGAATCACCTGATTGGTTCGGTTTGTTATGTGAATCACTCAGCGGGATCGAGTGTTCCGGGATAGGAGATCCCTACCCTATTTAGTGTCGTTCATTTGAATTGTTTTTCGCAGAATAGATTGGTTTTTTTGCTGTTGTTTTTGCTTTGAGAGTTAGTAGTATGTCAGATTTCGTATTTCGTAGAGAATAGATAGATAGATAGATAGAATATATATATATATATATATATATATACATATATATATATATATATATATATATATATATATATATATATATATATATATATATATATATATATATATATATATATATATATATATATATTCCCAACTCACCACCCCCATGACACAACACCTGGCACAGAACCTTGTCAGGTGCTTAGCTGACAGACTACAAACCAAAGAAAAGAACAGTTCACTGACTGTTGCTACACTTGTGGCTCTGCAGTTCAAAACTTTTGGATTCACCAATCAGAGTGGCAGCCAGTGGGAAAGAACGTTTAATAACAGAATGCACAACAATTAACATAAAGAATACCAAGCAGCAGTCATCTACGTCACAAGCACCACCACAGCCTCGTCCTTCACCACCAGCAGCACCTTCCACAGGTATTCTTTTTCTCTTCTGAATAGGGAATGACTGACATTTCTGGTGATGATGATGATGATCTTCAATATTTTTCAGTTCAACTGTGGAGCCTATTAGACGAAGACGCAAGTAGAGCCTGGCAAATGCAAAGCGCCACAGCGAATGCAATTGTAGAAAGAACGGCAGACCCACTGGCTTACTGGGCAACCCACAAAACCATTTACCCAAACTTGTACAATGGAGCCAAACATTTCCTGTGTACCTCAGCCTCATCTGTGCCGTGTGAACAGGTTTTTTTTTTTTCTAAGGCTGGGGAGATAGTGAGTAAAAGAAGGAGCTGCTTGAGTCCCAAACAATGTTCCCTGTAATTTTTCAGTCTGAGTGTGAGCAAACACACAAACTCCCTGAGCGTCCCTTGGACCACTGTGAGCAACATCAGACGTGTGCACTGTGGTCACACCAGCATCACATCCATTCAAGTTACATGGTTTATTAAAAGAATCAAATTACAGCATTTACATTTCTGTTAAAACACTTTGACAACAGGAGCCAGTTGAAGGCTGCAGTGATTTTAGTGACACTACAATGTAGAAGAGTGAAGTTATTGAATATTTGTCTCTCTTTACTGTTGCAGCGGTTTTGCAAATTGCAGACGGACCCTGTTCACTCCATAGACACCAATGTTATTCCTGTAGCTTGAAAGACAGCTACTTTTGATAAAACTGGGCTTGTAGCACATTGTCTGCCTTGCAACAATGGGAAAGAGGCACCGTTTATGTTTTGACAACCTATATCTAATGAGTTATTGATGCTGGAAGTCCGAATCTGTGAATATCTTTCCAACTTTACTGAACTTGGGGCCACTACCACCTAAGGAGTGATATATTTAATTTTGAAAAAAGCATTTAGCCATACTTAAAGCTTTAAGTGCTTTATTAACACGGAACTAAAAATTTTGTATTGTTTTATTATCACAGGTTCTGTCTGAAAAGAGGTGGCATCATTTTAAACAGTGAAATCAAACTAATAAAATGTAATGACCAACCAGTGAGTAATACTGGATTCTGCAAAAACATAAACAACTTTTTTTAAAATCTAAATCTTATCTTAACACAGTTAATGTATTAACTTATTTTTGTGTGTATGCATGTATTTATTGATTTATTTAGTACTGCTAACATATCAGAATTCTGAGTGAGTTTTTCTTAAGATAGGCAAAGGCCATTTATTGATTACATAAAGGCTATTAAATGTTTATTAAAAACTAAAAAGCATTAAAAAAAACAACTTAGGCATTTATTGAGTCACTAAAATACTGTAGAGTACAGACCACATCAGCATGATTATAAGCATCCTCTGGTAAATGAACAACCAGATACTGATGTCTCTCACCATATGGACTTCAGGAGATGATTAGATGATGATAAACTGTGACCTACTGGTTGGGTTCTCTCTGTTCTCATGTTTCTTACATGTTTGTCCCCTGACAGCCGGGTCCTAATGTTTTTTGAGCAACACACCATACTATGACGTTTTTACAATGATGGTTCTACTATGGAACCAGTTTGACATGTTCAGGCGTTCTTTGTGTGAAAACTCAGAGATTTCAGGGATCAGAAGGTGGTTTTCAACATTCTTTGGTAACTTTCTGCTTCAACTTTAAATTAAATTTCCTTGACTAACCCCACCCTCTGGACTTCCAGTAAGCTGTGTTCCTATTGGCTGTCCAGATGGCTGTGTTCCTATTGGCTGTCCAGGTGGCTGCTTGGTGTTATCAGGAACACCTGAGCAGCTCAGTGTCTTCCTGCTTCATTTAGCTGCAGACAAACATTTCCTCTGTTTCTCTTCACCACAGAACCGGGTTTGGTTCCGTTGCTTCAGTTTGTTCTTTAGGCGTTGGCTTGCAGCTTCCAGCAGTAAAATTGTCTTTAAAGTGTTTCTTGGTGTGTTTTAGGGCTTTGTACTGGATAGTTGTCTTGGTAAAGGTGATTCTTTAGCCACAGTTATCACGTGGTGCTAATGTGTGCAGTGATTAGTGGATTTGGTGCAGCTGAGTTGTGTCTTTATCTTGGCTGTAGTGAGTCTTTAGAGGTTTTTGGTCAGACACATTCTGTGTTCTTGTTTGAGAACCGATGTTGATTGTCCAGAAGGTAGGAGTTCCTGTCCTGATTCTCTGTTCTCAGAGGTTCTCTGGTAGGCTGCAGGAGACTTTAGCGTTTGGGTTGTGCTAGTTTGGTTTTTGTACGGTTTCATTTGGACGACTATCTTGAGGCTCCTCCATGTGGTTTAGTGAGGTTTTCTGGAACAGTTCTACAAAGCAACCTGCAGCAGAAGAGACTTTGAGAGTTTTTAGGAAGTTCTGGAGACCAGACTTTAGAGCAGCAGAAACATTTGTCAGTAGTTTGAGCAGGAGAAGGTGAGCTTCAGAGTAGAAATGAGACGGAAACCTTCTTGACCTGTGTGGTGAGGTCCTGTACCAAGAGTTTGAGCAGGTTGTGAAGAGTCTGTAGTTCTTTGGTCTGAAAACACAAGAAGAGTCGACTCATTAAAGGAGAAAACAGGAGATATTGTTGGTTCTTCTGTCGCTCTGCAGTTTTCTTAGACTGAATATCAAGTTTATATGTTAAATGATTTCCCATGTGAGCCCAAGAAGACTTCAATAAACTCCCTCCATCCCCTGGACACAACATGTTTTATTACCATGTTAAATGTTTTTTTTTTTTTTTTGTTTGTTTTTTTTTTATGTTTTTGAGTTTTAATCATAGTTTTTTCTCTTTGCTTGTTTAGTTTTGTCATCTGTGTAAAAGGTGCCAAACAAATAAAGTTGAATTGATAAACTGAATAATTGACTGACTCCTGATTGTGACAACAGAAGTATTTTCATTGTGATTTAAGGGTTTATTTCATTTTTAAGGTTGGGGTTAAAATCTTGACAGAAAAAGAAAATTAAAGAAATAAACTACATAACAAAAAGCAATTAAATCAAACAAAAAAAAATACAATAAAACTTTTTTAAAAATTTATTGTTACAAAGATTTAAGAAATTTAAGATGTAATTTTCTAATTAAACATTTAATTTTTTAATTAAATGTTTTGTCTTTTTAAAGGTTTAATAATCTAATTAAATGTTTTGCATTTTTTTAAATGTTTAATATTCTTGTTTAATTTTATTTTTTAAATGTTTAATTATGGAAAATATTTTATCTGTAATTTTTAATATTTGTATTTTAAAAATTTTGTTTAATTTCATAATGACATGTATTGTATGTTGTTGAATTATCTAATTCAATATTTTGTCTGTTTAATAGAGTTAAACATTAAATACAATTAAATTATATGTACATATACCACCTTTTAATGTTTAGTTTTCTTTATAAATGCTTCATTGTATTTTCTGTTTAATTCCTATTTGAAGTTTTATTGTCTTTATGATGTAATTTTCTAATTAAACATTTAATTTTTTAATTAAATGTTTTGTCTTTTTAAAGGTTTAATAATCTAATTAAATGTTTTGCATTTTTTTAAATGTTTAATATTCTTGTTTAATTTTATTTTTTAAATGTTTAATTATGGAAAATATTTTATCTGTAATTTTTAATATTTGTATTTTAAAAATTTTGTTTAATTTCATAATGACATGTATGTTGTTGAATTATCTAATTCAATATTTTGTCTGTTTGAGTTAAACATTAAATATAATTAAATTATATGTACATATACCACCTTTTAATGTTTAGTTTTCTTTATAAATGCTTCATTGTATTTTCTGTTTAATTCCTATTTGAAGTTTTATTGTCTTTATGATGTAATTTTCTAATTAAACATTTAATTTTTTAATTAAATGTTTTGTCTTTTTAAGGGTTTAATAATCTGATTAAATGTTTTGCATTTTTAAAAATGTTTAACATTCTTCTTGTTTAATTGTATTTTTTAAATGTTTAATGATGGAAAATACTTTATCTGTAATTTCTAATATTTGTATTTTAAAAATTTTGTTTAATTTCATAACGACATGTATTGTATGTTGTCGAATTATCTCATTCGATATTTTGTCTGTTTAATAGAGTTAAACATTAAATTACATTACATTATATTAAACAGACAAAATATCGAATGAGATAATTCGACAACATACAATACATGTCGTTATGAAATTAAACAAAATTTTTAAAATACAAATATTAGAAATTACAGATAAAGTATTTTC
The DNA here is from genome assembly GCF_022539595.1 of Amphiprion ocellaris. Lineage (NCBI taxonomy): Eukaryota > Metazoa > Chordata > Actinopteri > Pomacentridae > Amphiprion > Amphiprion ocellaris. The sequence continues at coordinate 2,384,652 of NC_072784.1, read as the reverse complement.
CATCATTAAACATTTAAAAAATACAATTAAACAAGAAGAATGTTAAACATTTTTAAAAATGCAAAACATTTAATCAGATTATTAAACGCCTAAAAGGACAAAACAAGGGTACCCGTATAGCTCCACGGGTTAAGCGGGTGACCTATGTACAGGGGCTGGTCCCTGACGCAGCGTCCCGGGTTCGAGTCCCGCTCATGGCCCTTTGCTGCAAGTCCTCCCCTGTTTTCTGTCTCTCACTACACCTATCCAAAAAAGACAAAACATTTAATTAAAAAATTAAATGTTTAATTAGAAAATTATATCTTAAAGACAATAAAAGTTCAAATAGGAATTACACTGAAAATACAATGAAGTATTTAAAAAGAAAATTAAACATTAAAAGGTGGTAAAACATTTAAAAAGAAAAACCTTAAAGATTTAATCGAAACATTAACAGACTGTCTGAAGGTTCAAACTAACAGAGATCTACTCAAGAACTTTTAAGATTTCAGTCCTCAGACTGTGTGAAGGTTCAAACTAACAGAGAACTACTCAGGAACTTAGAAGATATCAGTCCTTGGACTGTCTGGAAGTTCAATCTAACAGAGAACTACTGTGGGACTTAGAAAATTTCAGCCCTCAGACTGTGTGAAAGCTCAGGTCCTGAGGACTCGGGAGGTCTGGAGGCTTTGAAAGTCTTGGAACTGAGGGTTCAACCCTCCAGCACAAAGGCTAAAGTCCAACCTCCTGAGAAAAACGATCGAGTCGAGACTCAAGTTAAAAAAAACTCGAAAATGGCAAAAAAAAAAAAAAAAAGATGATAAATGCGCAAAAAAAAAAAAAAAAGTATCGCGCGCAGCTTAGAGGGAAGAGTGGTCCCAAAACTGTTGATAAATTATTTCTCAATAAAACCTCATAACCAGTTACATAAGCACACCCTCTTTACTGACCTCTTTACCAATAAACCCCAAGAAATACTTTGCCAAAATCCATAATAATCCATAAAATTTTTATTTGCACCAGCCCCATGTGAAAATGACATCAGTCTGTATTTGTAGAGCATCTCATGAATGTAGCAGCACCGTTTAAATGTTTCATAACACAGAATATAAGCAAAGAGTATATAGGGATACAGACAAACATGGGAAATAAGAAACATGCTCTTCAATAGTTATTGTCATTATTATTATTACTAGTAATATTATTTTTGTGTCCACTACAACCCATACAATCATCTAGTGTAGTCAAACAGGAATGTGTGCATGGCGAATCAAATCCAAAACAATCCATGAACCAACGACCACGTCTTGATTGCACTTCATATTATTGACCACTAGATGTCCTACTCGAGCACTGTGTGTCATTGAGGCCTCGAGTAATGAACCATGTTTTGAATGAAGTGTCGAAGCTTCAACAAAGCCTCGATCAGCCATCACTACCTGCGGCTCAAGCCAGTCGCAAATTTGAAATTTGATCAGAATCAGCTTAAATAGCCAAGAACGTACATAACATACAAGGAATGTGGATTCGGCTGTTGGTGTCACCCTAGGAATAAGGAAAGAGAATAATAAAATAGCTATAGAAAGAAGATGAGGAAAAAAATAGAAAAAAAAATAATAAAAATAAATTGAAAAATAACAGTAGTAATAAAAATAAATACAAATCAAAAAGTATATACAGATATTTACACATATTAAAAGAATATATAAACACAGGAGTGCAGAAATGATAATTGCTACAATGACAATACAGTGCAAAAAGCAGGGAGACACTCTGGACAGGTCACCAGTGTATTGTAGGGCTACATATACAGGCAAACAAACACATTCACATTTACACCTACGGACAATTTAGAGTTACCAGTTAACGTCAGTATGTTTTGTGGACTGTGGGAGGAAGCCTTAGTACCCGGGGAAATCCAAGGAGAACATGCAAAGTCCATGCAGAAAGATCCCAGGAAGGCCGGGATGCGACTCAGGGATCCTTGAGCTGCAAGGTGAAAGTGCTAAGCACCAAGCTACTGTGCAGTCCAAAACATACACTAGTATGAATTCAGTCCTTCTCAGTCCCTGTAGACTTCTAATTTATTTCACTGTGACTGTGAGCAGCCTCACAGATCATCTTCGTGCTGATTTTCATCTAAATGTGGCTTCAACAACAGAGATTGTAAGTTTACAGAGTTAACTGAAGAAGAATCTCTTTAAATTTAGAACAAAGAAAGCAAATATAATTGTAAGAACTGTGAATGTGATTTGGTAATTCAAACTGATGTGTTTATTAAACTTGTTTTCTCAAGTTCAGTTGATTTATCTCTAACTTTAAGTAGTTTTACACTTTCACACCTCAAACAATTATTTTGAAGTCATTAATCAATCAAGGTAGCATGGGAACTTGAAATAGTTTGCAATTTGTAGTACCCATTATTTAAATTCTTTAAAATGTCTGTTCTGCTATCTAAGTGACTAAGCTGCAAACGGCCCAGTGATGATTCCAAACAGATGATTGCTCTCAGCAGTTTTGAGACTGTATATATATATATATATATATATATAATATATATATATATATATATATATATATATACAGTCTCCACACGTTTAATCAAAGATAAAATCTGAAGATTCAGTTCAGAAGAATTGCTGCATTTCCCCTGCGATGGATTTCATTCTTGAATACACCCCTAAACTGCAACATGTGGCCTCAGAAGCTCTACTTTAGTAGAGACTAGACGCTGATAGCGAATTAAATGAAGGATACGCACTGATTTGTGTGCCTGAAGATGGTAAATATCTTCATGACACATTTTCAGTAACAAGGCTGGATGACTTTTATATATCTGTTTTCTAAACTAGTTAGCAATACAATCAAATAGTTACAGTTATAGATAAATATATCGACAACAGAACTTTTTGCTAAGTCTCCCGTGGATCATTGCGGGACCAGCTGATGCAGTGGCCATATGGTGGCCATCTCAACTTCAGGCTCTCTGGTGAAGCTACCGTTGCCAAATCTCGCGATAGCCGCCTCCCTGATCACTACGTAATGTGCCGTGCTGCTTCTAGCGGCGCTGGTGACAGTGCTGAAAGCTGTTGGGGTGAGTTTTTATAAATTTTGTTGTTTAGCGAAACAGTTCACACATTTAATTGTAATGTTACTGTTAGGCATTTTATATTTCTTATCCAGTGAGTCTTTACAAGTAAACAGGTTATCTAGGACGTAGTCATACGCAGAGCCCGGGCCTGGGTGGGGCCGCCGTGTTTTTCCTCAACATAAATCACCACGCATTGGGCCACGGAGTGTAGCAGCATGCTAGCTAGCTGTAGCCGCTATTAGCCACTTAGCATTGCGGAGAACCTAGCTACATCTTTGACGGTTTAAATAAACAAGCCCGTGTCGTTGTTTCCTAAACATATCCCAGTGTACCAGAGAGGTAGCTCTTGTGTGGAGCTGATGTGTTAAACATTAGAGGCAAAAGCCGCACCTGAATACAATAGAACACGAGCCTCTGACAGCTCTACGTAGCTTCTTTGTTGTCACGTCCTCGTGCCGTTAGCACCGATAACACTGTAATTCAGTTATCAATTCAGTTATTAGTTATCGATTCAGTTGTCAACTCAGTGAATAAATTCAGTTTTGTTTCATGTCGACTTTAATTAACCGCAAGTGAACACGGGCCATATAGTTACGAATGGTGAAGTATTGTCTTGCCGCTTACAGTCACTTTCCAAATTCGGCGTTTGTCTGTTCAGTTTTCAGTGATAACCCGTGTAGGGAAACAGCGCAGTGCTATCAAAATGTGATTTTTATACAAAAATGAACTATTATTTCTTTGTCACGTCAGGGCCGAATTTCCTTCCCTTGCTCTCAGTGTAACAAGCCACGACAGAGCTTCTACTCGGTGTGAACAGTTTAGATTAAACGATAAAAAAAAAAAATTCAAATGTAATTTGTCTGAATTGAGATTGGAATGCACGTCTGCACTAGAGTAACGTGACAGGCTGCTTAGCTACTTACCATTAACTTTCTGATAAGATACTCGGAAGCTCTTGAGCTTTTTAGTTAATTGTTGAGAATGACCAAATATCTAAAATGCCTTATGTATCCTGTCGCACTGAATTAATTCCCCCCTAAGACTCGGAGACGCCCTGAGTATCGCCTGTTTACGACTTTAGCGTTAGCAAGATGCTAATCTGCCAGGTTCTATTTGTCCACACAAGGTCATTTCGAGATTTATACTTGACGGCTGCGGTGTTTGTTACTGTGTTTAACTAGCTGCAAAAAATGAACAGTAGCCCGTCTTCTATTGTTTCGGCGCATATTTTAGAGTTTGATATGTGTTGCGAAATCTACTGGATAGCCGAAAAGTGACGTTTCCGATGGCGTCGCATGCCGCAACGTGTTGGATCAGGCCATATTAACTGTTCCAGCTGAGGATAGCGGATTGCTAGGAAGTCACATGGTTGGTCCTCTCAGGGCGGTTGTTGTTTGGGCCCAGAGCAGGGTAGCGCCGTAGTGTTAAGGCCTGCGATACTAAGCAGGATGACATTTAATAACTATTCTGCGGTAGACCGCGAGTTTCTTAATGCTTGTAGTTTAATGATTTGCAAGCTAAACTGTAGCTTCCTGCTCATCAGAAAGTGCTTAAACGGCCTCCTGGTGGTTTCGTGGGTCTACTGTTTTTCCTCTTTCTGCGTCACCAAAAGCTGAAAAAGGGGGAGCAGAAAATCCCATCTTTTCCAAGGTTATTTTCACAGAAGCGCCGTCTCTGTTCGTTGCTCATAACCTTTAGCACACTTACACAATCCATCTCGTGGTAACTGACTTCTTTGTGCTGCCACTAGGATGTATACTTTCAGCACTAGTGAGTTTAGTATTAAACCTGAATTTGAAAATATCCTCACAAGTGCTTGTTTGTTAATGAAATGAATGCCAAGGAATCCCATTTGGGGAAAAAAACACGCTACTACTAGGAATGCTATTTGAACCTTTTTACAACTGGAGGCATTGCGACACAGTTACAGCAGAACAGGTATCATGTGTCCTGGGTTGGCTCAAGCAGCTTGGTATTTAGGTCAACAACACTCTACTATAACCAACTGATGATGGTCACTTTCTGAGTTTCTAACTAAATTTAAAAAAAAAAATCCACATGCATGCTTACACACAGTCTGTATTCATCTTGGTTGCAAGATGAGACTCACCTGCACACCAAACATGTGCATGGTGGTGTCCAAAACAGGCGAGCACTGAATGAATAAAGAGGGCCTTGGTCTGAAATGTTGGTATGAATATCATAGCTTGCTCTTCAAGCATGCACAAGGACTTGTTGATCTACAGCTCTTGCCAGCTGCCTGGCATTATGCACTGTATTTAGAGGCTTCTGAGGAAAACTTATTTTTGTATGGGCATGAGGGAGTAAATATACTTGTGTACTTCTAAAATTTCAGGTCAGTGCTTGGGTTTGTTATGCCATTTCATATCACAGAAAACCTGAAATTCTTATTAGCTGATAGTGTCATTAAATTTATTTGCCTCACTGTAGACTCTTGGAACCCTTAGACATTTTGTGTTAAATCTAAATTGTTTCTGTGATGTTTAAGTGATAGATGTATCTAATCAGATTTCTTTTTGCCCAACAGTATGAAGTGAAACAGAACAGAATTTTTGTACCATCCGCAACTGCTTCAAGTTCAGATCACAACAAAGAAACTGAAGATAAACCTCCCAAAACAAAGTTGCAACACTGAAGACACGTGGCGAAAAAAGGATCACTTCAAGGATTTAAAACACAAGAAGGAACCAAATCCTGAAACGACCAAAGAATACGCACATCAGCCCTACAGAAACATAGAAAAGAAGCAATCCTATGCCCAAGTATATTCTAAAAAAATACAATAACTGATCTGAAACCAGAAGTTTGTGCCTACTCAACAGCTTTGACAAAGCACACGTCCCAACGCTGCTCCTTGCCCTCCTCATCCTCACTACACCGCCGACTCACCACCGGGGTGTGGAGTGGGCTGCTATCTGCTAGTTTTTTCCCCCATAGTTCCCCCATTTTCCCCCCCTCTTCTCTTCCCTCTGTTTTCATTGTATTTTTTTCTGAGCAGTGTTATTGCACCTGCGTTTGCCTTTTTTGCGCTCGATTTCTCCCCCTTTTTTACTTTATACAAACATCTAGAACTTGTGCCAGAAACCTGTAACAAGTGTGTGTGTTCAACTGTGTGCGTGAAGAGGTCTGCAACAATTGCAAAGCCATCGAGATCCTGAGAATTACAAGATACAAGACGACAAATAAAGGTGGGTCTCAGTTTCAGTCCCTTCAAAACAAGGAACCTTTTCGTTAGTGTCAACTGTGCCTTTTACTTATGTTATACAGTGATATACAAATATTTAAAAGCAGATTGTGTAACATTTAATTCTCATTCAGTTTGGACAGCTGCACTGATTTGGGGCAGCAATGAAGAGGTTGTTTGCTTTTTATCACTGAACACAAATAACGGTGTGTTTGTCCTCCTCATTTGTCTAAGCAGTCAACTCTGACAAACATGTGCTCCTTTTTAAAAAAAATAAAAAATATTATTGATATTGATCAAAATTTCTCACCTCATCATTTTGGCTTTGTCAAAATTTAAAAGGCAGCATCTTCAGTGTTTATTTGCAGTAACTGCATTCACAGATTAGTACACATTTAAGGTGAAAGAGGGACATCGTATTGAAAACAACTGCTAGAGTGCTTGGTGGAAAATGAACCCTGTGTATTTATTGCTCCTTGCGCACAGTTACATATCCCTTAAGTGTAGTCAGTGCTACTGAGTTGAAAATGTGATTCTGCTATCGTAGTGACCTCTTTTGCCATTTGCTAAAGATAACGCTTCCTGAAACTTCACATAAGCCACCTGAACTGAACCGCCACCACCTCCAAATGGTTAAACTGATTATTGAAGTCGGACAATTGATTGTCTTCCCACACGCAACCTGCACCTTTTCCCTATTCTGTCGTTTTCAAGTCATATCCTTCCTGATTTTTGCCTTTTCAACCCTCCCTGGGGATTAAAGCCCACAGCTATTTTCCTTTGTTTGTGACACTTGGCACACTGGCTGACATATCTACCTTACCCGTTATGTTTGTTCCTCTCTTCACCCTTGCAGACATCCAGCGGTGTATCATTGGGTGGTTATATAAGAATAGTACTTAACAGTCAAGCAAAAACATTCAGACAAGTAATCAAGTTCAGCAAGTGCTCAAGCAAGTTTGGTCCGAGTTTATGGGAAAATATGGGCAGCCCCTGGAAAGGCTTTGTTGAATTTACCTTGCCTGCGTCGCCACCCACCGCGTTTGTTAGCGCTGACCTGAGCAGCACCTCCCCTGTCGGACTCAGCCTGTCGCCATATGGCCGATCCGTAAGTTTCACCTTCCCACCTCTCTTCTACGTGCCCCACCCCATCGAGCACCCATCCACCCACCTTGCCCTGCATCTTTGCTGTGAATGGCCTAACCTTTTTCATCCTTTTCAGGCTCCCGAGACTAGCCTCTACTAGTTATATTATTGCAGGGTGAGAGGTGTTCCGCTGATTAGGACTTTGGTATTTTTCACAATTCCCGACAGTATTTTTCTTTTCATCCTTATTTTTACTTTACATCACAATCCGGAAAAAAAAAATCTATAAGGACCATGAGATGACCAAATTTTATTAATTAATGCTCGGAAATAACTTTGCTCTAATCAGGCAACACAAATACAAGTTGGTCCTGAGGAAAATTGGTAAGTAATTTAAACTGTTGGTAAATAATGTATTCACCCATCAGCACTCAACTAAAACTCTTCATTCTATTTGTGGCCGAAATGTTTTAAGATGTATGTTTCAGAATAATCATTGCACTGGCAACAAAACACTCAGGCATGCTGCCTATGTACTCGCGTCTTTAATGTTGTATGTTAAAATACGTTAAAGTGTAAAAAAAAAAAAAAAAAAAAAAAAAACCTCACATATGTTATGTCTTGCATCAAAAGTAGTTCTTGTGATAGTGGAGTGCAGGACCTAACAGAAGAGGCTGCTCTGGGACCCCCCACATAACCCATAATCATCACCAACTCTCTGTCCACTGTAGATGCAATGCTATTTGACCTGTCATTTGCATTTTCTGATTCTTCATCTTCAGTAGTTTTCTTTTACTTGACCTTGAGTAACATTTGCAACACTGCACTTAAACCACCTCACCTTAACTGGCTGTCCCAAGATGTTGACTGATCTTTTTAGTTCATAGTTTGCTTTCTCCATGGAGCCGTTCATGTTTGAATTCACTCGTGTTTCCATCCACATTGTAGTGCTATAGATTGGTCCTTTGAATTGCAATTGTTATGGTTGTAGAACCATAATTTCTGAGTGACCTTATGTTTTTCTGCCTGGTATTTAGGTGTGATGGTTTTTGTCAGGGGTTTAGTTGATGGTGATGAGTTTCAGAAAACTGACAAACTGGAGAAATGTTTGTCCTCCAAAGGTGATGCACGGACAAACACAGGATGTTGTATGAAATATCAGGAGACATAGTGGGATCAGTTGGACAGTATTTCATAACCTAATGCAAGAAAGCAACTGGTTCTGCGTAATAACGCAACAATTTGTATTAAAGTGTAATTTTCTTTAAAAAATGTGAAACCCAGTGACATTGCCTCCTCCCAACAGCACATCCAAGTCTTATCCCCAGTGTCAGAAATGGAAAGAGGCTCCTCTGAACCTCCAGCGGCTCGCAACACTGACCCTGCCGCTTCTACCTCCACTGGTCCCATGCATATCCCTCGTTCCTGCTCTGTCTCTTGCCATCCCCACCCAGGAAATAAAAAACACAAGCGGACTCCCTTGTATCAGAGATCAGTAAGAGGGCATGTTCGGTGGTGCCCATACTGACTTGACAGATCTGTGAGCTGCTGGTGTGTCGTGACTTTTGCTAACAGCATGGATTGTAGTTGTGTGAAAAACAAGTATAACCAGGGTGTTCCAGCAGATTTTTATCAGTGAGTTTTTATTGATACTCCAGCATCGACACTAGTTGTTTGATAGGTAGGTAAATGGCTCAAGCCTTTGTCTAACCAGATTTGCATGAAATTTCTCCAAACTTTTGATATTGCCTAGATGTTTTGGGTTTCAAGTTGCTTGAAGAAATTAAGTGAATTGCAGCTTTTTGTGTATAACACAACAAAGTACCACACAGTGTTATAGTTTCTGTTTTGTCAGTGGTATAAATCCTCCTGAAATGAATGTATGTTTGCCACGGATGACTGAATAGACCTGGAAGGCTTTAATGTAGCTTTGCGTTTTCTTTTTTCCTCCCCCACTTCCTCTGAAGTGTGCTATACTTGCATGATTGTTTTTTTCTTGTTCTTTTTTTCTTGTGTTTTTTTAAAAGGTCGACATCAAACACTGCATCAAAATGCGTCTACATTTTTTTCCTTGTGTCTCCTTTCTGTTGATCCATCAGTGGATGCATTTTAACACTTGCTTCTCCTCTTCTTCAGATGAGTTTTGACCCAGGAATGCTCCATAACAATGGGCACACTGCGTACGCCAACGGCACAGGGCCTGGCATTAGAGAGACTGGTTTGTGGAGAAGCTCTTGACTTCCTATGGGTTCATCCAGTGCTCCGAACGTCAGGCTCGCCTCTTCTTCCACTGCTCCCAGTACAATGGCAACTTGCAGGAGCTTAAAATAGGAGGTGAGAGGCTTTGGACTTGTGGGTGGATACTTAAACTTCCAGACATCACTATTTGAAAAGAAAAATTACTGAAACTTAAATTGTTCCTGTGTCATTGGAAGTGTGATAACTTGTTTTCCTGTCTGTCTCTCATCAGATGATGTAGAGTTTGAGGTATCCTCTGACAGGCGCACTGGCAAGCCCATAGCAGTGAAGCTGCTAAAGATAAAGCCAGAGGTGCTGCCAGAGGAACGGATCTCGGGCCAGGTGGGGCCAGACCTGCACGCCTATCCCTTTACTGTGCTGCATGGTTATATTCATCCAGTTAAGGAACACCATTTTATTTTTGGTTATGTCCTTGTCTGTCAACATTTATATGGGCCATTGTGTTTTTTGGGTAGAGGATGTTTTTCTTAGTACAGTGTAAATTGTCTCCCCCCTTGTGATCCTGAATCAAAGTACGAAATCTCTTTTTCCATCAATATGCACTGTTCATTTGAAATTCAGATGGCTTGTTGTTGCTGGCATGCATGTTTACTTGAGGTGTTGAACGTCGGAACAAATATGGCCAAATGATTAGCGTAATTTTTGTCTGTACATTAATCTCGGTTAGGTTCAGACTAAAAACAATCTTAAAGAGTACATTTCTGATACATGGCTGTAAAGAGTCAGGGAGCTGGACTGCTGCATCATTAACATAAGATTATAAGGGTAAGGCAGAGACATCCCACGCCAGACTTTTGTGCTTGATATATTGGTGATGTACAATTCACAACATGCTAGTAATGCCACTTATGTTGAAATGGATACAAACAAATAAATCAAATTCGCCATGCAGAGCACAATGTGTCTCCTCAGAGCAGCATTTTATTAATTTCTTAGCTTGTTCACTCGGTTATCAACATGCTAGAGACTTGACATAGTATAAAGATTTTCCATTTATACTACAATCATGTTCATGAAACCATTACATCTTGGACACTTGATATGCATGTTCTGTATTGTTTGAAATTCAGCCATTTCAACTATCACATCTTGAGAAATATTTTAATGGGGCCAAATAAATACAATCGATATTCACACTTGGATTGTCAAAGCAGTGTGTTCATGGCCTCCACCTGAAATTTTTGCCCTCTGCCTGCAGGTTGTCTCATCTATCCCATTGCATTTGGATGGAAAGTCTGCACCTGGTCAGGTTCCCACTGGCAGTGTTTGTTATGAGAGAAATGGGGTAAGAGAAGTGGAATGGATTGCATCATGCTTGGTCAACAAAATGCAGAATGTTAATGTAATTAGAATTTCATCCTTCCAGTTTTTAAGGATTTGTACAAAGATAAAATTTGTTCTAAGCTTGGCTTAGTATTGCTAAATGTCTATTTGCATCTGCTTTCACATTATGATTTGTGATAATGTATGCCAACAATATGCAAGCATAAGCTATGGAGAGCAGTGTCTGCATGTGTTCCTTCCCTTCACACTAGAGCTGGGTAAATATGCAACTCTCAGCCTCCATAGCACAGGATCTGTCTGTCCCTTAATGATATTTTCTTACTTTGTGGTTGATGTGGAATGTGATAGTTTAGATTTTATAGCTGTGTCTCAAACCCAGTTTCGATGATTGCACTGTTGTGA